>NC_034595.1:67051357-67074632 GCF_900095145.1 Mus pahari
TACTTCATTCCTCCTTAGAATAGGGAACAAAATACCCATGGAAGGAGTTACAGAGACAAAGTTTGGAGCTAAGACAAAAGGATGAACTATCCAGAGACTACCCCACCCAGGGATCCATCCCATAATCAGCCACCAAACCCAGACACTATTGCATATGCCAGCAAGATTTTGCTGAAAGGACCCTGATAAGAAAGGGATTTCAACACCCATAGATTGGACTTTCATTCTTAATTTGTTTTGTGTGTACATGTGTAACTGTAGGTGTGTACATACTAATCACATGTGTAGAGGTATGTACATGCTAATCACATGTGTGGAGGTCGGAGGACAACTTCTCACTTGGTTCTTTCCTACCCTCTTGTTTTAAGCTTTAAGGTGGAGTCTCTCTTGTTTCTGCCTCTGTACTATGTACCCCAAGCTAGCTGAGCAGTGAGCTTCCAGATGGTTCTCCTGCTCCACCTCCCATCTTGCAATAGGGGTACTGGAATTACAGATGCTGGCCCCACATCTGGCCTTTTACTTGTTTCAGGGACGGTTTACTTGTGTTCCAGAAATCAGACTCAGGCTGTCAGCCTTGGGCAGCAAGCACTTTTACCTACTGAGCCATCCCCCTCCCGGCCCCATAGATAAAGCTGCAGAGCTCTAGGTGGTGAAATGGAGGGGCCCTGGAATTTACTAGAATGCACTGTCTAGCAAGGGGTCAGGGGTCCAGATCATGGGGAAAGGCACCCTCAGCTGAACATCAGAAGCTTCGTCACGATCACAGGCCACCCAGACCAGAGCCTCACCTGATGTTCAGGAGAGTTAGTATCACTGCTGTGTCTACCAGAGCGAGCATAGTGTGGGGCAGGCAGCAGGTCTCGTAGATCCTAGGTCTGGCTCTTAGGTAAACAGCTAGACATCTCCGTGCTTCGTTTTCTTCACCTGAGCAAGAAGAAACTAGACCAGATTAGCCCCAGGCCTCCACCATTTGGAGGGTGGGAGAATTGTTTAAAATCCCAAAGCTGCCTTTTCCTTAAGACTAAGGAATAAGAAAAGGAAAAGGGTTCATTCAACCAGCCACCTGCACTTTACAATTAGTCTCTCTTAAAAAAAAAAAAAAAAAAGATTAATATACTGTCCCTCTCTTCAGATACACATAAGAGGACATTGGGTCCTGTTACAGATGGTTGTGAGCCACCATGTGTGGTTCCTAGGAACTGAACTCAGGATCTCTGGAAGAACAGTCAGTGGTCTTAACTGCTAAGTCATCTCTCTAGCCACATACTTAATCTCTTAGTTACAGCCTGAAGGCTTCCTGGAGGAGCGGTGAGGGTAAGACCAGCAGTGGGGGACTTAAGGGACTAGGTGGGGGAAACAATCTGCAGATTCTTCCCATTGGATGGGTTGTTTCCCAGGGCTGTTCAAGATGTCCTGGGCAACTTGCTGACACTGCAGGCAGCCACAGAACTGAGCCCAGATTGGAGGTTAATAAAGCTCCTTCCCTTCTCACTCACCCTCTTGCTGTGTGCCTGCAGGATCCCCAGAACTTGCCCCTGACATGTGTGCCACTCTGGTCAGGCAGCGGGACAGAGCTTGACCCGTGCAGGGCGTGGGCGGGCCGATGCCGCAAGCAAAGAAGAAAACAGAGACCCTGGCCCCAGCGCCCCCGGGTCGTTCCCGAAGCCTTCTGCGCAGCCTGCCATCGCCCGCTCTATGCTGTGCCTGCGGCTTGTGCGTGCTGCTGGCAGGCCTGAACGTGACACTGGTGGGAGCTTTCGCCGCCTTCCTGCCGGGACAGAACGTGCCGCTGGTGGTGGGGCCCACTCTGCTCGTGCTGGCGCTCGGCTTCTTTGCTGCCTGCTGCGTATGCAGCCGCCGGGGCCCCGTGCCCCGCGCGCGCTCCTCTGCCACCGCGGGTCAGGGTGGCGGGCGTCCAGGGACTGTGGCACTGGAGATGGAGAGCAGCGAGCGCACCGCACAGGACACCACGGCGGTGCAGCTCAGTCCAGCAGCCTCGGCTGCATCCTCTGGCCGCTCCAGCCCCGGCCCGGGCCTCTTTGCCCTGGACCCTCCCGCACCGGCAACCGTGGCCCCCTACTTGCCGCGCACCGAAGGGACGCAGCTCAACTTCCCTCGGGACCCGGCTGCCTCCTAGTGGGCCACGGGGAGCGGGGAGGGGGGCTGCTGTAGGGGAGAGGGAAGGCCCAGGACTGAACACAAGTGGCCTCTGTACCATCTCTAGAACTTCCAATAGGGAAAATGTACTGATGGGATTGGTCTTCACACCCCAAAGAGTTTCGACCCCTTAGGTGGAGTCTCTAAACTCTACTTCATCCTCTCCTCCTCCTTCCCACGTTGATTAGACCGGACCCTGGATCTGAAAATCTGTGCCTCCCTGTGGCGGTTGAGCTTTGTGGGGGGAACTTCATTCAATCTGGAGGATCTAGGTCGACCCTCAGAGTGGAAAGAGGGATGAAGGTGGAGCTAGCTCCACCAGGCCCTGTGCACTGTGACAGGCATCTAGCCCTCCTGTCTTTCTCCTCCTTGTCGCTTAGTCTAACAAGCCCTTTAGGTTTAATTGGGGAACAAAAGGTTCTGACTTCAGGATGGTCCCTGGGATAAGCCAGATAGAGCACACCCATCCTTTCTGTCTGACAAAGGTCAGAGGAGCTGAGGCTGGGGTCCTCCCTGGCGAGGAGTCTTTTCAATCCTGAAGGTCTGTGTGTGATTTTTCACTGCTAGCAACGCCCACCTGGCAGCACCCACCGCCACGACTGTGCCACACTGTGCATCCCAGCTGTGCCTCGCTCAATAAAGCACCTTCTGAGTCAGTACTCTGTGATGTGCGGGTGGGGGAGGGGCAAACTGGGGGCCTTTGATGAACACCTGGATCCTGGAGTGGTGGCAGCCCATGGCTAAACACTTCAGCACCCTGGCACCGGCCCTCCTTGGAGATCTAGAAGGGGATTCCAGGGGAGAGGAGTGTGTGACTGGACAGGATGGTCTCGGAGGTCCTGTATACCTGGGAATGTCCCTGGGAGACGCTGTCAGATGTGTGGATGGGTGGGGGGAGGAGTGATTGCTTGGATCACTTTGTCCATGTTTAAGATAACTATTGACATCACGCATGTGTAGGAGAGTATTATGGGTAGTAGTTGAGAGCGTGGCCACCCAGCACAGACAGGGAAGGGTGAGGAGCTCCAAGGGCCATGCAAAGTCCAGACCTTCTTCAAGCCTAGCTAGGCTTGACTTTGGGCCCAGCCTGTGATCTGAGCACGTGGATGAGGGCTCCTGATATCGATGTAAGGAGGGCCCTAGCATGAAGGACCAGGGGACAATAGACTAGGGGAAGGTTCTGTGACTCTGAGCTAGCCCCCCTTCTCATTTCAGGTACCCAAGCAAGAACTGATGGTGGCCATGCTGGCCCACCATCCCTTGACAGTGGTAACTCCTTGGCCAGCCACTCTAGGCTTTATCAGTTCTCCTTTCACTGTCCATGCTGGGCTTTACTGAGGACCAGGTACTTCCCAACAGCCCTGGGGCCCTTTTTTCCTTCATCTGCTGCCTTGTCCTCTTTTCCTGCTGTCTCCCAGGGACCTAAATGAAAGCCAATTTACCAGCAAGTAAATTTGTTCATACAAGCCGGTGGTCTGACCTTTGAAGCGCTCAGTACCTGGAACATGTGACCCCTTCTTGGAACATGTTGTCACCTCTATTAGGTATGTGTTGGCGTGCATGTGTGTATGCACCTGTGTGTGCTTGTGGTCATTCCCAGGCTCACACTCTTAGTACTCTGCCATCCCAAACATCAACTGCTCCCACTTCCCCGAAAGTAGCCAGAAAGAGAGGTTCCCATTGATGCAGTCTTAGGTGGGATCTGGACCTCCCTTCCCCCAATGCCATATGACATGACACCCTTATACACCCTGTAGTGTTAGGCCTAACCCAAAACCCTCTCCCAGCTGACAGATGCCCTGAATTACACCCTTGGGGCTCTTTGTCCCCCACACAAGAAGAAGATTCCCTGATCTTGTTCTGAAATTAGCTACTGGAGAGGAGGAATGGACTTCAGATAAGGAGTCCAGTAAGTGGAACAATGAATCGAAAATCAGTGGAGTGAGCAGACTTGTGAGAGAGAACGGGATGGGAGCATTGACTCCCGAGAGCCCCTTCCTGCCACCCCGGCCGAAGATGATTACTTCTTCCATCTGAACACATTCCATCTTCTCAGACATGCAAGCACCCTGGGGCCCACTTTCCAATCAGTCCCAGCAAAGCACCTTCAGGTCTCTAGACCTGCCACCCAGGGTTGCCTCCCGTGATACAATCTCCCCCAGTGAGAGCTAAGGGACAGACCCTTTCAGTGCAGTATAGCCAGTGAGACCGTGGAGCAGCCCCACTCTCTATATTTGGTGGTGCCAAAGAAGAGCTCCACACTCACCCCTCTGCAGGCCCCTCCAGGCAGGCCACCGGGCAGCTGTTTCTGTTAAGATGAGGATGGGATTCTGACAGCAAGCTCCCTGACCTGGAGGAGTCCTTGAGGGCCTAGGGAAGCCTGCAAGGGGCACAGCGGAAGACTAAGCCCTCTTAGCTGATCCCCTGATCCCCAGAGGTGCAGGGTTACAGGAAGAACATGGAGCTGATGCTCCTGAAAGGATAGTGCTCCCCAGGATTTGCCATGGGGAACTTAGGGTGCTCTAGGAAGTCCTGCGTCTCAGAGGAAGTTGCTGCTGGCCTGAACTAGGGAACCCATAGGCATCAGAAACTGGGATGTCTTCCTTCTAGTCCTACTAGAAGAAGTGAGGTAGCCACTGAGAGCCAGTTTTCATGAATGAATCCAACAGATAACTCCTGAATCTTACCATGTGCCCAGTACTGGGATGAGACGGTCTACCTGGGGAAGCAGACAGTAAACAGGACTAGAGGGATGGTTCAGTAGGTAGTCGTGCTTGCTGCAGAAGCAGAGGGACTGAGACCAGGTTCCAGAACAATGGGAAAGGCTGAGCCCGGCCATGCCCTTGAGTCTATCACCCAGTGCACTGCTAGTGGGTGTGGAGTATCAGTGGGACTTGCTGGCCACCAACTGAGCTTCAGATTCAGCTTAAGGTGCCCTGTCTCAAGAGCATGGGCAGAGAGTGACAGAGTAGAACATCTGATGTTCTCTTCTGGCCACTGCACCTGTGCACATATGCATGGGCACCCGTGTCCACACATGCACATATGCCAAGTTCACGCATGCACACACACACACACACACACACACACACGACCAGGAGACAACCAGTAAATAGTCCTGTGCTGAAAATCACAGTAGGAAGGTGTGTCTCAGGAACATGGGCGGTTAGGAAGGTCTCTGGGAGGAGCCAAATTCTGAATGGAGTGACAAGAGTCAGCCATGCTAAGGTAGAGCAGGAACGCTTTAAGTCCAGAAAATGGCCATTGAAAAAGCCCAGAGGTAAGTATGAACTTGGCCTCTTTGTGTCAAAACAAGAGAGAAGGGCGACAGAGATTGGAGGGAGTGATATTAGTGCTCTGTGGAGGGGGTTGGTGCCCAGCCCACGGCAAGCTTGGTGAGGACGGGGTGAGACATTGGGATTTTATTCTTTGTGAGACAGGAGCCACTGGAGGGCTTTAAGCAGAGACGTGACATGATCTGGTTTATGATTGTAAAGATTTCCCTGCCTGCTGTGCAGAAAACAGCCTTGAAGGGAGAGCCAGAAAACAAGGGGCAGGCTTGGGGGTTACTGTAAACCTGAGTAGAGGCTGGGGCTGGGGCTGGGAGCTGGGGGCTGGGGGCTGGGGGCTGGGGCTGGGGCTGGGGCTGGGGCTGGGGCTGGAGGCTGGGGCTGGAGGCTGGGGCTGGAGGCTGGGGCTGGGGGCTGGGGCTGGGGCTGGAGGCTGGGGCTGGGGCTGGAGGCGGGGGGGGGGAGGGGGGCTGGGGCTGGGGCTGGAGGCTGGGGCTGGGAGCTGGGGCTGGGGCTGGGGCTGAGGTAGCCACTGCAAGCAGCTACACTGTTCTCTGAGGGAAATGGAACAAGACGTCTGCTGTTTTCCTGGGGAAGGGAAGAAAAGAGTCTAAAAGGAAGTGCTAAAATTTTGCCTAGAACATTTGGGTATAGATTGTCAGGCCATATTCTGGGAGAAACTTAGGAGCTGTCAGTCCAGCAGAGCAGCCCTGAAGGACCTGGGAGGTAGACCTAGGAAACCCTGACCTATGGGTGGTAGCGTGTGAGGACAGGCAGAGGCAGAGACCCCAAACCTAGCTTAGTCTAACCTGCCAATCCGGTGGAGAAGAGACCCTAGGATGTTCTGAACTTCTGCGAACCTTCAGCTGGTGCCAGTGAGTTTCTATGGGCGCTGTGGCCAGGAGTTCGTGATTAAGAAGAGGAGTGAGAACCAGGAAGTGGCGATCTTTGTTATGTTCTCCCCTATGCCTGTCACAGGTAGGTGAATGATGATACAAACTGATGGGTAAGAGAAGCGATTCCCATCATACCGTTGAGATGTAGATCTCTAGTCTGCTATCAGGGTTTATAGATGCCAACTGGACAGGAAATGAAAAAAGCCTGGGGAGCGTCCACTGTCTACTTGCAGATTCCCCTGTGTCTACTCCTGTTTGGGTGGTGTGCAGTAATGCAAGAGCACAGAGACAACCAAGTGGACTTCCATAACTATGCCAGAGGCCTAGGCTTCCCCAAAGCAGGTCAAGTCTGCGAAAATCAACACTACTAATGATTGCCACCAGAGGGCACCCTGAGTTCATGACAGGGGATTCCAGCCTCCTGAACAATTTTGTCTTTTTTTTTTTTTTCTCTCTTTTGAAGGCCAAAGACCTCAAAGAACTGGGAAAGCAGGGAGCTGGGTCAGGGGGTTAGTCACCTAGATGGACTAAGTAAATTATCCATTTCTACAACCAGAAACTACTGAGAAAGCCTTGGCCTGAAAATAGAATTCATTTCTCTCTCTCTCTCTCTCTCTCTCTCTCTCTCTCTCTCTCTCTCCCCCCTCTCTCTCTNTCTCTGTCTCTCTCTCTCTCTCTCTCTCTCACACACACACACACAATCCTGAGCCTGTCGTAGACTGAACCCTAGACTTAATCTTGAACCCTCACCCTGGTTCATACTGAGCCTTGGTCCTTGGTCATGGTGAACTTGACCCTGGTTACACTCTGAGCCCTGATCCTGCTTTGTCAGTATACTGAGCCTTATTACCAACTTCTCTGATCGCTGACCTTTATTATACATTGATTGTATATTGAACTAGGACCTAGACACAAACTGAGTTTTGATCGTGGACATACACTAGCTCTTGTTTTGGTTGTAGACTGAGCTCTGGCCCTGGGAACGGGCGGCTCTGACCACAGTCCATTTACTGAGCCCTGACTGACAAAATCCAATCTGACTCCGGTCATAGACCCATGATTGAACTTTCATCACAATCACACTCACTGATCACTAAGCCTTGCTCTCCTGATACTCCATGGACAGGAAGATATGCTACAACTCCTTTCAGGTCTAGCTTCTATCCCCACAGGTGGTAATGCCTGGCGCCACTTCTGCAGGAGATAAAAAGAATTCTAGGTCTCTGGGTTGTCCAGAAGCTCACGTCCTTGGGTCTCTGGCAGGGTACTCAGAGAAAGGCTGGTTCTAGGACAGCTGGGATATAAGGCAATAAGGGCACCCAGGCTTCCCAGGGTGTCATAGCGCTCCAGGGTGGGTCTACCTAGCGTAAAAGCCTCTCCCATCTGCACCTATGACAGCCTTGTCACCTTGAACAAGTCCCTGCTGCTTCCTGGGCGCCACCCTCTGCTACCTGTCATTGAAAACATGAGATGACAATCCATATAAAGAAGGAGTCCCGGCCATCATGGAGACCCCAGAGCCCACCATGTGCCTTGCAGGCAGAGAAATCCCCTCATTGGGAAGCTCCCTTTGGCTGGTCACTTCAAACAAGCAAGAGTGAGGCTTGCCCAAATTAGCCTCGGGTTGGTAGGGGAGCAGAAATCCCCCAGGTCTGGGTCTGATGTGTGCTAGGGATTGCAGGCCCACAAAGGGACACTTCCCAGGGATAGATTTAATTTCTGCCCTTCCTGGGGATTAGCATGGGAGCTCTGCCCCTGCAGGGCCACACCAGCCTCTGCCAGGCACACAGGACTTTGGGTTTACCTAGGGAGGTACTAAGGGTGAGGGTTAGGACTGAGCCAGGCAAGAGCTGGGGCGGGGGAGGGGGCAGTGTGAGTCAAAAAACGCTGACGCTGAAGACAATGCGCTCTCCAAGGCTGAGGCAACTCATTTGGTCCCGGCCACGCTTTATTAAATTCTCATAAACCTGTCAGGGGGGACAGGCTCGCTTCAGTTTACCTCATTAGCCCGACACAATGACAGTGGGGGTGTGGGGAGGGGTGGCAAGGGGAGGCCAGTGCTCAGTGCTGAGAACCGAGCCAGCCGGGAAGATAATTGAATTAAGTGGCTTTTGTTAATGGTTTTTAAGACTCCGAAGTGTAAATAACATTTAGGGGCTTTCTTTTAATGGGACTGGGGTTTTAGAGACCCAGGGAGCTTAAAGGAGGCCAAGTCTGGTCCCTGCCTTTCTCCCCCAAGCCAGGGGAGCGGCCCCTGGATGTGTCGAAGTTAGCCTGGGAAAGGTGCAAGGACATTCAGAGCCAAAGGTGAGACCACTTCCTGGTGGGCCTTTGAATGGAGACACAAAGAAGAGGTCATCAGTGAAGGAGACCATAAATGAAGGGGGCTGTGTGATGGCCTATGTAGTCCTGGAATGTCACTGTTGGAAGAACCTACCAGGGGTATCTCTGGGATGTTACTGACACAGGGCCTGTGACTGTTCAGAGGGTTTGACCTCAAGGGTCAATGTTCACTCCCAGTGAGACTCATTGGGAGTAGAGGATTCTGGCTTTATTGCCTGGGAGGTAGTGAGTTCCCCAGTGCAGGGTGTGTGGGGAGGCTGTGGCCTTGGGTTTCCAGCCTTTGAGGAAACTGGACTTCAGACTTCTTGGAGGAGTATGGACTGAACTGAGCTATAAGAGGCGCCTGCAGAGCCACTGAGGCAGCACAATGGGTAAAGGGGTTTGCCACGAAGCCTGATAGCCCGAGTGAGTTTGATCCCCAAAGCCTACATGATGGAAAGACTCTCACAAACCGTCCTTTAGCCTCCACATGTGCGCTGTGGCATGCACCCACACCCACCCACATGCACACTAAATAAATTAAAATGTAATAAAAGGAGGACCCCACATATGTGGGGTCGCCAGTTTGCTGGCGGTAAAAGCAATCAGGAAGTGGGGTGCCAGAGAACATGGGCATGGACAGAAATTGTTCTAGAATCTATTCCCTGGTCTTCTCAGGCCTTCCCTACACACACACACACACACACACACACACATCTACAGGACCAGATCTAAGAGTTGGATAGGCTGAGAGCAAAGAAAGACTCTGGGCTAGGTCCCCCAAGGGCAGGAGCAAGGTGGGGCAGAACTGGCCCTGAGCCAGCCTACCAAGGGTTAAGGCGCTAATCGCCCTGCATGCGACAAAGGGAAGTGGGTTTTCTGATCCAGAAAGGATCAGTCCATGGGATGCCCCATCAGGCCCTTCAGCGTGAAATTACACCCCAGCAGGGGGTGCTCCCCTCCCCCTACGTACACTGCCCGAATGGGCCTGGCACAGGATTAAGGCCTGGAGTCATCAGCTTAATAGACCCTGTCTCCCTTCTTCATCCTTTCTGTCCCTGAAGCTTCCATCCTGCCTGCAGGCCTGGACCAGCCTCTCTGCCTACGGTCTGTTTACCTGGCTGTAGATCTGTCTGTTCATCTCTAACGGTGGGTCTGATCATTCTGCTGGTCTCTTGAGCTAAGCCCTGAACCCACGCACTGTTTTAATATCTTTATCTTCTGTGTTCCCTTTGAGACAAGGTCTCACTATGTAGCCCAGGCTGAATTCAAACTCAGTCTTCACACCTCTGTCTCCTGAGTCCTTATAACCTTCAACCAACAACCCGAATGTATCTATTTGATTCCTCATTTGCTTGCTGCTTGAATCCTTTTCAGTACAAAAGCATATTAGTATCAGGGACTCCATCCTGCTCACCGCTGACTTACCCAAGCATCTAGCCTGTGGAAGAATGATGCTCCTGTTAGCTCACTGAGCTCACTCCCATTACCTTGCTGATGTGTCGTCTCTAAATACTAAAAGGTGATGTTTAGGACTGAAAAGAGAAAGCTAAAGCCTATGCTAAAGCCATGTTCTCAGAAAGAGATGGGGACTGTAAATGTGACCTCTGCCCTAGGCCCCATCACTTAAGAATGCCATTACTGAAACAGGCTAGAGAAGGGACAGACAGACTCATTTGTTCTCAAGTGCATCCTTTGAGACTCTCTGACCTGCTTTATCAAGTCACTACTGGACCTTTGCCACATATGCACCTCTAAGCCCCATTTATATCCACATTTATACCCGGTGTGGGCATAGATCTAGATAAAACAGTGAAGGAATTTGGGGGTGATTATTGTACAGAAGAAAGAAAAGAAAAGAAAAGATTCAGCAGACACTTAGAGACTAAGCCTGTCCGAGGCATGTGGAGATCGCTCTATCCACCCTGTACCTAAGAACCAGAGGCCCAGAAAGAGTCAAGACCTGCCCAAGGCCATATTGCAAAGTCAGGACAAGGCCAGACAGGAACCAGGTTCACCAGGAGCCTGGACATTGATTGTCCCTCACATGGGTATTCCAGTTTAGTTCAACAAGTTTGGTATTGGCTGGACACCAACTCTGAACCAGGACCTGTCCCAAGCCAAGGCCTGCTCATGGATTTCACCTGGATAGTAGCCAAAAATTGTACATCAGTAGCCAAGAAGGACAGGAGAAGGAGGGGACACCGTCTCACACCCACAAGCAGTGTTTCCTGGAGTGGGTGATCCAAAGACTCAATATGTTTGCTTCAGCAGAACCAAAAGACACATGGGAAAGGATGCACTGAACATCTGAGACACCATCTGGTACAGTCTTGTGGCATGTCCCAAAACAGTGCGTAGACACATTCTATATGGTCCTTGAACCGGACCAAGGCGAGCCCAATAAGAAAACTACTGTGTGTGTAGGTTTCAGCTTAGTGTAAAGAACTTCCCTAAAGCAGGATGTCCAGGAAGGTAGAAGGTGGTGATTATTAGCATTACTTCTAGGCTCTGCCCAACAGTTAGTTACTTAGCAACAGTCAGGTAGGAGCCTGGCTTGCTATTAAAAGGACTATTTGGCCTCTCTCTCCTCCCCCCCTCTCCCTCCCTCCTCTCCCTCTCTCTCCTTCTCTGTCTTCACCCCTCTCTCTCCACATGTTCCCAACCAGCCTCTTTCCTTCTCTCTCTTTTCTCTCTCTTTCTGCCCTTCTCTGTCCCCTTTCTTTCTCTGCCTCTACTCCCTTCTCAGCCTCCCTTCTCATGCCCCCAAATAAACTTCATTATACCAGACCTATCATATAGCTGGTACTCTGGGGGGGTCTCAACATGGACCTGCTGAGGCACCCCTCCTGCCACATCATGTCACCACATTACAAAACATATCAGTGATCCCCATCCCTTTAGGCTTGTGGCTAGGCATGGAGTATGGTGGCTCTTGCCCTGGATTAAGATTGAAGAGAGCCCTGAAAATGTCTGTTCTGAGGATCTGATTTAGGATTTCCCAGACTACCAACAGACCTGATCCTCCAGCAGACAACCCAGCCCCATCTGTCCATCTTCTGGTGGCTGATGTGAGGGAAAGTAAGATAAGAGCCAGGCCAAGCCACTGCTTGGACAGTTCTGGCCCCTGCATATCTCCCGCCTGCATATCTCCAGTTTTCAGCCAACCCAGTCCGAGGGACTTAAGTCAGGGTTACAAAGCTGTTCAAGTCCAAGCCAGACTTACAATAGATACGAAGCCTTTGCCAATAGCTGCCACTTCTGGAGCCAGGCTAGAGGCTTCATTCAGCTGCACAGTCTTTCTCTAGAAGGCTCATCAAAGGCCTGAAGGTAAAGGTAAATGAGGCAAGCCATTTAGTCCTTGACGGCCCTGCCTGGTGTACGGGGAAGTGGTCCAGGGTTGAGGTGTGCCCTGCTCCTTCTAAAAGAATGGAATCCCTCCTTTATCTCTCCCTACTGTCATCACGCACCTCTGCTAACCTTGATTTTTTTTCTGAAGCACTGTGGCTTGCTTCCAGTACTCTTAGGTAAGAAAGTTTGCCTCCCTTCCCTCCTGGCTGCCCAGCACATGATGTGAGAAAAACCAGGGATGATCAGGGTGGCTGAGAAGGACCCAAACTTCCAGGTCTATCAGCCCATTCAGGTAGGGACAGCAACAATAGCAGCTTTGTGCACACACGCTAAGGATCACATGCACCCACCCACACGCCTCACACGAGCTCTTTCCATGAACAGTTCTTCAGCTTGCTTGCCAAGATAAAGGAGCCACTGGGCGGTCAGCCCCCCAGGAGGGAGAACGGCTCCTGTGGCCTTTGTTGTTCCAGACTTGTCTTGGAAGGGATCCCGGGCTTAGGTGGCAGCTTCTCCAGCAGGATGGAGGAAGGGTAGAGGGCTGCACGCCCTGGCCTGGAAGGGGGTGGGGGAGGAAGCCCAGAGTGAAGCTTAGACTCATTAATGATGGCAGGCAGCTTAATCCTTCATTTCCATGCTCAGCTCCCCCGGTTCTCACAAACCAGGGGGGTCAGTGGGGAACTCCCCATTTTATAGGCGATGAAACAAATTCACAGAAACCTGGCAGCTTCTTTTTTGATGGATTTTTATTTTATTTTATGGGTGGGTGTTTCTCCTGCATGTATATTTGTGTACCGCATGTGTGTCTGGTGCCTGCAGAAACCAGAAGAGGGTTTGCATCCCCTGGACCAGGAGCTACAGATGGTTGTAAGCCATCATGCTGGTGCCGGGAATCAAAGTCAGGTCCTCTTAACTGCTGAGCCGTCACTTCTGCTTCCCATGAAGCTTCTTAAATGGGCCACAAACAATCTATTAGAAACAAAACGACCTTGGCACCAGTCTCACGTGGCATTCATTGCAGCTGCAAACTGAGCTCTGGTTCTGACCCCTAAGAGAGTTGTGACTCGTCCTAGAACACCTCTGATCCTAGCCTCAGATTGCCTCCTGTGTGCTGGAAACCCTGCAGGGTCAGAAGGGTCCTTCCCATTTACCTGGCTGTTTTACATCTACATACAGGGTGATTAATGTAGCACTTTCTGCTTTCTCTATGAGACTAGATGCAGATTCGGGACAGAGTCTGGTTTTGCTTAACTAGCACTGATAAGAACGTAGTAGCAATAAGGAACAGGAGCTGCTGGGCAGTGGTGACACACACCTTTAATTCCAGCACTTGGGAGGCAGAGGCAGGCGGATTTATGAGTTCAAGGCCAGCCTGGTCTACAGAGTGAGTCCCAGGACAGCCAGGGCTGCACAGAGAAACCCTGTCTTGAAGAAAAAGAAAAGAAAAGAAAGAAAGAAACAGGAACAGTTACTGAATGGCCAACATGTGTATGCTGCAGATGTTTTGCAGACGTCATCTCATTTAATGATCATGAAGAACCCTGGAGTTGGCATTTTCATTAGCCCCATTTTGCAGATGAGAACCTTGAGCCCCATGTGACTCTGAGTATGGTAAGCTCTTAGTCATTCCCTTCTCATCATACTCAGATGTATGATAAGGGGTAGAGGTGGGGTAGAGCTACACGAGTAATTAACTCATTTGAGTAACAGAGAAGCCAAGAGCTTCTAAAACCTAGTGAGTCAGCTGAGGGAGACAGTGATGGAGGAGCAACCACACAATCTGTGGGGCCATTATAAAATAAGGGTGTTGAACCCTGTTTTAAAAAATAATAATAAAGATTTGGGGCTGGAGAGATGGCTCAGCATTTAAGAGCACTGACTGCTCTTTCAGAGGTCCTGAGTTCAATTCCCAGCAACCACATGGTGGCTCACAACCATGGTGTGTCTGAAGAGAGTAACCATGTACATATATTAATTAGATAGATAGATAGATAGATAGATAGATAGATAGATAGATAGATAGATAGATAATTTTAAAAGGATTTTAAATAGGTGGTAGTGGCATACACCTTTAATCCCAGCATTTGGGAGGCAGAATCAGGAGGATCTCTGTGAGTTCGAGGCCAGCCTGCTCTACAAAGTGAGTTCCAGGACAGCCAGGACTACAAAGAGACACCCTGTCTCAAAAAACCAAAATGATGATGATGATGATGATTATAGTGATGATGGTGATGATGATGATGATGACTGACTGATTGATGCCTGTCGTCCCAGTGCTTAGGAGGCAGAGGCAGGAGGAATTCTATAAATTCAAGACTACACAGTAATTCCAGCCAGGACTGACTACAAAATGAGATCTTGTCCAAAAATAGACACAGGCAGCAACCCAAGATGCCTCAGTGGATAAATAATGCAAGCTTGAAGATTTGAGTTCAGTTCCTGGATGTGGTGGCTCCTGTCTGTAATCCCAGCATTCCTCCGGCAAGATGGAAGAGAGAGACAGGGGGATCAGCCAGAAGCTCACATATGTAGCACAGTGGCAGAAACAAGAGACCCTGCCTCAAAAAACAGGTGGGAGAAGAGAAGCTACTCCTGAAAAGTTGCCATTGGACTTCTATATGTATGCCATAGTGTATGTGCACCCTCATCCATATACAAAAAATAGATAAAAGTTGTTTTTTTGTTTTTTGTTTTTTGGTTTTTGGGTTTTGTTTTGTTTTGGTTTGGTTTTGGTTTTGGCTGTCTTGGAAATCACTCTGTAGACCAGGCTGGCCTCAAACTCAGAAATCCGCCTGCCTATGCCTCCCAAGTGCTGGGATTAAAGGCGTGTGGCACCACTGCCTGGCAAAAGAAATCTTTATAGATAAACAAACAAATATAAATAGATCAATAAATAAATAAATAAATAAATAAATAAATAAGGAATTCCAAGATGGCCACTTCTGAATGTCATGAGGCCTCTGACCCCAGGGCCCTTTTTGACTCCTCTTTGGGGTCCATGAAGCTAGCCCTGAGAGGGGAGGCTGCTGTGTGTGAAAGGGCAGCCCCTTGGATGGGTGCGTGGGAGTAGCTGTGGGTGTATGAATGGCGGCAGGGCTGGTGTAGGACCTCACGCGGGCAGCAGGACAGCATCTTCACAAGTACAGAACAACAATCACCGAGGAGCTTCTGGGCCCAAGCTGGTCCCTCTCAAGAGGGGTCTTACCCCTACCTCTGAGCGTTCAGTGGGCTGTCTGGATGGGAGTAAAGCTGGAAGAATGCGTTTCTGGGGGTGGAGCAGCTATATGGGAGCGTCTAGATGGCAGACTGCAGGTTGTGTATGGTATTTGTAGGGGGTGTATGCACACATGAATGTGAGACGCAGAGTGTGGCTCAATTTGCAAGTCAGCATATCGGGGCAGGGGGCTGAGGATGTATGTGTGCAATGTATGTGTGTATAAGAATGCATGCAGTCCCTGACTGCTTGCCTAGGAGTCCTGAATGGTTCTCAGGTGAAGGGCTCCACCCCCACCCCCACCCCCACTGCATCCCCCAGGCCTTTGTGGGGCCAATGTCCCCTTGGAGGCACATTCCTGCTCACCACAGAGTGGGCAGAGCCACGGTGCAACCTGCAAGGCTGCTGGGGTGATCCCAGGCCAGCGGTGTCAGGTTCCCTGTGCCCCAGCCTTCCCTCTTCAACCCTCTAAGAGCCTTTGTTGGAAGTTCAGACAAACTTGTCAGGGGGGCGGGCAGGAGGCCGGCTCCTAATCGGCTTTCCCAGAAGCAAAGGAGAATGAAAGATTAGGGGTTGGGGGCTCTAGCCCAGCGCAGCTCTGTGGGAAAGAGATGGGGAAGGGTTCCCCAGCCCTAAAAGGGACCATCCCCAGGCCCTGTCAGCCAGGAGTTCCTTCCACCGGAGCTGAGAAATGGACTCCTAATCTGAAAGAACACTTCAAGGCCAAGCCTGAAGCAAAAGTGAAACTCCGGATTACACTTTGAGGAAACCTATCTTGCCCATTCATTCCTCATTAATACTGGTTGGTGGGGGTGGGTACACTACTGCTCAGCTTCTGTCTCCTCAATGCCTTCTTACTCTTTACCTCATCTGAGTCTCTGTGAAGCAGGCTAGGCATGATTGGTAGCTCCCATTCCACAGAGGAGGAAGCTGAGGGCTGGGGAAGAGCCCACAGTAAACAGCAAGTCGGAAGTACCTTTGCTCTGGCTCTATCACGACCAGCGTTTCCTGGAGGTCTTGGCCTCAGACTTCTCTGTATCATTTCATTCAATCGGATGGCTCCATCTCTGTGTTGGCAACCACCGAGGTTAACAGTATAAATTTTAAGGTTAGCTGGGTCCTGATCTGGGTGCTGGGTAACTTGGTTTTTCCATGGATCAGAAGAGGATGAAAATAATACCCCATAGAGTTGCATCCAGATTAAGTAGATTCTTTAAAGGGTGCATAGCACGAAGAACCTGTTGAATCAAGTCCATACCAACAGCGAAGGCCATGCTACCATCTTCCCCTAAATAAAGGGAAGGCTCCTCCTACATGCCAACAAGACCAAAGTAAGCTCAGGATTATCCCAGCTCCAGTAGAGTAGGGCATCCATCTACCCTGTAGCTGAGCCAAAGACTAGGAGCATCTAAGGTCTTCCTATCCTGCTGTTACCATGGTGATTTTACATCCCAAACCACTCATTAATCAGCCCTTCTCCTCAGCTCTTGTAGACAGATTGATGCTACTGTCTCAATGTATGTATGTATGTATGTATGTATGTATGTATGTATGTATGTCAGGATATAGCAATGGCCGCCTCTCTTGCTCCATCTAGCTCCTTGTTATGACCCACTATGCACAAAGCATGAGGAGTATGCAATTATTAAAATAGAAGACAGATTTCTTCACTCACCCAATTTCCAAAATCCCAGGCTCTAGCCCTAGGACTTTACTCTAAGTTCCTTTTGTTATTCTTTCTAGACTTTTGTTATTGTTGTTGTTGTTGTTGTTGTTGTTTTGTAGCCAAGGCTGACTTCCAACTTAGGACCCTCTTTGGCCTCCCCCTCCTCCCATGTGCTGAGATCTCCGATATGCAGAAGCATGCCCAGCTTCTCAGTTTCCCTTCCCACCTTCATCTGTTGACCCCACTGCACCGTCCTCCAGTCCCACCCTGCCTCTTCCAGTCCTGCGTCTTGGATGGACTGTGCCTTTCCTAGGACCCTTTGCTCTTGAACTCCTAAGAAGCACCTGCCACATGGGGCTCAGGTTATGCCCTTCTCCTAAAGCACCTATCTGACCTCCCCATGCTGAACTAAGGACATTCTCTGTTGCCAGTTCCTTATTTTTCAAACTCTGAGTCACCCCAAGCTGCGACTGTCAAGGCACGTTTTTAATGCTTGCTTCTCTATACCCAGCATCCAGCATGGGACTAGGCATTCAGCAGGTGATCAGTCAATGCTGACAGAATGAGTGAGGGATTTGAACTGCAGTGTTACCAGACAAGCTTCGTGCCAGGGAAGGTGTGTCCCTCAAAACTGAGGTATGTAGAAAGCACTGGGTGGTTCAGGGCCTGGGTAAGACCTGTGGGAGATTTTGGGGTGACATTTGATCTGTCAGGGAGGTAAAGGGGGGTAACTCTCGGCCCCACTTGGGAGAGGAATGCAGCTCCTGGGGTCACAATGACCTGGGAAGTAGTGAGGTCAGGACCCACCCTGGAAAATCCAGTAGCTAGCCTATCTGCAAACTCTCCAGGCCTGCTGGGGTTCTCCTACCAAGAAGACCTGATAGAGGGAGGTCCCAGACCCAGGTCCATCCAACACAGCTCCTCCTGGCAATGGGTCTCCTTGCAGACACGCTGGAACTCAGAGAAGGAAGATAGGGTCAGTGCGACGAGGGCCAAAGAATGGAGATGTCTGGTTCTCTTTTGTTGTTATACTTGAAACAGGGTCTCTCAGTAGCCCTGGCTGACCTGGAGCTCACTACATAGATCAGGCTGGCCTCGAATTCACAGATATACATCTGCCTCTGCCTCTGCCTCTAGAGATTAAAAGACATGCACCCTCATGCCCAGTTTTCTTTTTTTCTTGAAATAAGTAGGAGAAACAAAGATTTCACACCACAAACTTCTGAACTGTTTGAATGCTTTTCCTGTGGCTGCCACCTACATACCCCATCTCCTGGCTTTCACTCTTTCCTGCTCATCTGGAAGAACACAAATACCAGTAGGCCCTTGAGGTCATGGCACAGGTCCCCATTCCTACACATGGACTTCCAACAACATACACACACGTGACCTTACCACTGCAGCAACCCCCTCATGCTTGCCTCTGATGATAAAGCGCTCACCCCACTCAAAGGCCTCTGTTCCGCCAGAGAGCAGCTCTGGACTTTTGTTTTTGTTTGTTTAATAAACTTTATTATTAAGAAGAACCTCTTGCAAATAAATAAAGATATCACACACCAAAATCAACAAAGTCGGGTTTTGTTTGTTTGTTCGTTTGCTTGTTTTTAGACAAATCTCACGTAGCCTGGGTCGTTGGCCTTCAGAATGCTCCTGCCTCCTCCACCTCTCAAGTGCTGGGGTCACAGGTGTGTGTCACCATGCCTAGAGAGAGATTCAAATGTGCCTTCCTAGTATTCAGCTTTGATTCTGGCCTATAGATTATCCATCCCTCTCCACCTTGCAGAGTTATCATCCCCCAGGTCACCTGGACCAGGTTGCCCTCTCACCTTAGGTGAGACCTGCCCCCCCCAAAAAAAAAAAAGCTCAGAAAAGACAGAGCTGTTCCAATGACTTCTCCAATGTGACTCACCAGTTACAGACATGAGTCATAGAGAGTGTCCCAAAAACCAGCCGAGAAGCCAGCTGCTACAGGTGGGCCTGCATTGTATCCCATCAGCCATGGCGAGACTCTGAAACACCATCTATTTAGCCCGTGGTAGGCAACTCTGGGAATGAATATGGATCAAGGGCTGTGCTGCCAGGTTCTCTTTTATTAGCCAATTAAGACAAAGAACAGGTCACAAAGTCACAGGAAGTAAGGCCAAAAGACTGACAGACAGATACACAAGACAGAGCATCATGCTGTGCTACACGCGGGGGGGGGGGGGGGACAGGACGAGGGAAAGCGAGAGGTCTGAGTTTTGTTGTTTTGTTTTGTCAACTAACAGAATAAATAAATACAATACACGGTGTTTTTTTTTGTTTTTTGTTTTTTTGTTTTTTTGGGTTTTTTTGCCAAGGCCTGGTACAGCCTCTAAGCACAAGTGGTCACAAAACAGCTGGTTTGGAAAGCAGTCTATACAGCCAGTCAGCCTCTGCATGGAGATGGGGGCCCAGGCCCCTGAACCATGCTCTAGGGAAATGAGGAAGCAGAGCAAAGGGGACCTCAAACAGAGGTTGGAGAAGTACAGGGCTCTTCCTAGAAGGGCTTGTAAGGGTTTAATCCTTGGGCTCTCTGCCCTAAGTGACCAGCAGGCCTGAGAGAGAATCCATCAGCAGTGTCAGGCAGGTGGGCTCACCCACAATTTCTTCAAAGAATCGTGCCCCCTAATCCTCCTAAGAATACATGGTTAGCTCTCTCTGGTACCCGAAATTGCCTTGGGATCCCTGAAGATAAAACCCACGCGTGTCTTCCCTCCCTTCTCTGGCCTTGAGGATTTGGGTCAGCAAATGAGAGAACACATGACAAAGATCTAAGAGAGTTTGGAAAAGCCTGGGATAGACCAGGCTCATGTCATGACAGGATATGATCTCCAGTGGCCTTGCTCCTTAGAAGGTTAGGGAGGCTTCTGGGGACGGTAATACCTAGAAGTGTTGGATCCCAAGTCCCAGTGACAATCAGTCATTTGCACACAGGAATAGAAAGACAGTTTCAGCCCTGTACCTGGTTCCAGATGAGACAACACAGAAACATAATTTCTTGAAGCTAACCACAATAGGGTAACCACGGATCACTGAACCCTCCCTAACCCAGAACCCCTCATCTCCCTAAGGATTTGCTAACCTCTCATCTCCCTGTCTGAGTCTCTCCTCCTCTGGTGTTCTCAGATTCTAGACCCCAGGAAGATACCCCTTCTTAAGAAACCCTCAACTGACTTTGGTGCTGCTGTGTGGGAGTGGGAATGTGAGGCTGCAGCCTAGGCTCTCTGCCTCACCTCTCTCGAGGCCTGTCACCTCGTGTTCCATGGCTCACTGGTGCTCACTTCTCCAGTTTCTTTCTTTCATGCTGTTCCTGTCTCACTTTTTACTGGCTAAAACCTTCTCCTACCTCAGTCCAGACTGACATGACTAAGGTGGGCACTATTGGCTCTGTAGGCCAGTCATGCCAGGCCACCACTGTGTGGGTGTGGGTTGAGGGTTCTGTGGCAAGCCAAAGGGTTGGGGAATCATAACCACGAATCTATTCAAATAATCTTGCCCACCCCTCATCCTGGGCAGGGAAATGGAGTAGCTCCCCCAAGGCTCACACTGGAATCCAAGAAAAATAGGATCAAATCCAGATGGTCTAACCTAGAAAGGAGCTATTGAAACAGAGGCAGTATCCACAGAGAACTTCAGGTATGCAGGACTCACTGTTCCTCAGCAAAACAACAGCAATGTTCTAACTTACACACTGGGCTTCTCTAAGTGCTTATGCCGCAGTTATTATTATTAAACTTAATTAGAGCCTCTGCCATATAAGGTTGTGGCACAGAACACTGGGTGGTTGGAAAGGAACAGAACCTTCTAAGTCATCTTGATCAGACAAGACAGTCCCAGCAAGCCCTGGGCTTGCCCAGTGCCACACCATCCTGAAAGGGAGTCCGCAAAGCAGGGTTGCCTAGACATAGTCGAACACACCTTGCCATGCCTACTCCCACACCTGCCTCTGTGACAGGAAGCCAACAAATCCTGAGACCGTATGTGGCCAGAAGGGTTCACTCACTGAGAAGGGATTCTAGAACCGTGCCATGAGGTTCTAGTTCTACTGCGGCTGCGCGCCCCTCTGCAATCTGGGGAGCCTGTACTTCCAAGCAAGGAAAGAGAAGAAAAGGTGACTGTGAGCCTCTCCTAATATCTGGAGATGCTGTGGGGTTAGAGCTACCTCCTGCCTGTGGCTCCTGGGTCTCCAAGTAGGACTTTGATGAATCTTGGGGCATGGAATGGAAGAGTTGCCTAGAGAGAGTTCAGGTTAAGGGAGGAGATAGACAAGCAGAGCAGAAGAGAAACAGGAAGAAACAAAATGACTAAAAACAAAACAAAACAAAAAAAAACCCTACAACCCCGAAGGAAAGACTGTTTGAGAATATGGGACAATAATACAGCCAGCACCAAAGGCCAGGGAAGGCATAGCAGGTAGATCCAGGTAGGCAGAGGGACAGGGATCAAGACAGAGGCATTGGGGCTGCAGGGGAGGGGGGATCAGGAGAAGAAGGAAGATGAGCGAGGAGAGAGAGAGAGAGAGAGAGAGAGAGAGAGAGTGAGAGAGAGAGACTGAGACTGCTGGAGTGAATCTCAGGGGCAAGGGTAGCAGTGGTGATGTGAGGAGAACAGGAAAAGGGGGAGGGGGCCTGGGGCAGGCAGTGCCTGAAAATATAGTTTTATATATTTATATTTATATCTCACATTCCACACATCAACTTACTAGTGAGGGAGCAGGAGGGAGGAGGTAATACTGAGGAGGGGGTGTAGCCAGTTGCTCCTCTCCCCCCCATTTGACCTCCATGGGGTCCAAGCAGGGCCATGCAGAGGGTGTGTGAGTTTCACTTGGGATTGGGACTTTGAAGAAGGGAGATAAGGTGAAAGGACTCCAGGCCCCAGCATCCCTGGGCTCTCAAAGTTAGTTCTAGGAAAACTTGGAGAGCCTTCTGGGAATAACCATGGGACCGGGACAGGGGTACACCCAAGACCATGGTTGGGTTGGAAGCCAGACAGTCAATTGGGGAGTGTATCGAGTCCCAGGGAGGCAGCGTGCTGCTTGGCCCGGAGGCGAAGGTTTTCAATGCTCGTGGTTTTACTGTTCAGGGCAGTGGAGGCAGGTGCCAGGCCTGTGGGGGGCGCTGGCAGCAATGGGGACCCCCACACACCCTGGTGGGCAGCAGCAGCTGCTGACAGGGATTGGTAATAGGACTGGCAGTGTAGGGAGCTCAATGGGGCCATGTTGACCCCTAGGTAGGGCACCGCAGCCGCTGCAGCTGCAGCCGCCGCAGGTGCGGGACCGCCCACTTCAAAAGACGAGTAGTGCATCAGGTTGTTGGTGGCTGCCATGTGTTGGCGGAACTGCTCCTGCAGACGGAAGAGGCTGAGTGGGGACGAGGAGTAAGAGTGGGAAGGACCAAGGAGGCCGCCCCCTGGGGCTGCGGGCGTTATGGACAGACTGCCTGGAGAATCTGCAAGCAGAGGACACAAAACAAGTACTCAGAACAAGAGAACTGGGTGCGGAGGAGAGGCACGCTCCTGTCCCCTGGATCAAGCAGTGAACATAGTCTGGCTAGAACCATCACCACCCCGTCCATGTCAGCCAGGGCATCCTCTGAAGTGACCCTCAGAATTTGGTTGGGAGGGACTTAGAGAAGCTGCAGGGCTCCTCCTACCTGGGCACCCATGACTGAGTTCCCTGAGGAACCCCTTAATCTTGTCCAGGAGTATCCAGGACTCTCATCTTCTCTCGCCAGCCCCCAGCTCAAAGGCTGTATAGCCTCCTTGCTTAGCTTAGGATTTGTGTCTAGATATACAGGATGCCAGAGCTCTGTTTCTTCTCACCCTGGCTAGGGGAAGGGGCTCCAGCCCAGAGCAGCTCTGTGGAGCAGGGATAGACGTGCCTAGTCCTAAAAAGAACCACCCTGGGCCAAGAGTGGTGGCGCACACCTTTAATCCCAGCCTTCTGGACACAGAGGCAGCTGGACCTCTGTGAGTTCAAGGCCAGCCTGGTCTACAGAGGAACTTCTAGGTCAGCTAGAGTTACATACTGAGACCCTCTTTTTAAAAAACAAAAACAAAAAACAAACAAACAAACAAAACCATCCTGCTAGGCAGTGGTGGGGCAAACCTCCAGTCCCAGCAGCATTTGGGAGACAGGGGCAGATGGATCTCTGTGAGGTCAAGGCCAAGCCTGGTCTACAAATCGAGTTCCAGGACAGCTTGGGTTACACAGAGAAACCCTGTCTCAAAACAAAAACAAAAACAAAAACAAAAAAAGCCAGGCGTGGTGGCACACACCTTTAATCCCAGCACTCGGGAGGCAGAGGCAGGCGGATTTCTGAGTTTGAGGCCAGCCTGGTCTACAAAGTGAGTTCCAGGA
>NC_034595.1:67074797-67104117 GCF_900095145.1 Mus pahari
AAGAAGAAGAAGAAGAAGAAGAAGAAGAAGAAGAAGAAGAAGAAGAAGAAGAAGAAGAAGAAGAAGAAGAAGAAGAAGAAGAAGAAGAAGAAGCATCCTCTAGACCCTTTCAGCAGATCCCTTTCCACAAGAGCACCTAATGGGCCAGACCTCTGGGATGAGAAAGCATAGGCCAAGCCCTGACAGCATGTTGAGTCAGGGTGAAATCTGCTGTCATGGGAATATCAGATACCAGCGTGGCATCTGCCCAACATACACTGGTACATCTGTACTGGCTGTTAACTATTGAAATGTCTGTAATAATTCATACATGGTGGAAGAGATTTAGTCAGTCCCTCACCCAATCCGTCCTCAACCTCCCTGCCGCCCAGGCTCTCTCCTGGAACCTCATCTAGAAGCTCTAGCTAGACCTTTCTATGACTCAGTAACTAAAGGGTGGACATGGGTCACAGGTCTGCAGTAGCCAGTCATGCCTAACTGGTCACGCTCCTGAATGCCAGCCACTGTTTGACTCTCCTGCTTTGATCCAGGTCACATACTCAGAGTGCTGGATTTGGCTGTTTCCTCTGACCTGTGGTCCCACTCTGCCTGCAGCAACCCCCTCTCCGAATCCCCACCCCGCCAAGCCTCACCTGCCTTAGGGCTGCCCCTCTTGCAGCCCGGCACCTTGCTCTCAGATCCAGGACTCTTTTCAGCTTTGGGCTCCTCGGCACGGGAGTCCTCTTCACGGTCCAGCTGATCTTCTGGGGCTGACTCACTGGCTGACTGCTCCGACAGGCTCAGTTGAAGTTCAGCAGGGGGATCACCACTGGGCAGACCGGGAGGCTGTTCTGCCTCCAGCTGCGTGTCTGAGGCTGGGGCCTCCATCTTGCCTTCTCCGTGGGAACCCTCAGCCTCCTTCTGCTTCTGGAGCTGCTCTTTCTGCAGGCTGCGCTGCTTCTTTCGGAACTTGGCCCTGCGGTTCTTAAACCACACCTGGGGGCCATGGAGAGGAGCAGTCAGGAGAGGAAAACTTGTACCCTGGGTGATGATCCTCCCTAACCCAATGCCATCTATTTTTCTAAATGAACGTGAGAGAAGTAGACGTGTATCTCAGCACTGCCCCAGCAGACACTGACCCCTGGACAACTGGACACCAGATGGATGGCTAGCACCTGCAAAGTACAGTTGGGAGAGCAGGACCCTACCTGCACACGGGCCTCAGGAAGATTGGTACACATGGCCAGCCTCTCGCGCATCACCACATCTGGGTAATGAGTCTTCTGGAAGGTCTTCTCCAGGGCCTCAAGCTGCTGGGCCGTGAATGCCGTGCGACTCCGACGTTGTTTACGGTGCTGGGAGCCATAGCGGGCCTCCAAGATGATGTCTTGAAATGTACAGCCGTTGGAGGGCAAGCAGAGAAGGCCCATTTAATTATGGGAAATAAGCTTTGAACCTGACTCTGCTCTGACCCACTTTGGACACCCAAACAGCCGTCAGATCTGACCCCCGGCCCTTGGAAATTACCCATCCTCTCTCCCTGGCTGGGATCGGAAATTTTTCGAACCTGTCAACAGCCTCCACTCACAGAACTACAGAGGACTAGCTCAGATTCAAGCATGGCTGTCAGGCATATGAGTATGGGGCCAAGTCCTCCTGATGTGGTTGGCATTAAAGGTGTGAAGATAGGTGATACCCTAAGAACCCTAAAGTCTCAACATATGAGGGCAAGAATGAAAACACACACTTGTAGCCCTAGCACTCGGGAGAGGGGGGCCAAGACTGGCCTGAGGTATATGGTGGAATCCTATCTTAAAAAGAAAAATGTCCCAAGATGCTATACTATTCTGAGATGACATGATGCTAATGATCTAAAAATATATGTCTCGATGGTGTCTGATACCCTGTGATACCTGTCCTTAGATTCTGGGCACTCTGACGTCCTAGCACCAGACGCTGAGGCTTGTCTCAAAGACGACTTAGGGGAAGGCTGACTGGGCATACCTAGTTTCTGTCTCTCACATTCAATCCCATCCTCTTCCCTCGTCTATACGTCTCTGGTAGAAAGACATGAGATTTCTGGTCTCGTTTGCTAAGCAGAAAGCTTAGCCCTGGCAGGACCCTCAGCACATGGGAAAGGCTTATCACACCCAGCCGTGAGTGACTCTCTCTGCCTCTTCAGGGGAAGAGAACAAATCCCCACACTGCAAGGTTGGACTGCGGTAGCAAAGCTGGTGAGCCATCAATCCTATAGGCCTGCCTTTGTGTTTGGTAACGTGAAAAACAGCCAGCATGGTCTCTCTGTCAGGCTAGTGAGTAGCTCTTTTCTCTTCTGCTTGCCTGGTACCTGGGCTGTAAGTTCCTATCACACACAAAAATGGACCGTGTCAATGCTAGAAGGAGCTCAAATTGTTTTTGCTTCTGAACAACACCAAAGAGTCCTCTTGTACTCCAGGGTTGGGAAACTTTCTACAAAACCCTAAATGAGAAATGTACTGGAAACCCTAGACTTTGAGATACTTCTCCAGTTTAAAGAATGACCCTTTATAACTTATTCCAATCTTAGCCCAGGTAGACCTGAAGTCACAAGTGTTACCCTTGAGCAGGAAAGAGAGTAGGGACCACTTAGTCACACCCATTCTAGTGGAGAGACAGCATCTCAGCATCCTACTGCTAGCTCCAAGGAGTACAAGAAGTGGGATGGTTAAGAGGAGACCAGGCTTCCTCATACAGCACCTGCCATGAAAGGTAAGATTTCCACAAGAACCCATACAAGGGCTCATTTCCTCCTTAAAAGTTGACCACTTGGAAGTGGCCTAAACACCCTAATTCTTCTGTTTCTATCAGTGTGCATGAGTCTCTGTCCTGAATCCTCTCTGTGATATAGTCCTTGAGCTAAATGTCACTGTCACAATGGACAAAGGGAATTCATTCCAAAGGAGGGAAGTAGCCATAGCTGGGGCAAGTCTACACTGACTACCACCACACTGGACACTAATGTCTACACTGATCCAAAAAGACAACTGGGGGTTCAATTGTTCAGAGGCTCAGCAAGTCTAAAGAAGTAGGGCTGGCTGCCATGTCCTCCTGCTAGGCTGGTATCCCAAGGTAGGCACTGTTCTCAGACCCTCTCCCACTCCTGTGCCCAGTCTCCTGATGATCCTTCCCCCTTGTGGAGCTTTGAAAAGACTCCTGCCTCTTGTCCACCATGCTTCCCTGAGTTGCCCTACACTGACTCAGGTCATCATGCCCTCTTATGGATCTGCAGACACTCCAACTTCCAAGGAGTTCTATGCAGTCCCTTACAACTACCCGGCATGGACATGGGCCCTATGCCAGAATGACCCTTTATAACTTATTCCAATCTTAGCCCAGGCTTGGACTGGGACATAGTGAACTGGGCAGCATCACTTCCCAGGGACTCTATAGCCCACTGTCTATGTCATTAACTCCTGCTCATATCCATTGTTATTTCTAGATATAAACTGGATTGAAAGCTCGCATGTTAAATGCTTTGTCCCCAGCTGGTGGCACTAGTAAAAGGTGATTTGATCATGAAGCTGCTAACCTTATCAAGGGGTTGATCCATTGACGGACTCATGGCTAAATGGCTGCTAGGACCTAAGGCTAAGGTGGAGGAAGTGGGCCTCTGTGGGTGTCCGTGACTCCTTCCCTCCTCCCTGCTTTCTGCCCTCCATGAGGTGGACAACTTTACCATGCATGCACTCTCTGACGTGATGCCTCAATACAATCTCACAGCAAGTAACGCCAGCCAATCATGGCCCAAAAACTTGTAAAACTATGATCCAAAATAAAACTCGTCATCACAGTCACAGAAAAGCTGGCACTGAAGTCATCTGAGAGGTGACCAGGAGAACAACCGAAGTCAGCTTCAGCCTCAGGTCTCTCTTAAGTGCCTGGGACTTTCTGTGGGCATTGAGTACTGGTGACTGTAAGCATTGCCATGATTCGCTGCCAGCTCTCCTAGAACTACCACTAGGTCCCAAGGAGAGAGGTGAATGTACAGATAGCTGAGTACAAGTCTGACCCCATACGGTCATGTTCCAATCCCCAGGCGCTCCGGTACTTATTCTCTCTGAGCTGAAGTTTCTTTGTCTATAAAATGAAGTAGACGCCTTCTTCTTGGGGTTGGAATACAGGTAGAGAGAAAAAGGGAAGTGGGAAGGGCATGGCGATCCACACGGTGGCCTGGCACTTAACCAGTATTCAAACCATGAGAACCATCATCTGTATCTCCCCATGTTCAGTTTTCTCCCAAGGCACCCCAGCCCTCTTCCATCTACTTCCCAGAGAAAGGTCCCTGGGCCAGTCCTGTACCTGCTGCCTTAGCCTATCTATGAGGCAGGGCTAATGAGCACCTCCTTTAAAGGTTTGTTGTAGGAAACTAAAGGCTGAGGTAGTTCCAGGACCCAGCACAGTGCTGGCAAGCGAGCAGTATAGTCATCTATGTTACTAAGTGACCAAGGGCTTTCTAAGTACCTAAAATAAGCTGCTCACACACACACCCCTTTGCCTTTCATAATCTCCTTTTTCTTTCTTTCTTTCTTTCTTTCTTTCTTTCTTTCTTTCTTTCTTTCTTTCTTTCTTTCTTTCTTTTTTATTTTTGGTCCCCCAGCATCTTGCCTCCATGGCCAGGTCCCCAGGGCCCTTACCAGCTAGGCGCTCAGCCAATGTAAGCGCATGCACTGATGGCCGGTAGTCGGGGGCGTGCTGGGCCTGCTGGGCTGCCTGCTGGTGCAGGTTGTACATGGCGCTGAGTGAGTTCATAGCATGCAGGGAGTAGCCATTCACCCCATAGTGCTGCATGGCGGCATCCGCCTGCAGGTGGAAAGATGGAGAAGGATTATGAGGCGTGGCTGTTGAATTCTATCCTGGGAGAGACATCAGCCCCCATCCAGAACCTCACATCCACTTTACCAAGGGCTTCTACCCCAGACCAGAAGGTGGCCTTGTCTTGCCACAGAGTGGGCACTTATTCCTTCATTCACCCCTTCATCCAGTGGTTCACTCTACAGAGTCAGATGGCCTGGGCTGGAATCACAGCTTTGGCCTTCAGAGCTTTGCCACTTTGGACAGCTCACCCAACTTCCCTGACCCTCATTCAGTTGCTGTCACCAGAAAAGGTCACTAACAGTAGGACTAAGCACTGACCAGGGTTACAGTAGGACTAAGCACTGACCAGGGTTACAGTAGGACTAAGCACTGACCAGGGTTACAGTAGGACTNACAGTAGGACTAAGCACTGACCAGGGTTACAGTAGGACTAAGCACTGACCAGGGTTACAGTAGGACTAAGCACTGACCAGGGTTACAGTAGGACTAAGCACTGACCAGGGTTACTGAGAACTAAGAGAAGCCTTTTCAATATGGCCTGGGGTTCTATGTGCTCAAAGGTGCCAATCTTAGCTGGGCTTGGAGCCCGTATTGTTAGTCACAGCACGTGGGCATGGAGACAGGAAGATCAGGAGTTCCATGTTGTCCTCAGATATAGAGCAAATTTGAGGCCAGCCTGGACTACATGAGCTCCTGTCCCAAAATAAAACAAACAAGTTAGTCTTTGAGACTGCCCAATCCGTTTTCAGCAGTATTCAGCCCTCTTCATTGAATCCCCAGGCACTCGCGTGCACAGCCATTGGCTTACTCACACATGTAACTCATTCAACCAACACCATTGCATTTCCCTGGAGCCAAGTCCCGAACCGGATTCCCCACTGAGGCATTTGCTCTGATGAGAGAGTAATTTAAAACCCTACTCCGCTTCACAGACATAAAACTATCGCTCTCGCTGCCATTCACTGCCATTACCGCCTTTATTCTCACAAATCTCCAAAAAGCAAGCAAGCCAAGAACCACAAACCCCACCTGCAGACGCAGAGAAAGAAGAACGCTGTTAAGGCAATGGTCAACCGGAGACCTGCCCTGGACACGTCACTGAGGCTGCTTTCTTCTACAGTCAATTACTTCAAGAAAGATGTGTCCAGGAACATGTCTCTCCTAGTGAGATGTCTTGTATGAGCAAGAGGCTGTCCAGGCCCCATCAGCCCTAGGTCATTTCTGGACCCTGCTGTCCCATCTGAGCCCTCAGCCTGCATCAGCTTGAAAGTGACCTTGAAGTGACATCATTTTTAGAACGTGACTCCATGTTTGTAGCTACCCAAAGGCACAAAGGTGGGTGTGTTTATTCCCTGGATATTGGAGGTGGGAAGGGAAAGCTAAGTTGTAGTGCAGGTTCTTTTCTTAGGGGTACATGACCAGGTGTGCCAACTCCCCATTCTTACAGAAATGGATGCTCACACACTCTGTGTGTGTGTGTACATTTGTGCATATGATTTAGGTTAGGTGTGTATGTGTATACATGCATGCGCACACATGCACAAATATACACATATATGTAGAAGCCAGAAATCAACATCAGGTATCATTCTTCAAGAAATGTCCACTTTCTTTTTGAGACAGGGTTTCTTATTGGCCTGGAGCTTGCCAATTATGCTAAGCTGGGTTGCCAGCAAGTCCCAGGGAATCCATGTTTGTACAGCAAGTGCTTTGTGGTGCCATTACCCCATTCTCCATAATTACTTAATAAAGTTTATTACATTTTTATTTATTTATGTTATGCATGTGAATAGGGGTGTGTGTGTGTGTGTGTGTGTGTGTGTGTGTGTGTGTGTGTGTGTGCAGTTCAGAGAACCATTTGTGGGAGTTGTTCTCTCTACTAAGCCACCTCACCAGCCCCAGGAGGTTGCTTTTTGTCTTTTGTTTGTTTGTTTGTTCATTTGTTTAGTTTATTGATTTAAAGTTCCTCATAGGCCAAGGCATAGTAGCACATGCCTTCAACACCAACATTCAGAAGGCAGAGACAGGCAGATCTCTGGCCAGATCAGGCCAGCCAGAGCTAAATAGTAAAACCCTGTCTCAAAAACAAACAAAAAGCCCCTCCACCTCCCTGTGTTACTGTAGGCAGAACAGACTGTGGAGGTGGGAGTGAAGAAAGTCAGACCATTGCTTCAAAGTCCCAGGTGTTATCCACGGTGTGCTCTCTTCGTGGGAGGGCAGTGAGAGGAGAGAGGAGAGCAGCTTCTAGATGTAGTCTGAAAGGAGCATGGCATGATTGCTTTTGGGTGAGTTATAAGATGTGAGGAGTTCCTCTTGCTGGGCGTGGTGGCGCACGCCTTTAATCCCAGCACTCGGGAGGCAGAGGCAGGCGGATTTCTGAGTTTGAGGCCAGCCTGGTCTACAGCGTGAGTTCCAGGACAGCCAGGGCTACACAGAGAAACCCTGCCTCAAAAAAACAAAAAAAAAAAAAAACAAAAAACAAAAAAAGATGTGAGGAAAGGAGAGCAAGGGGGACAGATAGAACTGTAGTTTGGGGCCCCAGCATCTGCGTGAAACGGGGTCTTTTGCAGGAGCACTGAGGAAGACACTAACGTAAGACGGAAGAGAATAAAACTCAAATCTGGAGGAGCCTTGGCAACTGTGAAATGTGAATCTAACGTCCCAGTAAGAATGCACTGGCAGCTGCGCATGGAAGTCTGCAGCTGGTGGCTGACATCTTCCAGCAGTTACAGAAGCCCACTCTACGCATCATGAACATGAGCGTGAGTCTAAGGACGAGCAGGAAAGGCGTGATGATACCCAGAGGCAGGCCAGTCTCTGTGGTCTCTGTGGTCTACAGCGCGAGTTCCAGGGCAGCCAGGGCTACACAGAGAAACCCTCTTAACAAAACAAATGAACAGTCAAAACCTAAGCATAACAGGATAAGCCACAACGCTCAAGGCAGACGAGCAACTTAGAAAAATATTAGACCCACTGATGACATAGCAAATATGAAAATTAAAAAGAATATCTCTAAACTACTGTTTCATTTCTTTGAGACAGGCTAGCCTCAAATTCACTCTGCAACCCAACCTGCCCTTCAGTCTGCTCCTCTTGCCTTCACCTGCGTAGCACAGATGGACTTGAACCCACAGCCTTGGGCATGCTAGGCTAGCACGCTACCAACCCGGTTGTATCTCCACCTGAATGTATGGAGTTTTAGTAGAGAAGCAAAAGGAGGATCACCTTGAGAAAAAACAGGCTAAATAAATGAAGAAAAAATTCATACAGGAGCACAAGCAGCCAACTGACATGTGACAAAACCCTTAGCTATAGCCACGGGGAGGGGGGGCAATAATTTATTTTTCACCAATTAGATTATCAAATACAGAGAACAATTATCATCCAGGGTTACTACGCAGGGGAGTGGTAAATGGTCCTCCCTACCTTGCTGATGAATAAGCCCTTTATTCTCTGCATCGAAAGCCTCCAGAGAGTATATCATCTTTCATTTAACAATCCCATTTCTACAGATTTATCCCTCAAGTATGCAGAGATATGTGTACAGGAATATTTATCACATCACTGCTTATGATGGCAAACAATTGGGAAGCTAACTGTCCATCGAGAAAGGATTAGCTCAGTAAATGAAGGTACGGTCACGGCCCGCAACGAAATTCAGCACATAGCTTAAAACAATGATATGTGTCTATATGTGCTGATGCTCGCAATATATGGCTGGATGGAAGAAATAGGTAACAAACAGGGTGCCTGATGTGATCTCATTTTTGTAATGTATGAATAAATATGCATAGGGAAAAGTCTAGAAGGTTCTGCCCTGAAATGTTGACAGAGGTTATTAGAGATAACTATACTCAGAGATATACTCAGAGATAGCAGACAGGATTACAGGAAATTTCCACATTTATATACTTATTGTATTAATAATCTTTTATCATTGGTTTGGGAGTGAGTATGTGGAAGGTTATTCATACATTCCAATGGATGCAGAGTTGGAGCTGGGTTTCAGAGGGTGTTGCAAGCTTCAGATGAAGCAGGGGAACAAAACTTAAAGAAGAAAAAAAAAAAATCTTACCCATCATCCTTCCCAGCCCTGTGACCACAATGTCACTTCTCAACAAATTTGGGGCTTTATTGCTTAAAAGCATACTGTTGTATGCAGTGGCATCTTAATTCACTTAATGGTTGCTGATCTCACAGTTTTTGATGCACAAAAAGTCTTCTCCCTGTGTAGTCCTGGCTAATCTGGAACTCCCTAGGTAGTCCAAGCTGGCCCGAAACTCAGAAATCCACCTGCCTCTGCTTCTCAGGGGCTGAGATTACAGGTGCATATTCCCACCCCAGCACAAAGCATCTTCATTAAGTGAGCCAAGATTAATATGACTCAGCCCCATAAATGCCCCATCGCAGTAGTCCCTGGTCCTCCAAGCTTTCCCATCTGGCTTCCCCTTCCTCTACCTCTGCATCCAGCCTGGTGCTCTGCCTCTTCCCCAGCACCCGGCAGTGCCTCACTACTTGCCCCTCCTTGTCACTTTCTCCCATAAGCATCTCCCCAAAATACAGACTTTTCCTCCCCTTGAGCTGATAAATTCTTACTTCCTCCAGTCCTGGCTGAAGGACTCCTCCTCAGAAGGGCTCTGTTCTTACAGCCTCTGAGAAGACACCTCTTCCTTCTCCAGGCTCCAGGTAAAAAGGATGACAATGGTAACTACAACAGCTTCCGTTTACAGGACACACTTTCATGCACCTCACATGGCTCTATTGTCCCCTCTGCTGGGGATGTAACCTTAGATTACATTCATGCTAAGCAGCGCTCTACCACTAAGCCCTACTCCCAGCATACACCGCTTTTCTGAATTCTATCACCTACATCAGAGTATAAAGACACTTCTAGTTCCCCCATTAGACAGCTCCTTCGTAGCAGAGACTACACCTCACACATTTCTGGACACCCCAATTCCAGTCCAGATTGCCAGGGTCTCACACAAAATCAGGGCTGGGGAGATTAGGATTTGATGAATGAATAAATGACAACTATTTATTAAGTAGCTCTGAAATACAGACATCACCATCAATCCTTCCAATGCTATACAAGGTAGAAACTGCTATTATCCCTATCTTATATATATGGAAATGGGAGATAAGAATGATCGTATAATTTGCTGAAGTCCAAGCTCCCAGAAAGTAATGGCATGTTTCCACAGGTAAAGTTTCTCCCATGAATCTCCAGGCATGCAGAATCATACCTCAGCATATGCAACTCCTCAATTTCTATCATCTCCGATTGGATCCAAAGCAACAGGAGGACAGTAAAAAAAAAAATTTTTATTCCACACCAGCATATATGCTTATGAGTGTGTGTGTGTGTGTGTGTGTGTGTATGTGTGTGTGTGTGTGTGTGTAGGTACATGTACATGCATGTGCCCTTTGAGATGAGGTTTGTGTAAGGCAGGTCTTCCTAGCTCAACTCCTTTCTCTGTGGTCTCTCTTTTTTTTTTTTTTTTTTTTTAAGAATCAGTTAATTTATTTATTTGTGAGTGTTTTATCTGCATGTATATATGTGTACCAAGCTCATGCAGTGCCTGTGGAGACCAGAAGAGGGGGTTGGATCCCCTGGACTGGAGTTATGGATGGCTGTGAGCCACTATGTAAGGTGCTGGGAACTAAACCTAGGTCCTCTGCAAGAACAGTAAATGCCCTTAACCGCTTCAGCATCTCTCCAGCCCCCAGTCTCATATTCCTTTCCTCATTCCACTTGGGCATCAGGACTCCAGCTTCCTCTCAGGCCCCAGAGGGATCCTTTTCTAGGGATGTTAGTTCCCACACAAGCTGCATACACGTGGTACCACATCGTCATCTACTCAGAATTTATGTCAGTACCTATGCATGTCCACACATAGAAACAGCACTATTGGAATCCACCACAAAAGTGTGTGTGCATCTGTCTGCATTTTATGTATTTGTCTCTTTACATGCCTCTGCAGCTAAACATATCTGTGACCCTCTGCACACAAATGGTGTGTATGTGTGTGTCTGTGTGTCTGTGTGTGCGCACACACACATGTGAGAATATAACCAGAGGAATGTATTTTAAATGTCATTCTAGGAAGTAATGTGGGCCCTATCTCCCACTACTGGGCCAATGTATCGCAGCTCTTCCAATTTTGAACAGGATATGAGACAGATCAGGAGGGAAAGAAAAAGAAATCTAGGAGGAAGACATTCAACATAAAATACATAGATTTATTTTGTCCTCGTTTTTTGTTTTTTGTTTTGTTTTTGTTTTTGTTTTTGTTTTTGTTTTTTTTTCTCCTGCAACACATAGTACAGAGCCTGGTAGGCATCTTGGCTTAGCAAATAATAAGTATTAAATCAATGAGAATTTTAGATCAAGGTACAGTGAGAGAGGTAAAGCCACCATGGCTCACTGTGACAGTTCAGAATCCCAGCCCCCAATACCTGCTCTGCCTGCGTGAATGTGACAGATGGGTACAAGTTTGTGCCGTGTGGGCCCTTCCCCAAGAACACAGACATGACAGCCTGGGCTGGCCTGGAGTCTTCAGCCAAGCCCAGCATGTGGAATCTGCCCATATCCAGTTGTGAGAACCACCTAGGTGAAGCTCTGCAGGGCCTGCTGGAGTCTCTAAACTGGAGCCTGCATGCTGAGCCCCAGGCTGGGCCTTGCATGGGCTCAGCCCACTGCACACTCCAAACAGAATCAATTATATATTTAAAAGGTGCCGCCCTGCAATTCCTGGCGAGCCAGGAGAGCCATCCATCATGGTGCGGCCGTGTTTCACAAGCTGTCGAATTGTGCTTACATTGGTTAAAAGAATCTTTATATTTCATTAAGCAAGCAGATCGGCGGATCTCCCGCCACAGGCGCCATATAGATGGCTTTAATTTTCCAAATCTGCAAATGCATCCGTTATGTCCCCGCGTCGCTGCTGGCTGCGGCCTAATGCCCAGCCAATCGAAGAATCAAGCAGAATTTTATTAGGGGGCATTTTTTATAAATTAACGGCAGCACTCCGAGGAAACCACATGCGAAGCGTCTTTGATTAAAAGGAAAGTGGAGCCTTCCCTCAGTCACACCCTGCTAGGCCACCCCACAGGCCACTTCTGTCACTCTTTACCTGTCTTCTTCAGCAAGGTTAGCTTTCCCTCGCTTTCTTCTCATTCCCACACATGATAGAAAGCAGGGCAGAACAACTTAGTTTCCCAGAAAGAAAACAAGAAGTGTGGAAACCAACACTCAGTAAGCCTCCCTTCTCCTCTGCCAGTCCCAAGGCATCCTGAGGCCTCAGTACCAATGATGGTTACCTTATACTGGGCTTCACTCTGAGCCAAGTCCTGGTCTATGCGTTGTGCTCTCACTGAAGAAATGTCAAGACAGCACTGTTCCATAGGTACTACTGTCCCTGTTTACATTAATGAGAATATGAGACTTGGGGAGATAAATGTGCCCTGCCCAAGATCTCACAGCTAGCAATAGGTAGCAGGAGGGTGGGAGCCTAAGTCTCTGGAGAGTTATTGAGCATTAATTCTAGCATAAGGCCAAGAATCAGGTAGGCCCCAGTGAGAACTAGCCCTGGGCATCAAAGATGGAGTAACTACCTGAGTGAAGCTTATTGCCAGGGAATTCTTTCCCTGAGAAACACTGCTGCCCTTTTAGCCCTGGAAGTTCTAGGAGAACCTCTCAGGGGATTAACCTCTATAGCTATCCTTCCTACTTAGCAGTTTGAATTCCCAAAAGACTTTGGCACTGGGAGGTAGGAAAATATAGAAACATGAATATAGAACATGAGGCCAGAGCCCCTCCTGCGCGCACGCACGCGTACACACACACACACACACACACACACACACACACACACACACACACACACACACGGTCTTGGACTCAGACTCGGATGCTATGTAACCTTGGTCTGTGTCACCTGCTCTAATAAGACATTGACTCCTTGGTCTACTCCAACGGAGAGAGAGAAACCTTTACCATGAAAACTGTGTGAGCAAGCCAGGCACGGTGGCCCTTGTCTGTCATGCTAGCACTTGAGAGACTGAAGAGGATTGCCATGAAGGAGCTTTCACTTAGTCAGGCCAAACATCTTATGAGGGAGGCAAAAGAAGAGAGATTCTTCCCTGTGTGAGTGCCTAAGTTTATGTGCATTGTGGAGTTAGTACACAAGATGACTGACCCATCTTCCACCTCAGAGTGGCTTGACCTGAGATTTTCAGTTTTGTGCCCAATACCTGCCGGACACTTGGCTTTGGCAATCTCATTAATTTCTTTCCCCTGTTCAACTAGGTAGGTATTTTTTTATTCCTGCTACTTTGCAGATAAAGAACTGAGGCTAAGAAAGAGTTCACTGACTGCTTAGAGACTGAAATAGCTGAGTGCGACCCCAGTAACTGCCCCGTTCGCACATCTGTCCTTAGTTCTCAGTTTGGAGGAACCAGCAATGAGCATATGATATGCTGGGTGTGGAGCCCTCTGCCTACCCAGCCCAAAGACCCTCAGGCACAACATCTGGGTATAGGTTTGGCACTGAGACATTCCAGTTACTCCTCAGATGTTGTTTGCATTGTAGGAGCTCAGTGATCCCCAGATAGGTCATTGCAAACCTTCCAAGCACTCCAATTTTTAAAATCTAAATCAGGTACTCAAAGGTGGTGGAAGCCCTGGAACCAGCCCCATCCTTTCCTTGCCAGGCACATGATTATTCCCCACCATGTTTCCCACTGGGAAATGGGGGCAACTCATGAATCAGTGTGGCTAAGGCCACAGGGAGTAGCCGAGGAGACAACCTAAAGAGAGATAAGAGCTAGTCCTCAGAAGCATGGCATCATTTGCTTCTGTTGTGTAAGAGCTTGGAGGTCTGGGGCACAGTCACCTCCCTCAGACCCTCACTCCCCTTTGCTCCACTAACCCTTTAGTAAACATTTCATCTTATTTCTATTGTCCATCTCTAGGTCATCTCTGGAACCAGTCAAGGCCAGATTTTCTTGAAAAGCATATTCAACTTCTCCTTTGCTCCGCTGCTGCTCCTCACTAACCCACTGCACCATTACCCAAGGAGGGATTGTTCCCCAAAGCCACTATGCCATTGCCTCCTGCTCCTCTGGGAATATTGTCTCCTTGTCAGCATCACTTGGAGAACTCATGAGTGTTCTTTGTATTAGGTTTAGTAACCCCCCTTCTCCAGGAAGCCTCTCCAAACGCTCTAGGTAGAGTCGGGTGACCTCTTTAAATTTCTGTCACAACTTTACTTCACCAAATTATATAGTTTCCCATTTGCTTGTCATCTACCAAATATTCACAAGTTTTACCAGCCATACTTGTAGATACCTGTTGATACAAGTTATATAATATTCTCTATAAGTAGAGAGAGTTGGGGGTCCCGGGGGTGGGGAATAGGGCTTAAGACAACCTGGCCTACCAATGCCTGGAGGAGCTCAAAGTTTACATACATGCGTTCTGAATCCTCATTACAACATTGTAATTCCCACTTAACTGATTTAAAAAAAAAAAAAAGCCAAGATATGGAGAGGTGAGATCACCTGCCTAGCCAAAGCCACATAGCTAAGCAGCTTAAGCAATGTGGAATCCAAGAAATTTGACTCCAAAATGTGAACTCAATATCCATCAGAGTTCTAAGTCTCGACAATCTGAGGTCCCTCTACTGCAAGGTCTGGATTTCCAGCTGGTACTCAGTTCCCAGAATGCAACACACGGAGTATTTGGCATTGATTCTACAAATAAACGTGGAGCCACTGTTTGGCCCACAGTGCACTTCCGGGCGGTGAGTTACAGTGTGAAGGTTCAGGTTATACAGGAGTTATAGCTGCGTGGATGCTCGGGGTAAGAGGAAACAGCTGAGACGGGCGGGGAGAAGAGCTTGGAGCTCAGAACAGTGAAAGGGTGGCCTGGCTCCTCCTTGTCCCACCCCAGCAAGAAAAATCCAGGGTCCCCACCAGATAGACATCAAACCACCTTCTGACCATTGTTGTCGAGGTAGCAGGATCCCAGACATCCTCACTGAGGAGCAGCCTCCAAAGTGAACCTGGAGTTGCAGCCAAAAAAGCACACATGTGGGACTGAGGTATGGCTTTAACAGGGTCAGGGCAGGAGAAAGAGATTCAGCACTCAACAGGCACGCAGCATCGGAAAATTGCTCAAAGCAAACCCTGACCAGCCCTCTCCGCTCAGGGGATGGAGGCAGGAGAAGGATGGGGATGTGTCTCAGGATGACCTAGCCTGCTGCCCCCTGAGAAGCTCAGTCTCTTAAAGTTCCCTACACACACTGTTATCCATTAACATCCAATTATTCCTCGGTCCGAGCCATTAATTATAAATCAGCCGCTAATTGGGGTAATTAGCCCCCCACAGGCTAATGGGCCGAGACTGTGAGAGGCCCTTTTGCCTACAGACCTCGATTTTCTGAGGTCCTTAATGTTGAGGGTGCTAAGAAGTCGGACGGCTGAAAAAACAGCGAAATGCGACTGTGGGAGGGAAAAATGAGAGAGAGAGAGGGAGAGAGAGAGAGAGAGAGAGAGAGAGAGAGAGAGAGAGAGAGAGTTAGAGTTTGCTGTTCTCTCGATCTCTGGATTATGGTCAAGCGTCGGCTCTTGAGGGCGGGTTGGCGGACTTGACCGCAGTCTCTGCGAGTAACTCCAGCTATAGAAATAACTGCTTGACTCTCTGCTTCCTGTGTCCTCTCTCAAAGAGGCAAAGAGCGCGGGAGACCAGGGGCATGGCACAATCGTGGTGGAACCGAGGACCGGGTCAGACATCCCGGTGTTCCTGGGCAGAAAAGACTGCTGGGCTCGGCGGGTTTGCCCAGACCCGGAGTACCGCAGGCATGGGCCGGGCCGCTCTGGCATCATGCAGACCCAAGACCCAGAGCAATCACTGTAGAATCTCTCTGTAGAGAAGGTTCTCCTAACTGTAGAATACCCTTTTGGAGAAGGTATCTCAAGACATCTGGTGGGGATTCGCGGCAAGGATCTGTGGTGCGATTCCCGCACTGCACGCAGATTCTTCTTCGGATGGACCAGTCGGTCGCCAAACCCTGACAGCTGGCGCGATGGCGCTTAGATGGGGATAGGAGACCGAGTGAGCTCAGGTGACCTAAGGGCATACGGTTGTGGCGCGCATAGAGCCGTTAAACTGAGGCGGGAGTGTCCACGACTGGAAAAAGCCAAGTGTGCTGATCGGGCAGCCAGGGCCGCTCTTCCTTTTGCTTACAGAAACTGGGCTAAAGCTGGAATGAGGGTTATGCAGACTAGTATATTGACAACCAGGCAGGACCCCAGCTCAACCAAATGAGGTGTCGGAAAACCAGACCGATAATCAAACCGAGGGCGGAGGGCAACGGGAGGAGAAGCCAGCACAGTACCCTTTGACAGGAGGTGAAACTGAGACTCGCTCAAGGTCAGGGATGAGGGGTACTCAAAGCAGGATGAATTTGGAGGCCAGAACATAACCCAGCCCAACGCTCCCCATCACCCCTCCCACTTCGCCAGCCCGCCCGCTCCTAATGGGCTTTCGAGGGCCGCGGCGTCGCCCGAGGCCTTGATTAGATATTTATTGCTGTCATTTACATGGGCACCGCGGGGCGGCCGAGCGGGACGTGGGGAAGGGCTGAGCCAGGGAGGAGGGATGTGGAATGGGAACTCGGGCAAGGCGGAAAGTGCCTCCTCCAGGATTATGGCTGCATACAAGGGTAGGGTGCCTCCGCCAGGCTCCGGAGAGAGACAGACATAAGAGGGTGGAGGGCGGACAAAAAGTTAGGCTCCGATGTCCTTGGGCTGTCAAGGTGAGGTCCCAAGTCCGGGCTGTCTCCTTGTGCCCAGTCGCCCTACGGGTTACCTGTGAGTGTCGGTGAAGGTGTGTGACTGTGTCTACCAGGGGATTCTGAGAATTTGTGTCCAGATCTTTCTCCTTGTGTGACTTCAGTGTGCCAGGTCACTATAAGCCAGAAGTTCCACTCTGTGGCAGTCAATGTAGACCAACCCCTTTCTAATACAGGGAAGTAGGGGGAAGCGCTACATTATTTTGGGGGTGGGGTTGCTGCAGTAACTGGATCTAGTTCTCTTGCCTCCAAAGCCTGCTAGGAGCCCCAGCAATCCTTCCTTCTGGATCTGTGGATCTGTCACTCCCCAATATCCCAGGCACCAAAACATCCCCAGCCAAAGCCAGGGCCCAGTACTCATTTCAGATCTAGCATGCCAGCCAGAGGTTCGGCGGAAACCCCCTCCCAGTTCAGTCTCTGTGTATTCAGACCACAAGCCTAACTCCAGTTACCTATTTTAAGCAGTGAATTTTGCTATCATGTGGAATCAGAGTAATTTGAAAATAACAGAGAGGATTATCAAGGGGCCCCACAATCACTCACCCGTAGACCAGGAAACTGACTCCTGAGCCAACAGAGCCATCCTAAAGCTCACTTTCATTTGGCCTTCGCCTGGGACGGGATTCCAATTCTTCGTACCTTTGCCCTTCAGTTCTACTTTCGACTGCGCACCAAGTTCCTGAGTCCTTGCAGGAGTCTGTGCCCCTGAGGCCTGACGGGATGAGGGATGAGGTAAGGTGACCATCCCTGTCCTGAGTTGTGGTGCTTTGATTCTTATCCAAAGACTCGGACATAGAGGAGAGATAATTTGCCCTCACTAGGCAGCAAATTTTGCTTTTTTTTTTTTTTTCCTGACTGCCTACCCACAGCTGGTTAGTGAAGAAGGGTAATAGGAACTTATCTTTAGGGGAGAGTACCTTCCCCCTTCTAATACCTAGATATGCAAGGAAATGAAGCGCGGATTCCCAAAAACTGAAAACAGAGCTCACCACTTAAAACAGAGCAAACCACTTAAAACGGATAAGCCATAGAATTCCCTCGGCCAGCGCCCTATAGAGCCAACCCGCCTGCGACGACGCACAGGATCTCTGGCATGGCACAAAAGAAGAGAAAGACACGTCTCCCACTCCCACCTTCGCGAGGACAGACCGGGAGCTTCTACAATTTCCACAACTACGCCTGCAACCTCAGTGGTGCGAACAGCCTGTTTGCCCCAAGGCCTATCCATTAAGTAAAGCCCTCAGCTCTCTGCAACGTCCCCAAACCCAAGTTGCCCACAGAAAACCAGTACTAGTTCAGAAGACCCCTGGCCTCCCGTCCGTTTTTTATCTAAAACGAAAAAGTCCTTCTACCGCCCCAGGCAGAACCCTCTCTGAGGCTACACTGGAGGCCCCGCAGATTCCCAGCTTTTGGAATGCTCCCAACTCGGAAAGGGCGAAAGGCCCGGCCTCTAGATACAATCCTCCCAGAGCCTAGCCTTGGTTTCTCCAAGTCACTACACAACTACACCACCGAAAGCCCTCAGCCCCCTACCAGGATTTGGTCCCCAGATTAATAGGAATTTGAGGAAGAAGATGTTTTTCCCCTAAGTGCTCTAAAGGCACCGCCCGGGCCTTTGAGGCCCCTGATCGGGGTCTGGGAACTTAAGAAACTTCAGCCAAGATCCAGAAAGGTCCATTAGAGACCCTAGCCAATCTGGGTTATGGCCACCGGAATGAGAGGCCCAGAGAGGAAAGACCCTGGCAGATCCCCTCATTTTTGATCCCTGCCTCCCAAGCGCCGCCCCAGCCCTCATTCCCTGCTGGAGTTCGCCTGATCCACGCCAAAATAGGCCGTGGGAGGCCAAACGAATTCCAGAGAACTAAGGCCGTTGCGGACCAAAAACCCACCTGAAAGATCCTAACCTGAGGTCGTGTCTACGAGGGCAGAGGCAGGCTAAGGGCCAAACCACCCCCAGCCAAAGAATTCGTGTAAAGTCTCAATCCCAGGAGACAAGGAACCCTCGGTAGCCAGAAAGGATGAGTTCTGAGCTAAATCCCAGTATTGCCGGGTACTCGGGAATAGGGACGCTGGGAGGTGTAGGTGGCCCTTTGGGATCCCGGGGCAAGGAACCTGGGAGGAGGACCGCGCCCCCTCTCCAGCCCCGGCCCCGGGCTGCGTGACGCCTCGGGGCGCATCTGCTCTGCATTACCCTGACTACCCACCCCCCCACCCGCCGCCCCCTTCCAAACTGAAAAAGGATTTGTCTCCGCTTAATATCCAAACCTTTTTTGTATTTTTTTTTTCCAGGGGCGAAGTAATATCTTCCAAATGAGGCAAAACCGTGACGGATCCGAAGCGTTCTCTGCGGGTGCCTGCGTCTCGGCGGCCGAGGCTTCCGTCTCCGCCTCAGCGCCTTTCCACCCACGACTTGCCCTCCTTTCTGCCTCGGAATTTCTAGTTCTTTCCTTCTGTCGCCCTGGCTTCGTGTCCGGCCCTGGGGATCGCTCCCTCTTTCTCCCCCCGGAGCTCCCTCCTCCAGCCTCGGATCTCGTCTCCCCCTAAGGCTTAAGTGTCTGTCACCCTCCAAGTCTCTCACCCCCTTCAAACTTTCCGATCCTCCCACCGACTCCCAGACTACAGGACCGCAAACGCAGAGGAGGTCCCGGGAGCTGACGGCCCGCGCCCTCCCAGTCCCGCCGGGCCCCGGGCCCCGGGCCCCGGGCCCCTCCTGGCTGCACCCCACCAGCCCTGCCCGCTCGCACCTGGTCTCCTTGGCCCGCGCCGCCGCTACCGCTGCCATCTACGCGCGTCCCGGCTGGAGCTGGAGTTTTAAACCGCGTTTCCCGGGCGCAAGGCGCGGGGCCGCGCGCTCCCTACTGGCCCCCGTGGCTGCCAATCACACGCCACTCTCGCCCCAGCCCCGCCCAGCCCCTCTGGAGCTGCTATGCAGCTCAAGGCCTAGGCAGCCCGGGTCAAATCTTTAGAGGAACTAGGAACCCCACCAGCGTCCAGCGTCCATCATGTCCCCGAGAACATCGTTCCCGTCATTGCTGGCTCTGGATCTTGAGCGGTAAAACCGCAGGTCAATCTCTACGGAGTTGACGAGTACTGAGAAACCTTCACCTAGGTCTACCTGGTCTCCCTTGACCTTGGGGTGCTCTGCGACAGTTTAAGGAGAGCTTTGTCTCCCACCCCAGCTGTCACAACAAGGTTGAACTGGGCAACTGCGTGCTCAAGCAAGCAAGCACGCACGCGCGAGCACACACACACACACACACACACACACACACACACACACACTTCTGGTACCACAACACCCGCACGAACACGACCTACACTCAGTACTCACCACGCAAGATCAATCCGTACAGGGTGGAACTTCTGACAGCAGGATGCTCTTGGAGAAGGTTGGGAGGCTGAGTCTGCCGAACTCACTTCTTCATGCACGTACAACACATGCACCTGTCTCTGTCTCAGTGTGAGAAGGACACACACATACACACACTAACACACACAGCAATAATTCACAAAGCGGGAAATCCCTGGATAGGGTTTGGGGTTCTTGTCAGCCTCCTTCTCCTTCCAGGTGCAACTGATTCATAGGAAGAGGTCGTTATGCAGGAGGCTATGGAACCAGAGAAGGCCTTGTGTGTCTGAGGTGTGTGCCAAGGAGTCAGGTGTTCCCGTTAGTGTGGGAACCTTGTAGTGCAAGATTGGCTTTTGTGGCCATGATTCTGTGGAAGCCTGGGAGGCTGTGTCTATACGACAGTGGTACCTGGAGAGAAGGATGTGTGTTCTATGCTTGTGTGGCCAGGACTGTGTGCAACGTGTCTTTGGACTTGGTGGCTGGGACTAGAATGTGTTGTGTCTTTGTTACTGGTGCTCATGTAGCCACAGTGCATGTGTAACTGTGGGATTTTTCTTTGTGTGTTGTTAAAGAAGCCTTGTGTGATTTTTTTCAGGGCAAGTGTACTGTAATCCAGGTGGCTGGGCAGACAGGCAGCTGGACCCTAGTTCCGACACTGCTCAGGTCTACAAGCAAACTCTCTGGTCTAGTTCTGAGGAACCGGGCTGTTTATTTTCTTGGGGGTTAAGGCATGGCGGAGGTTGCCTACTAGCCTACTAACCTACTAACCGTAGATTTTAAAATCCCAGGCTGTGTTGAGAGGGTCAGCAATGTTGGCCTTGGAGGAACAGAAGGAGCCACCAGCAGATTTAGAGGTTGGACCGATCTTCAACCCAGAGTTAGAGGCATGGCGCCTGAGGGGAGGGGGAGGAGGCTCCAAAGAAAGGGGAGGGGAGGGGGCATAAGAGGATTAGGCTGCTTAGACCCTTCTCTCCCACCAGGATCCCCCACCCCCCACCTCAATGCTCCAGAAAAGATTTCTTCTGCCAAAGCAAAACCGTTTAGGCTCGATTTAAAGGGACAAAAAAAGTGGAGGCGGGGGCTTTAAATAACCTTTTAATTTCTCTTCAGGGATTCTAGTGCAGAAGGGGAGAGGAGAGAAGGAGAGGGAGGGGAGTGAAGGCTGCCTCTTTGGCTTAGGTAATCAAGATTGCCACTGGAGCTCTGTACTGTACCTCCACCCACCTGCCCTTCACACACACACACACACAGAGAGAGAGAGAGAGAGAGAGAGAGAGAGAGAGAGAGAGATGCACGTGCATGCACACAGAACGTCCTGGAGAAAAACCATAGAGCTTTGCACACACATATATACTTATTCTGTCACACAACTCTGGGCACAAGTGCATACTACTTGATTAGGCCAGAAATAGTACTTCCCCTCCCCCATCCATTGAGAAACCTTGTTCTAGTGAGGCAAGTGTCTTCTGTCTTCATTCAGTGGCCCAGCTCTACTCATCCTTCCCTAGCTCCCGGGGACCACGAGGCAAGTTGAAGGGTAATATCTCTGTGCTGAGGAGGATAGAGTGGTTGAGGATACCGCAGATTCTGTACTGCAGGCTACAAGCGATGAGCATCGGACCCAACCAGGCACCTGCTTCTGGAAGGATCTGTTTGCCACAAACTCCAGTTCCCTTCCTTATTCTTCTTATCCCAGGCTGCCAAGACCCCCATCCGTTCAGTCATCCCAGGTCTGGAGATGGTAGCTGTATTAGTCAGGGTTCTCTAGAGCCACAGAACTTATGGGTAGTCTCTATATAGTAAAGGAATTTGTTGATGATTTACAGTCTGCAGTCCAACTCCCAACAATGGTCAGCAGCAGCTGTGAATGGAAGCCCAAGGATCTAGCAGTTGTTCAGTCCCACAAGGCAAGCAGGCAAAGAAGGGAGAGTCAGTCTTCCTTCTTCCAGTGTCCTTATGCAGGCCTTCAGCAGAAGGTGTGGCCCAGATTAAATGTATGTGCCACCATGCCTTTAATCCCAGACTACCTCGAACTCAGAGATCTCCCGGTCTTAGGGGTCTTAATCTTCTGGAATTCATAGCCACTATGCCCCCAAGATCTCCACGCCAAGATCCAGGGCAGATCTCCCAGCCTCCAGATTAAGATCACTGGTGAGCCTTCCAATTCTGGGCTGTAGTTCATTCCAGATATAGTCAAGTTGACAACCAGGAACAGGAATAGCCACTACAGTGGCTAAGTGGCCAACATCACTCTCATTAAACAAGCTAAGCCTCATACAACTCAAAATTCCAGACACCCGGAGAAGCCCACACTGCCAGGCTAGCCTTACCTTCAAAGGGCTTTCATACAAGGGGATACCAAGGACAGAGGGAGCTGCTGTCACATTCCCACCCTCCACCCTGGTTTCCACAGACACTGTAGCCCGGGTCCTGGCTCATGAGTTTACTATGCATTGGGGAGAGGAGATTTTAAAAAGTCCAGATGAGCTCAAATGCTCAGATAGAAACTCAGGGAAAGAGAGTAGGGCTGGGGAAGGGGGCTGTACCTTTTAGGGAGACCTGGAGTAGTGAGAAACTTGGCAAGCCACAATGTGGGGGGTCCTGCTAGTTTAACAAAGGCACTTCAAAAATGCCACTGTCTAGACAGAAACTGAGAAATAAAAATGGCTCAGGACCTTCCTCCCAAGTCTGCCCCTCTAGTTTCCTCACCCACCCACCTGCCCCAGGCTGTAGCTGAGACACCTTCAAAGAGCTTAAGAGAAAGGAATGCCAGAAAAACTAGGACCCACCCCCCAACAAAGTGACCTGGCTTCAGGGGTAAGGGTGGGGAGGAGACAGGTAAGTGTTGCATTTTTGGATGTGCTTATATGTTTGCTCAATTCTTTAATCTGTTGCATATTATGAATATATACCCATGTATACACAATGTGTGTTTCGATATATACGTATGTGAACATGTAGGTTCTGCTTAGGTGTTCATGTATGTATGGGGGATATTTCTAAATTAAACCAAGAAGGGGTGGTCAAGGGATGAGACCATTCAGGAACTCGGGAGAAGTGAGTCCCCACAGGTTTCCGAGAATTCTAGGGATCCTAGGTGTCTTTGTTGAAGTAAGCATCTGGAAATTGAGAGGCCCAAGTCCCCCTAAACTCTATCTGAGGTCTCGGTCTCTGGGCTCCTGGGTGTAGAGTAGCAAAGCCAACCTCAAAAGCCCACTCTCCGAACACACACACACACACACACACACACACACACACACTGAAAGAGAACTGCAGCTCAGACTTCTTTCGCATCTGATCACTACATCGGGGTTTGGGAGTAGTGAGTAGTTATGGGATGTAGCTAGTTAGCAAAGGTTACCCTATGAAAGCCCAACACAGGGCTACAACTGGAGGTCCTATCCCTCTCAGGGGCGTTCAGAGGAATCCAGGAGCATCCGGAGGAGCCAGAATTCTGGAGGCCTGGGTCCAGGTTCCGGGTGTGCAAGCGAGCGCGAGCAGCCGCTCTGCATCTCGGGCTGGCTCCCGCCCCTACGGTCCTGTGCTCCCCAGGGCAGTGGCTAGGTGGTGGGCGGCTTAGAGCTAATTCGGGAGTTAATGGCGGTGGCCGGGCCCCCTGCGGCCCCCTCCACAGCCCACCCCAACCTCCGGGCTCGGCCGCGGGCCGCCCGCATCTGCGCCATCCACGGCGATTCATCATCTTGATCCATGGCGCGCGCTGACGGCGGCCCTGGCCGCGCTGACAAGACTAACAAAGCAATTTGCCACGAGCCATCTCCTGGACAGGTTATTAGCGCGGCCGCCGCTTAAACAGGCCTCCCTACCCCTTCACCCCCACTTCCCAATCCCAGCGCGGGGCAGCTACCTGCTCTGTCCCCTCCCTCCGACAAACCACTGCCCCTGGTGTTAAAGATTCTCCTGTGTCCTCCAGGCTTTTCCATCCCGAATAACCTCCTCAACACACACACACACACACACACACACACACACACACACACACACACACATACACATTAGTTGCCAGTGGCCTTCCTTCGTGGTTAAACCGCTCCCTGCTCTACCTCACCCACCTCCAGAGCTCTCCAAATCTCCCTGAAGCCCCTGCCCATCCCTGCCTCCCAATCTGATCCCCCACACTACCAGACATTCCCTCCCTTCCTCTGGAACCCCTTAAACACAGCAGTCTCCCTGAATGTGTCTTTACTCCTCCAACCTCCATCAACAAGAGTTCCAAACCCCTATATATTTCCATGCGAGGGTACCCTGTACTACTTTTGAGTACCAAGTTTCTTCTGCCCGCTTTGCCCCCAGGATACCTCCTGTGGGGATGGTGGGGTGGCAGCTAGTCCCATCCATCTAATGCCCAGTGGGGGCTATGGAGCAGACACTTCTGAGCTTTTCAGGCAGAAGTCAGAGAGGTAGAGGTAGGGAGATTCCTGGCTTCTCTGTGGCTGACCTCATTGGGAAGAGAGAAAATGGCCTTCTCCAAGAGACTGTGGTGCCAGGAGGGGGCTTTATGAGAACAGAGGCTCACAGAAATGCTGAGACCTGCCCTGGCACACACATCAGAATGGGGCAAAAGAGGGACTGGTGCCAAGCATGTGGCCTTCCAGGTTTAGGCTTCATCTCTGGGAGCATCCCCTCTGGGAAGTAAAGAAGACAAAGAGGCCAGCTTTCCCATTTGAGCAACTTCCCTTCGCTTGTAAGGAGGGCTGGGAGAGACAGACCTATGGCAGGTTCATGTTTGACTGAGCCTCACTTCTACTGAAGTAACTATTTGGTCATTTCAGACCGAAGTCTATTTCTCCAAGGAATTCAGGAGACCCTGGAAGCAGCCTGGTTCCATAGATGAATGGCGGATCTGTGTGAAGGGACTGAATGAGTGCACTGTGTCTGCATGACTACACAGAGCCGAGATGGTACATGTCCAACAGAAAGTACCAAGTGTCTCCCTCTGACCATATGCAGGGTTAACCCTGCACATGTGTGCACTGAGGACCAACTACATCCCTTTATGCAAACACAGAGGCTTGGAAAAGATCAAGCCAGATACATGTATTATGAACATGACTAAGCAAACCTAGGATAATATTCTTATTTATTTTTTTTTTTTTCAAGACAGGGTTTCTCTGTGTAGCCCTGGCAGTTCTGGAACTCACTTTGTAGACCAGGCTGGCCTCGAACTCAGAAATTCGCGTGCCTCTGCCTCCCAAGTGCTGGGATTAAAGACGTGCACCACCACACCCCACTGGATAATATTCTTTAACACACACCTTTAACACACACACACACACACACACCATCTATTCTCATGAATGCAGCTTCCACATTCCCAAACTATCAGCTTCTGAGACTGAGTGGTACAGAGAAACATCTCCTTGTTTGAAGAAACTAGAGGAGCTCTTTGTGTGACCTCTAGACCTACGAGGATGACCTGTCTGCTATAAGCCTCCATCATACCCGGAGCTGACACAGAAGGCCCGGGTAGGGGCAGGAGGCTGTATGTGCTAACAACCTGCCTTTTTTCTTTTCTTCCAGCCAACCAGGCCATGTCCTCACCCGTGGGGAGGCCCAGCTCTGTTGCTGCTGCTGCTGCTGCGCCACCACTGTGTCCCTGACGTGAAATATGGGGGGCGCAGGCCGCACTGGGGAGATTTGTCATCTGTGCTCAGCGTGCGGCTCTATCTGCAGACTATTAGAGTATAAAATATATTTTACAAGAGTTTTAGCTACAGGTGACTTGCTCTTTATTACTAGATGTGGGCAAAATCAATACTTCTGTAACTAAAAGATCATTTATTTTGCTTTTTGAAACATTTTTCAACAGGGGCACTGGCTAAGCTTGCAAAGCTATGATTAAGAGTTATGGTGGCGCCTGTTTCCCTTAACCCTTGGAGGACCACAGTGCAAGCTCTGAAAACGTTTGCCAGTTGAAAACCCAGACATACATCCCAGAATTAGCAAATACGGACACATAGATAAAGTGCACAGGTTCCCACCCTGGGCCCTCTCATACAGCTATCCTGCAGACATCCATGTTCTATCCAAAGTGATACAGGAATACAGCTGAACACATGTTCCTTTACATTTAAAACTCACAAATCAACCTATGCTACATGAAGGCCACTAATACACACTGCACATTTATCTCTCCTGCCACACACACACACACACACACACACACACACCATGAGATGCAGATACATGTGAACTTCTGGGAAGGGAGGCTGAAAGATGCTGAGGGACCACACAAATGAAGATGTGGGCATTAACAAGCAGGAAAAGAAGACAGTCCAGGACAGAAAGGGCTCGAAATAGGATCCTTGGTGCCTGGGTCCTACTCGAACCTCTTAAAGAGCTCATCTCTCCTCAGTGCCTTACCCAAGGACAGCTATGGCTAATTATGGTGACTCAAGCTTGTAATTCAGCAGTTAGGGGATGCTGAGGCAGGAGGCTCTTCTCAAGTTCTAGGTCAGTCTAAGCTATATAATAACATTTAGCCTCAAGGAAACAAAACCAAAGCTGCACAGAAACCTACAACAAACATTCACTGAATCAGTTTCAGAGAGTCACCTGGTGGTTCTGGCCCAGGGTCTTGTGAGGTGGTAGTCAGGCTGTGTCAACCAGGGCTCTGTAGTTCTAATCTCCACTGGGGTAGGAGAGCTCTCTTCCAGGAAAGCTCATTTGTATAGCTATGGCTATTGGCTGGTGCTGACTGCCAAATACTCAGTTGTCTTCCAAGGGGTCTATCTAGTAGGATGAGATAGAGAGAGAGAGGGACAGGGACAGGGACAGGGACAGAGACAGCGATAGAGACAGAGACAGAAAGAGATAGAGATGGAGATGGAGAAGGATGAGATAAAGAGAAAGAGAGATCAAAAGAATGTGAATCTTTAATAAATTGCTCTCAAGGGGCTGGAGAGATGGCTCAGTGGTTAAGAGCATCGACTGCTCTTCCCGAGGTCCTGAGTTCAAATCCTAGCAACCACATGGTGACTCACAACCGTCTGTAACGCCCCCTTCTGGAGAGTCTGAAGACAGCTACAGTGTACTTACATATAATAAATAAATCTTTTTTTTTTAAAAAAAAAAAAAACCTGCTCTCAAAAGTGATGTGTTGAGCCAGTGAGAAGGTTCAGTGCAAAGGTGCTTGTTGCTAAGTTTGACCACCTGAGCTCGGTCCCTGGGCCCCGTGTGGTAACGAAATGATGTGGTAGAAGACACACACAAACATACACATACACATCATGCCACACAAGTACACACACAGTAATTTTGAAAATGTTATAGTGACATTCCATCCCTCTGCCACATTCTATTCATTATAAGCAAATAATTAAGTCTAGCCCATACATGGAAGAAAGAAATTAAGCTCTACCTCTCAAAGGAAGTTATATTACAGAACTTATGGATATGGAATGGAAGAAAGTCTATGAGACCCATCTCTAGATGATTAAATTCGGATAGTCAATGGCTGCTAAGGGAAGAGGAATCTCCAGGGACAAATCCCCTGATAGAAGGATCCAATTCCAAGTTCTCTGTCTTAAACAGACGTGTCTACATATGCCAGCACGGAGAGGACTAAGTAGAAGGGTGTGTGTGTGTGTGTGTGTGTGTGTGTGTGTGTGTGTGTGTGTGTCTGTGTGTGTGTGAATACATATGCCAGCAGGGAAAGGACTAAGTAGAAGGGTGTGTGTGTGTGTGTGTGTGTGTGTACATATGCCAGCAGGGAAAGGACTAAGTAGAAGGGTGTGTGTGTGTGTGTGTGTGTGTGTATACATATGCCAGCACGGAGAGGACTAAGTAGAAGGGTGTGTGTGTGTGTGTGTGTGTGTGTGTGTGTACATATGCCAGCATGGAAAGGACTAAGTAGAAGGGTGTGTGTGTGTGTGTGTGTGTGTGTGTGTGTGTGTGTAATAAAAACAGAAGAATAGAAGTGACCAGGATGTGAGATGGGAAGAGCTGGAGGTGAGAGAGAGATGAGTGGAAAATTATGTAAATACAGTGTGCTCACTCAATGCATATGAAATTCACAAAATTTCAATTACTAGATAAGGACAGAAAAGGTTTTATGGACATGATTTTTCTAAAGCTACCACTTTGGGACCAGAGTTCACCTCTGTTCTGTCTAGTACCTACCTACAAGATGCTTCCTGGAAAACAGTGGAGCTGTCCTGTAGTGGTCGGACATGGTCAGGGAACAGTGGCAACTCAAGGAACCTGTGCGTAGGCTCTTGGTAAGGCAACCATAGTAAATAGAGCTGGGACACCAGAGTCAGTTCACCTGGGTGCAAATCTGGGGTCTGCTCTTACTAGCTGTATGACCACAGGCAAGTTGCTTAACCTCCATGCTTATGTTTTCTTATTTATAAAATGAGAGAAATAATCAAATAATCATACTCCCTCCCCGGGGTTGTCCTAAAGATTAACCAGGTTGAAATTCAGCAGTGTCTGGTATGTGGTAAATGCTACATAAGAACTGGCTAATTTGGGGTGGAGGGGAAGCTGGAGAGATGGCTTAGTGGTTAAGAGTACTAACTGCTCTTCCAGAGGTCCTGAGTTCAATCCCCAGCAACCACATGGTGGATCATAACCATCTATAATGGGATCTGATGGCTTCTTCTGGTGTGTCTAAAGACAGCTATAGTGTAATCGTATACATTAGATTTCTATCAGCCTTTATCCCTCATGGGCAGTCTGCTCATAGGGTCACTTTCTCTCAAGGGATTTATTAGGCACCTCTGATGTGTCTCCTGCTGATCTCATATAACCACCACCACCACCTCAACTACTCTGAGCCCTTCTTTTCACTAGCCCTGACAGGTGACCCAGCTGTGTCTTGATTAGACAGACCGGGCTCCACGGGCTCCACGGGCTCCATTTGACCCTGCCAGCCCAGCACTGCCTTTTGTGGCCTCTCTGGGAATGTTCTGCAATATGTTGACCACAAACATTTTATGAGCAAGGAGACAGGAAGAAATTTCCCTGTATCGACCCACAGTCAGGCCCACTCCCTCCCCCTCCTCTTAAATCTCCTTGGCAATGGGGACCAAAGCTAGGAGTGTCAACATCTGAGCCGAGCCCCCAACTCCAACTTGCAGCAGCCTCCCTGAATTCCCAGTGCCACACCTCAAACAGCTGCCCCACCCACTTACTGCTGCAGAGAGCGGTGGGCAGAGTTCAGTAAGTGCACAAACCTAGGGGGCCCAACCCCTTGAAACAGACACCTTCTTAAAAGTCACAAAAGGAAAAAAAAAAAAAAAAAAAAAAAAAAAAAAAA
>NC_034595.1:67104627-67117051 GCF_900095145.1 Mus pahari
AGTTCGAGGCCAGCCTGGTCTACAGAGTGAGTTCCAGGATAGCCAGGGCTACACAGAGAAACCCTGTCTCAAAACAAACAAACAAACAAAAAAAAAAAGTCACTGTCTCTGGAAGTCCCAAACACATCACCCAAATACCAATAAACTATAAGAAATTTTGTAGGAAAATTTTAATGAAGGTACATTAACTGAAGCATCTCTATTCAGGGATCATATCTTTCCTATTACTTATGCTAAGATAGCCTTTCCTTTATGGATTGGTACTTACAGCAGTTGGTAGTTTTTCCTTTTGCCTTTACATGGGCAATAATACTAACTGTTAGCCTTTTCTGCAGTCCACCCGTTGGTTGGCCTGTGAAGTCCAAATGCCACTCTTCTACACAGACCCACTTGGGTTTGTCCAGGGCTCCTGTTAACCTTGGCCTCAGACACCCAGTGAACACTGAGACCTTCCACATTGTTGCCTCAGCTCCATCAGACCCAGGACAAGCCCCTCCTGCCAGGCCAGTCTCCCTGACTGCTCAGTGAACAGGCTCCATCCACGTTCTAAATCTGCCCCAGCCTCTGCTTTGCTCCCCTAGCACTCTCTGCCCTGCCTCAGCCCCCAGCTGTCCCTGGAGATGACTACAGGTGGACTGGAGTCATCTCCAGGGGCAGCTGGATGCTAATCCCAGCTAATGCTGTCCCTGGGATGCTCTTCCAAGAGGCTCAGTTGAAGTCAAAGTTTTGGTGCTAAGGGAGGGGAAATGGGAATGGCTTTCTCCCTTTGGCTTGAGGACCACTCTGGATCTTCCAGGAAGGGAGAGGATTTGTCTCCAGGGTTTGGCCTGCACTGAGATCTTGGGACCCCCCCCTCCTCTTCCTGCCCCCAAGGCTTGGCTGAAGCACAAGGGGCCCCTTTGTGGGGGTATAATCTCAAAGCACTGCAGCTTTAGCAACCTTTGGGGATGAAAGCCCCAGGAACTGGCGGGGCTGGGAGGTGGTGTGGGGGGCAGCCCTGCTAATCCTTGCGCTTTTGCCAAACAAAGCTGCCAGGAGGGGCTGACTCCCAGGAGATGATCCAGAGAACCAATTCCCCAAACCTAACCCGCTCTGACAGCACAACAAGGAGAGACCGCTGCCTGCCCCCAATGGCCTCAGCGGACACAAGGACTGAGAGAGGCCTGACCTGGGACTGCCCTGCACTCTCATGCTCCCCGGGACAGCCCTCTGCCCAAAACAATCTGTGTCTTTACTGCTTTTCTTTAGGTTCAGTTGCTCTGCTACTTTAGTCCCTAATCCCCAAAACATTTCAACCTCTTCTTGTTAAGATGCTAGATCCACCTCCCAACATCCCAGTTCTTAACATCCAGCCCCTAAGTTTCCTGCTGCTTTAAATCCTGTACCTCCCAATAGCTCATTCCTCCACAGTCTAGATCCAAACCCCCTTGCCTCCAATCCTTCAGCCTCCCTTTTCTCACTCCCACCCCCAGATTCCCAAGCTCTCAGGTACCCCACCTCTACCTCTCCTAGTTCCCAGTCCCAACTCTACCTCAATCCTACTGGGTTTCATCACCAAGTTCCCCCACATCCAGCTTCATAGAACACCAATCCCTATTCTCCTGGTTCTTCCCCTCCCGGGAGGACCTGGTGGCCCAGGTTTTCCCTGGATGGGTCTGCCTCACCCATCCATCTACTCAAGCTGGACCTCTGCCCTGAACTCAGCTCAGCCATGGAGAGGGCAGAAGGGGAAAGTGACCAGCTCATCCCTGAGGAACCGTGGTTCCCCTGCAGCAAGCACTCTACCTCGCACAGGACCATCCTGGAACCTCATGGGTAAGCAGCATAGTGGCCAGAAGAAGGGGAGGGGGCATCCTGAGGAACTAGGGTCACCAGAGCTCCCTAGACTGGGAAACCCAGGATACAGAAATCTCCAAGGAGCCCAGAGAAGACCAGGAAGTTACTCAGGTCAACAGAGGGTGCCTAGGAGCCAGGGTGGCTTTAGGGCCACAGGAGAAGGGTTGGGCAAGTTCAGAGGGTTGGATTTCCAGGACAGAACTCGGGGCTAACCCAGCCCAGAGTATTTTCCCACCATCATCTCTGCCTCCTCTACTCACTAATCTGATTACAATATTTACTAACCTCCCATGGTCAGCTTAGGGTGAAGGGTGGGGGCCTCAACTCCAGTTCCCAGCATCCCGAAGAGCCTAGAAAGGTGTTGGCATGCCCTGATTGCCTGCACAGAGCCATCTGAAGCCCCTTCTCTATCAATCTAGCCCCTTCAGGAAGTCTCCCCTGCCTCCCCCAGGCCCTTGCTGGGCCTGCCTGCTACCCCCAAACAGAGCAGTAATGATAATGCCATACTTAAAAGCTTTGGAGGTTCCTGGCTTCCTTCCTGAGAACTGTGAAGGTGACCCTTCATGCCCCGAGAATCAAGACAGTGGCAGTGCAGGCCTAGAGCCTGCTTCCCCTTCTTGGAATCCATGTCACCTAGTCACTTTGACCCCACCCCGAGTTCAGGTGCTTTCTCTCCCATCCCTACCCCCGCCGCCGGGCACAAGATGCACATACAATTTATGAATACACCACCCACTGTCAAGCTGTCACAGAGATAAGGCCCTTCCCTCCCAGGCCTGTCCTTCTCCTCTGTACACCTGGCAAGAAATCTGTCGGGACATCTTGGATATGGTTTGCCTTAAGACTTGCTTCCTCCTTAAGCTGACATGGATACGAGAAGTCTTGAGAAGTCTTTAGGCCCACAACACTGCCTGTAGATAACAGGAAGGATTGATTCCTAGGGGGCTGTGGCGGGGGTCTCTACTACCTATCTCTCCCCAAATGGCTAACCTCCCTTAGGACTGAGGTAAGTGTAAATGACACGCTCCAGGGAACCAGTACCACTAGCTTGGAGAATCCAAAGCCCCTGGGTTATTAATGTTTGCAGGATACAGGTAAATAAATTGTATGGTATGGCATAGTAGAATATGTCTATAATTCAGAATTCAGGAGAGATGGAAGCAGGAGGATCAGGAGTTCAAGGCTAATGTGGGCTACATAAACCCTTGAATCAAAACAAGCAAAAGACTTAGGGAGCACGTGAAGGTTTCTTTTAAAACCTAACAACCCAAGGCAGCATCAGACCAGGACAAGCCCACCCCTGCTGAGGACCCTCTAGGTTTCCACCTACAACACACTCCTTGGGTAGACATAGCTCCGTGAGACTAGAGACTGGAAGTACCAAGGATTCAGCGCCCCCTGCTGTCAGATTTTCAGAAATGCATTCTTCCCGAAGTACCCAGCCAAGTTTTCTCTGCCTCCTCCAGCAAGGCTTCTTCCTCTGCCCCTGGAAGTCCTAGGCTGGATCAACAAACAAACAAACAAACAAACCAAAACCAAAAACAACCTTATATCACGGGGTCATAATCCTCTACAGTTAACTGGGAGACGGAGATGGTCAGGCTGAATAGAGTCCTCACAAACTAAAAGTAAGACTGGACGGCAAGGCAAGGTGGCATACAGCTTTAATCCCAGCACTTGGCATCCAGAAGCAGGTGGATCTCTGTGAGTTCAAAGTGCATTCTGGTCTACATATCAAGCTCCAGGACAGCCAGGACTACATAAAGAAACCATGTCTCAAGACAAACAAACAAACACTAAACCTGGGTCAATGTCACCCACAAACTGTGGAATTGGGAGCAAAGAGAAGAGAATCTAATGAAAGAAGGAAGAAGGGACAGGTCGGAAGGTCACAGAGAGAAGAGTGTGCTGAGCCAGACAGGTGAGGCTGGCAGGTGCTGGGAGGTGGGGAAAGGCAAGATGGGCGGGCACAAGTGAAGGGAGGAAGAAAGAAGGGGGGGGGGCTGCAAAGGGAACAGAGGCCACCAAGGGGGCCCAGGAGCAGAAGCCAGTGCCCCCTGCTGCCTCCTACCCACAGTCTACATCTATCCCTGCCCATAAGGCTCTATGTCCAGAGCTGAGGACTGCCAGCCCTGTGACTGATGGCCAAGCCCCCGCTGGGGGCACCGAAGGCAGCCACTCAGCAGAGGCAAACAGCTTGACCGTCTGTGGCCTCTGGACTCTGGGGCATGGTGGAAGCAGTGGGCAGAACAGATTGAGTTCGGCGTGATGCTTAGAAGCCCAGGCTTGGGGGAGGGGTGAGCTGGCTATGGCTCTTTCTTCCCCTTCCTGGATCAGCTAGTCCCAACCTCTTCTTCTTGTGGCAAAGCTGGGCTTTAAGAAGCTCAGTCTTGCTGGCCTAGATGCTCTGGCTTCCAACTTGTCAGACGCCCTTCAGGATAGGACCGAGCCAGACAGGATAGGACTTCTAACCTCTCACCCATTTGCCTGTCCCATACAGCCAAGCCCAGCATCACATTCTACATTTTGCTTCATTTTCTCACTTTCTTCCATCCCCTTCAAGCTGTTTTCATGGACAGAAGAGAGATGTTAACTTGACTCTACTGTATATTACTGTATGTTGAGCCCCAAATGTATGGCTTCCCAAAGCACTGAGCTATAGGAACTGCTCAGTCTCCTGAGGGGCTTCGTTATCTCTGCAAATTTGGGGTCTAGTTTGTTGTTTGCTTGTTTGTTTGTTTGTTTGACAAGGTCTCATGGAGCCTGGGCTGACCTTGAACTCACTATGTAGCTGACAATGACCTTGAACTCCTGGTGGTTCTGCTTCTATAACCCAGGTACTGGGATATGGGTGTGTGCCACCACTCCCAGCTCATCATCCTGAAAAGGACAGTTGAAGACAAGGCAGGGCAAGGAGAAGCACTTAGGATGACAGCGTGTAGCTCTAGGGTCTCGAAGCAATTGAACTGGGTTAGAATCCAAGTATTCTGCATTCATGCATCCAGGGTTCTACCCACTATCTCCCCTGCCTCTTCTGTACCTTGTGGTTGGGCTCAGCCTTGTACTACCCTTCCATAAACACATTACACACAGACCAACAGATCTGTGGCCATGAGGAACTGAGACAGCCCAGGAGAACAGGCTTGAGACCTAACTTCCTCTCCAAACCCAGGGACGCTGTCTTGTGGGTAGCTGACTTCTAGGCATCCCAGGGTGCTGATTCTGAGAAAAGCCAATCAGAACTTCCAAAGAGGAAACTTAGCAAGCATCCCAGGGAGGAACTGAACCGCTTGTTTTCAAGAGGCAGGAAAAGGGAGAGTGGGTGGGAGGACTGCTCCTTGAGGCTCCTTCCAGACCTGAAGCCCCAGGACCCATTGTTTTGGAAATGGAAAATAGCAGCGCTGCCTGCTAGAAAGGACCCTACTCCCTCTTCCTACCAGATCACGGGTCCGAAGGCTAGAAGGCTGAATAGACTATTTTCTTGACCTTCCTCTAAGGTCCATGGTCCCCAAGAGAGCTTGATATCTGGACCTCAGCCCCAGCCCCACAAACTATTCCCCCCACCCCCACCAAGGCCTCCTCGGTGCCTGGCTGAGCGAGGATGGGACGACAAGGGGCCAGAAAGGGGGCTCATCAACATTTCCAGCAATGCTAATAGACTATCCTCGGCCACATCCTATTACTGCACACCCCCTCCCCAGCCCCCCAGCCTAGCTGGCCTGCGCCTCTCCTCAGCCCCGGGGACCAGGCATCAGATTGGAGTCAAGATTCCGAGAGTGTCATTTGCCGCCGTTGATGGTGCCCGATAATAGGGATGGGCGAGCGGGCGGGGAGCTGCAGCGCAGAGGCGGATTCTCCATTAAGACTTCTGCTCAGTGCAGCAGCCAGAAAGAAGCAGGCAGGCCTGCGCTGGGCAGGCAAGGCCAGCAGAGTTCCATAATGGGATGGGTGGCTTACCTATGGCATTGTCTGCACAGTTAGTGGGGACCACTGTTAGGAGCAGATATACTGGGGTTAGAGGAGAATGCCAAAGGCCAGGAGAAGCAGGAAGAAACCTGGCGAGGCAAGCTCCAGCACGAGCCCCTGCAGCACTGTCTGCCTCCCTCTGTCCTTTTCACTACCCAAGGCTCCTAGTTGATCAATAGAACAAGATATTTTTGCTCCCTCCTTGACTTCAGTCTTACTAAAGGTCAGTCCTCCCAGAGGCCTAAAAAACCTGGAAGAGAGTGAGCCTCCAACCAAAAGCTGGGCTCAACCACTATATGTTTTTCAGGGTTTTTTTTTTCTTTTCTTTTTAATTTTTTTTTTTTTTTCCAGAGCTTCACTAGGTAACCCAACCTGGCCTCAAACTCAAAATACTCCTGGCTCAGCCTCCCAGGTGCTAGGATTATAGGTGACAGTGAATGTTGTTTTTATGCCCTTGCATACTACCATCACCTTCACCTCCTCCTTTAATGCCACTGACCACCACCCAAGCCACCTTCATGGGCATCCCTGATACCTGCAACTCAACCCTGTTTCTGCTTGTACACAGTGCTCACCATTGCTATACCCAGCCAGTTCTAATATCACCATCTGATGCGTGATAAAGATCTCAGCCCTGAGAGTTCCTATGGTTCCTAGCTGTATTATCTTCTGAGCCTGTAGCATCATCACCTTTAACATGGAGATGGTATTAGCTACTGTAAGGGGCTTGATAATTAAACAAGTCACCACCTGTGAGCTGCTTAGAGCAGGGCAGGGCACATGGTGCTCAAGCTTTCTTTTCTGTGCTATTTTTTTTTCTTTTTTCTTTCTTTCTTCTTCTTTTTTTTTTTTTTTTTTTGTAGTAATTGAGATTAAACTCAGGTCTTGCAACATAGCTAGTGCTTGTGCATTTGTGCATGTGTGCGTGTGCGTGTGTGTTGTATACTTCTACATACATCTGTCTTTTATGTAAATATGCTCTTATGAAAACCATGAAAGACATCTAATATCTTCTTTTATCACTCTCCTGTGTACGTTTTGAGGGTCTCTCACTGAACGTGGAACTCACCAACTGACTAGACCCCAGAAGATCCCTGTGTCTGCCTTCTAGCACTGGGATTATATGCCCAGCCACCGGGCCTGTCTGGTTTTACTTTACTTGAATACAGGGATCTAAGCTCAAGTCCTCACACTTGTGCTGCAAACAATTTGTCCGCTGAGTCATGCTCCCCACCCCGTTTTATTTTGAAACAAAGTCTCATTAAGTTACCAGCCATATTAAGTTTTAATTTACTATATATCCAAGCCCCAAGCAGGCCTTGAACTTGTTAACCTCTTGTCTCAGCCTCCTAAGCAGCTTGAATTATTCCAATGTGAACCAGACCCAGCCATTAAATATTTTCTTTTTATAAGAAGGGGAGGACAACTAGGATAGACCAAGCTGACCTAGAACTCATTATACAAACCAGGCTGGTCTTAAACTCAGAGATCCGCCTGCTTCTTCCTCCCAGTGCTGTCACACAGTAGGCCAAGAACTATTTTAAGGATTTACAGGGGTTAGCTGACTTAATCCTCACGGTTACTCTGTGGAATAGGCACTTATCTTTATATTGTAGATGAAGAAACTAAGGCACAGAAAGCTGAAATAAATCACCTCGTGTCACACAGTTAGCGAATGCCATTCCCAGGAGTTGAGCCCAGGTTGTGCTCTTTCCTAATACACCAAGCTCTCTTGCCACCTTAGACATGGCAAGCATGGCCACCTTTTGACTGTTGCTACCACTTGCTTCCCTAACACCTCCACAATCACACTAGCATACCCACTGGCTACCTCTACCTCCACGACTGACCATCATCATCATCACCTTCCTCCCAGCCTCCGGTACTCGGTCCTCAGCACAGCTACTCATAGCCCACTGAGACCAGAGGCTTGCTTCTGCCCATCCCCCTCCCCCAGATCCTGTGCTCTGCGAGATGTACGTGTTTCCCATCAACACTGGCTAGACCTAGGAAGAATGGACAGGAATTTAAATTGCTACCAAGATATTTAGGTGCCGGCCAGAATTTAAGGTTGGCTGGAGCCTGTAAGAAAGATGTGCTTTGTAAAGCTGACTCTGTGGCTCCCCCTAGAGGGCCTACAATGGTTTAAACATCCTTTGAGCATTCTGAGAGCTTCTGGTGTAGAAAGACACTTTCCGCCTTGCAAATAGCTGGGCTGAGAACGAATTTGTCATCACAGACACAAGCTCCTGTTTGACCACTTAGAAGTTTCTTCTTCTCCAAGCCTTGGGAGTGGCGACACAGCTCTATGCTTTCTTTTCTTTTCTTTTTTTTAAAAGATTTATTTATTTTATTTATATGAGTACACTGTAGCTGTCTTCAGACACACCAGAAGAGGGCGTCAGATCTCATTACAGGTGGTTGTGAGCCACCATATGGTTGCTGGGGATTGAACTCAGGACCTCTGGAAGAGCAGTCAGTGCTCTAACCCGCTGAGCCATCTCTCCAGCCCCCATGCTTTCTTTTCCCACTCCACCCAGATCCCCAACTCCAGTCGGCAAATGGACAGAGGGCCTGTAGTAGGACCTGGAAAGGAAGAGAGGAGGACCTTACTGGCCAACACACTAAGTCACAGCCCTTCTCTTAGGGATCCCACGGGTTCTTCTCTTCCTCAACAGGTAAGACCATATCTTTTCAGAGCTCATCACAACTTTCCATCCCGGTGTGCAAAGCCCATCACTGCTTACAGAGCCTGACATTGTTTGCAGAACCTGAAATTATATGCAAAGCTCGTAAGTGTTTGCAGAGCCAATTGCCATCCACAGAGCACAGCTCGGTGCTGATTCCTGAGTCTGTCAGAAGCTGATAATCTGCAGAGTGTGTGACCATTTTCAGAGTCCGAGATGTTACTAAGGCAATTCTTATTTTCAGAGTCAAGCCCCACATTCAGGTCTCGTCATGATCTGTAGAGCTTTCACCATTTCCAGATCTGTGTTGGGAACAGACAGAGTACTCAGGAACTGAACAGAAAGGGGAAGTTGGCCTTTTCTGAGTTCTGGGTGAGTAGAGGCCCTCTGTTGGCTTTTGTGCTTCATTCAGCTCACTTTATTATTATCATCATTATTATTATTATTATTATTATTATTATTATTATTATTATTATTATTATTGAGACAGGGTCTCCCTATGTAACCCTGGCTGGCCTGGAACTCGCTATGTAGACCACAATGGCCTCAGACTCACTGCCTGCCTCTGCCTCCCAGTGCTGGGATTAAAGATGTGCACCAAACACCTGGCTTTGGAGCTTCTTATAATCTACCTCCACCACTCAGGAATAGAGAAAGATGAAAGACAGTAGAGACCTGAGTTACATAAAGAGATCTCTCTCTCTCTCTCTCTCTCTCTCTCTCTCTCTCTCACACACACACACACACACACACAGAGAGAGAGAGAGAGAGAGACAGAGACAGAGACAGAGACAGACAGAGACAGAGACAGAGACAGAGAGACAGAGGACACTGCATGTGGTAGCTTATGTGTGTGATTCCACCACTCAGAAGGCTACATAGAAGGAATGCCATGAACTGGAGGTTAGCCTGAGCTACATGGTGAGTTCTAGATCACCTTGGGTTACAGAGTAAGACTCTGTCTCAAAAAGTGAAAGGAAAAGAAGAAGAAGAAGAGAAGAGGAGGAGGAGGAGGAGGAGACGAAGAAGAAGAAGAAGAAGAAGAAGAAGAAGAAGAAGAAGAAGAAGAAGAAGAAGAAGAAGAAGAAGAAGAAGAAGAAGAAGAATAGAAGAAGAGGAGGAGGAGGAAGGGGAGAGGAAGAAGAAGAAACACACATACACACATGCACACACATGCACACACACACACACACACACACACGGGTGGGAGGGGCAGATGTGTCATAGTGGCCTTTGCCTGTTCAAGGCCAGCCTGCTGCACTCCATAGTGAGTTCCAGGCCAGCCAGAGTTAGTTACTTAGTGAGACCATGCCTTAATGAACGGACAGAAAGGCAAGCCTCTGGAGTTCAGGCAGGTTCTGTGCCTGGAATCTGGCAGTCAAGGGCTTTGCCTGGTTTTAAACCCAGACGTAGCTTCAAAGGATAGTCTTTGGGGGGAAGGGGAAGAGTAGGTCTGTAGCCTTCACCTCCATCACCAGCAATCCTCTTGCCCCGAATAAGCTGGCAATCTTCATACAATAGCAAGCTTGCTCTACAAAGCCATCATGCAGGTCTCAAACCTGCCCCCCATCCTCCTCCCTTCCCCCTCTTCATGTGACACTCCTCTCATTTCCATTGCCAAGTTAAGCCCCCAGGCTAGATCACTGGATGGCTTTTTTGAAAAGGTCCCTGCTGGCTTCCAGCTGTGTCTAGGGTACAGAGTAAACAGAGGAAGCTTGAGGCCCTACACACAGTAGGCACAATCAATTAGTTGGTGCTGTGAGCAGGAATCCCTCTTTATCTTTGCTGTACCACCTGCCCCACCCCTAGATCCAAGAGGGAGCATTCACCCAAACTGGAGCTGGACAGAGACTTAGCTTCTTCACCTGGGCACAGGAGGAGAAGGCGGAAGGGAAGGAGACCTGGGGGCAGACCTGGACCCCACTCCAATCTGTACTCCTCACTCTCACCCCCAGCCTCAGATGGACAGCGGGTTTATCTCTCCAGGAAGGTAATGGCTTCCGCTGGGAACCAACTGAGCCACTTCGGATCCAGCCTCTTTCTCCTGCCCACCCACCTGCCTGCACGATGCCAGAAACAGGGCAGGGACAGTCAGTCTGAGTGTCCATTCCTTCTGTGAGAAGCCTGAATGGGGAAGAGTATCTTGTAGCAACCTTTATTAAGATCTGACTGGTTATAGGATTCTTTCTTTCTGCAGCATGCATATTCTAAACTACAAATAATAGTAACAATAATAGAAAGCCTCCTATTGGGCATGATAATGCAAGCCCTTAGCGGGAGACAGAGCAAAGAGGATCTCAGTGAAATTTAAGGTCAGCATGGTCTATGGTTCTCAATTTTCTTAAGTCTGTGACCCTTTAATATAGTTCCTCATGTTGTGGTGACCTCACCTCACCATAAAATCATTTTGTTGCTACTTCATAACTGCAATTTTACTACTGTTATGAATCTAAATCATAATGTAAATATCGGATATGCAGGATATCTGATATATCAACACCAAGGGGTTGCCACCCACAAGTTAAGAGCCACTGACAGAGAGAGTTCCAGACCTACATAGAGAAACTCTGTCTCAAAAAATCAGATCAAAAATAAATAAATGAAAGATTCACAGATTAACTACCTACTATGTACCCCTCTCTCACATGCTATGTGGTTCCTCTACAGATCTCAGGAGGAAGACATTATTTTGTCCCAAGTTTAAACATATAGCCAGAGGTGTGAAGTGGCTAAGGACCTTTTCCTGAGAGGACACATTCATTAGATAGTGTGGCAGGATTCAGACCAGGCAAGACTCAGAGGAGGAGGTCAGGAGGTCAGACAGAAACTGTGAAGATGTTGCCAAGGCTCCACAGACACTGGGTATATAAAACAGTGCGTTGTTGTCCTACTTTCTTTCCTCCCCCAACACGAGCTAGAAGAATCCTTCCCTTTGGAAGCCTCTGAGGTGAGTGGGCTTCTCCCCATAGCCTGGTCACTGATTGTAACCAAGTACTCTCCGAAGCTATCTTACCAGATCTGTCTCATTAGTGACCAGAGAATCCTTCCTGGGTGTGGCATCAACCTGATTATCCCAGGGGGAGACAGTAATCTTGTTTTGCTTTGTTTTCTTTTTTCCTTTTTAAGATTTATTTATTATACATATGAGTGCTCTAGCTTCATGTACACCTGTGTGCCAGAAGAGGGCATTATATCCAATTACAGATGGTTGTGAGCCACCATGTATGTGGTTGCTAGGAACTGATCATCTTGAAGAATAGTCAGTTCTCTTAACCACTGAGCCATCTCTCCAGCCCCCTTGTTTTGTTTTTAAGACAGAGTTTCTCTGTGTAGCCCTGACTGTCCTGGAACTCACTCTGTAGACCAGGCTGGCCTCGAACTCAGAGACCAGGCCTGCCTCTGACTCTCAAGTGCTGAGATTAAAGGCGTGCGCCACAATGCTTAGTGGAGCCAGGAAGTTTGATTGATTTGTGGGCTTGTGGACAGGACTTCCAGGTTAGTCCTGTCCAGTGGGTGAAGAGGCTGGGAGAAGAGTAATCTATGTCATTTTCCCTCTCTACAGTCTGAATGTTCCAGCTTGGCCTCCCAGGAACGCTGATCCAGAAATCTCGAGGCCAAACAAACAAACAAAAAGCCTATGGTTACACTGGGAAAGGAAAGTCCCACCCCCACCATCATAGTAACCAGAGATCCTCAAAATACATTTCACCCTGACAGCCAGAGCTCATCACTTATGCCTGCTGATCACATCCAATGGCCAGCCAGATCACCTCCCTATGGATCCCAGATGCTAGGGATCTCTCTCTCTCTCTCTCTCTCTCTCTCTCTCTCTCTCTCTCTCACACACACACACACACACACACACACACTTCCTGTAACAACAAAGGGGGTTATGATGTACTCACAGTCACATGCAGGAAAACACACACAGCATG
>NC_034595.1:67117631-67121105 GCF_900095145.1 Mus pahari
AGAGAGAGAGAGATGCTCCTGAAAGTAACAGGCCCAGAGAAGCTTGGATGGTCTAGTCCTGTAGAGACCTCCTAGCCAGAATCACCAAGGAATGCCCTTCTAACCCCCCCCCCCAACACACACACCCAGTAGTAGGACCAAGTGTGTCACTGCTGGCTTTTCCTTGGAGGCTCAACATCTGAATCGTGTCTGTGATTGTGAGTGCTCGCCTGACCATGAGCCAGCACAGGGTGAGTGTGAGCCACGGTGGGTGGGCTTGGCTGTGTGAGATGTCAACGCTGGGTGTGTGCTCACGGGTGTTTCGGCGACTGGGCTGGCGGCTGAGCCAGAGCGCGCTTCTGCGGGTTTGTGTGCGCGTGGAGACTGCCCGCCCGAGGGTTGCGCGTGTGCCCGGGTGTGCCCGGAAGAACGCGGCTGCGGTGGGGCTTGCTTCTCCCCAGCCCCGCGGGGCTGAGCTCACCCAGCCGGCCCGCTCGTCTCCGCCCCCTCCGCCCGAGTAAACTTTTCCTAAATCCTCTAGCCGCTTAGGGCGAGCCGCCCCCGAGGCCTAATCCGCGCCCCCTGCGGATCTGCATAATCGGGTTAGCGGCCGCGCTCCCTCCCGCTCCCGCCACCGCCGCCGCCGCCGCGCGCGATTCTCTCGCTGTCACTTAGGGAGGCTCAGCGCGATTTGCGGCCTAATCCCCCGGGATCGCTCGGCCGCCGCTCCCCGAGGGGCCGCCAGATTGTTCCCTTCATAATTGATTGACTCTATTTGCCGGATTGGGACTTCAAAGCGCCGGCGGCGCGGGGGCGCCTGGGAAGGAGCCTGGCCCGCGGCGGGCGGGGCTCGGGGCTCCGGGCTTGGCGCAGTCACTGCACCCCGAGGTTGAGCCTAAGACGCTAGTGATCGGCAGTGAGCAAGTCTTGTGGCCATAGTGGTGCGGGCAAGTTTGACCAGAAGCCCTGCCGGGCCCCTTCAATTACATGCACGACACCTTCGAACCCATAGTCTCCCCATTTTCCAGACGAGCAAAGAGACCATCTACCCTAGTCCTGCTTCAAGTTCTGAGAACTCCGCTGTGAGCCAACTGTTTCTGTCTTCGTGCAACTTGATTTTGGTGGAGGCAGGGGTACACGTAAGAAACGTGAAACAAATGAGCAGAAAAATAAAGTCGCCAATGACCGAGGTGGAGGGAGGGGGCTCCTTAAAAGCAGAATCCTGATGGCTGGGAGAAGCCAATGCTGAGAGAGGCTAAGAGACTAACCTGGGGCCAAGGTGGATGGAAAGACCCTGGCCTTAAAACACCTTATTTGTATTGTATATAGTTAAACTGAGACTGAAACTCGCGACTGCTTGATCTTTCCGCCTTTCGATGTAGACCAGCCTCAAAATCTACACAATCTGAACCCTTAATAGCAATGACCAGAGCCAATGATTCCTGCCCAACTTCACACAACCCCGCCCTCTTATGCTGGTATTCTGCTTCCTGCTGGCCAGAGACTGCCTAGTCTCTGGGTGGCCGGAAACGCAGAGCCTTCCTGGAGCTATGGCCCGCTCTCACCCACTCCTACGCAGGCAGAAGTGGACCAAAGGGAAAGCTGTAACCCCCGTGGAGCCACAGCCAGGCTCCCAGGAATCCCTACCTCAGACTTGCTATCCCCAGAAACGCTTAATTAATTCTTGATTACTCACTGTCTCTGGAGCTGCCATTAAATCTCTTCCCCAGCCTGGGCCCAGTCAGGCCATGTAATTAAATTAGCACAGGGTGAACACTTCCAGGCAAGAGCCAGGTACTCCTGCTGGGCCTCTTAAAACTTCCAGAGGGCTGAGGAGAAAACCCGAAGTTCAGAGAGCGCCTAAGGGGGCACACAAGGTCACACACAATGGGACTAGATCAGGGGCTCCGGCCTACCACCTCCTCGGCCCCCCTCTCTCTACTCTAAGCAAGGATTTTAAATCTTAGGTATCGCTAAAACTGAAAGAGACTTGCTGCTGTCCTTAAATCTCTGCCAGTCCTCCCTCTGCATTTGGGAAGGAATGCATTTGAGACCGCGGAGGAAAACTGAGATTTCTATAGGGTGGGAAGAAGACCGGAAGCCTTTCCTACTCCTAGAATCAAAGGGGCAGGGAGGTTGGGCCTATCTTCCTGGCAGGGTGCCAGTGAGGACTGGATGAGAGTGTGGTGCGGAAAGACAGGCTCTGGCCACAGAAGGTGAATGAAGTGAGGGAGTCACTTTCCTTTTTACAGAGGAAGGCACGGAAAATAGAATCTAGCTTGAAAGAACACGCTAAAACATGAGTTCTCAACCTGTGGGTCGCGACCCCCGAGTCCCTGCCTTTCCCACGGGGGTTGCCTAAGACCGTTGGAAAACACACACATTTACATCATGATTCACAACAATAGCCACATTATAGTTATGAAGTAGCAATGAAAACACCACAACATGAGGAACTGTATTAAAGGGTCACAGCATTAGGAAGGTTAAGAACCACTGCTAAAGGCACACAGTAAGATAAACAGAATGGATGAGAACACTGAGCCACCTGTTCAGTGAGGTGGACCTAGCTGGTCTCTGCTGCTGCAACTGTCAGCCAGACCTCCCTCTCTGCATCTTTCTCTCCCTCAATCCTAGAAGATGCTTGCTGACAGCCCTCCTCCCCCAAACCCAGCACCTTGTCACTTCAGAAAATCAGAAATAAGCCTTAGTGATTAGAGGAAGACTAGAGGGAGATGGGGCTTAGAGGCCCAGGCTCGGGGAGGTGTTAAGAGGCAGTGAGACTCAGGGTATTAGGGGGTGCAGAGCTAATAGCTGCTTTGGCTGTAGCCCTCCCCCAAGGCTACAGTACCCAGGGAGGAGGGGGAAGGGTTGTAGAGAGGGAAGAATGAGAAGATGGAGGAGGAGGTGGATGAGAAGAAGAAGGTTGAGACTGAGAGTAGCTGAAGAGGAAGTAAGAGTGCAGTGATGTGATTCAGGCACAGTGGGGGGAGCATGGAAGGGAAGGAAGGCAGGTAAGGAATGAAAGAAATAAATCAAAACAAATAAAATAATAAATCAAAATAAATCAAAACAGTGTTGGACAGAGACTAGAGTGGGTCCTTAAGCAATATTAATAGTATGGCCCTAACGTTAAAATGCTAAACTGGGTATGATGGTGCATACTTTTAATCCCAGTACTTGGTGGGCACAGGGAGGTGGATCTCTGTGAGTCTGAGGCCAGTCGGGTCTATTTAGCGAGTTCCAAGCCCTCCAAAGCCATACAGGGAGGCCTTGTTTCAAAACACAAGAAGAAGGAAAGGAGAAAGAGGAGGAGGAAAAGGAAGAAGGCACTCAAATAAAATGTTTAAAATGGGAGCAGAGAGACAGCTCACCAAGTGCAGGCTATTGCTACTAAGGTGGTGCACGCCTTTAATCCCAGCACTCGGGAGGCAGAGGCAGGTGGATTTCTGAGTTCGAGGCCAGCCTGGTCTACAAAGTGAGTTCCAGGACAGC
>NC_034595.1:67121510-67126100 GCF_900095145.1 Mus pahari
GAAAGAGAGAACCAATTCCTGAAAGTTGTCTTCTGGCCTACATACTCGGGCCATAGCGTGTGTGTGTGTGTGTGTGTGTGTGTGTGTGTGTGTGTGAGTGAGAGAGAGAGAGAGAGAGAGAGAGAGAGAGAGAGAGAGAGAGAGAGAGAGAAAGAAAACTACATGGGGCATGTGCGTAACAGATCCAGACATGGGGAGGGAATAAGAACCACTAAGTTACTTGAAGTAGGGTTTAGGGAACAGGAAGTGACATGGTGGTCAGTTTTTCATTCTGTATTATTTTACATTGTTTTCTTGAGTCTTCTCAAATCAGGCTTGGCTATGTATACTTATGAAATGGATTTTTAAAGAGTAATGAGAGGTTCGAGGCAGAGTGCTTGCATCGGGCCGGAGGGGGACTGGGGGGCTGCAGTCTGGCTAGGACAAGCCTGGCAGTTAAACTGAGCAGGTTGGCTCAAAGGGGTGGAAGGCTTTTACCCAAGCAGTGCCAGATACATTCCTTAGCCTTGTCCCTACCACAGAAAATCTGGCTAAGGCCTGAGTAATTGAAGGCTAATTGGGTTTTAGGCTTGTTAATGCTCTACGAATGTTTGCACGGAGGAGAGCCAGTCGATCCGGATAAATGACTCCCCGTGGGACACATTGGACACATTGGTGGAAGAAACATGAGGAGAGGGAGCTTTATGAATGGTGAGCAGCAGGGAGGATTTTCTCACCCCAGTCCAGAAGCCAGGCTGGGGCCACTGACATGCCCCTGGAGCTCTGTGGGGCGGCACAAGTGGTAAGAAATGGCTAGCTTAAGGAAGCACTGGGGCCATACCCTGGTGGAGGAGGGATTCCTCTAGTGTCAGAGAGTAGGGCGTGGCAGGAGGGAGGCGTGGGTTGGCGACACACACTAACACACACCAGAATCCAGCATCCTGCGGGGTGGCTGTTCTGGTCTCCACTAGGAGTGGTCTTACCAGGTCTCACTTAGTAAAGAGCTAAGAACCAGAGATAGGTGGGTACTGAGGGTAAACAAATCTCTACTCCCCCCCACACACACACAGAGGGTTATATGGCACACAAGAGGATAGATGTCTTTTAGAACCATTTCCTGGTCCAGGTTGTACATGAGGAACATTGTCCACCTCCCAGGCTCAGGTCCCAGACCTCCATTCCAGATTCTCCTGGATTGAATCCTTGCCTGAGACCCAGGCACTGGGTGGGGAAGCCCCTGAGGGTCCCAATCCAACCAGTAGATGTTGCTGGCTTCTGACTGTCCACTTTACAAAAAGCACTAGGGCTCTGGTATAATATGCTCCAGGAGGGATGGGGCCACAAGAAAAGTGGCTTCTCCAGTTCCCTTAAAGAGGCCAGATGATGCCAAGAGAGACAGCCTAGAGAGCAAGCAAGGTGGAAAGACAATGTCCTGAAGGAAACGACGTCTTGTTTGCAGAGTTGCAGCTTCAGGAGGAGCAGCGATGTGCTGTGACATCCAGAAGCCCACAGCCTTCGGATCCTCAGTTGTCCAGAGCCAGACATTCTGGGTGTACGCTTAGAGCATCAGCTGCACATTGTTTTTTCTCTTCCTCCTCCTCGGGCCTGACTTGGGGACTGAGAACCCCTGTGACAGGCAAGGAAACATTTAATGAGTTTGTATTCCCCTGATGGCACACTGACTGACAGCCGCCCCAGGGGGGTCACTACTCTCTCTTCCTGTGTCCTGAAAGAGGATACAGCAGCTGTGGGTCCCCTTCTGTGTGTGCACATATGAACACATATCTGTTCCCCTCCCCGCCCCCACCCACTCCTGAGTGTGTACCTGGGCAGGACTGGAACCAGAGATAACATTCCAATGAATAGAGACAGCTGTGGGTTAAGAGAGGGGAAGGAATTTAGGTAACTACCTTCCTTCCTGCAGGGGCTTCTCTGGTCCAAGCCTAGCTCTCCACTTTGTTGCCTTGGGTCACACTCTCTTCTCAAGACTAACCTAAGCCAAGAGGTGGGAGGGAGCCTGAGGCTGCCCATGGTGGGGTTGGAAGGAATCTGGGGGCATGGTCGATGTAGAGGCCTGAGTCTGCATGGGTAATGAGGCCAGGGACTGACTTGTCAATAGCATTTAAGTACTTTTCTCCCATTTTCAGGCCAGACTGAATTATTTATTTGTTTCTGGTCAATTGCTGGTAATGTCATTAGCATTTGTCCATCAAAGGTAAGGAGCGGAGTATGAGTGTCCCCCTCCACTGACCCCCACATCCCAAGCTGCCTCTCAGAGGTCAATCCATCCAGTTCCTTGCCCCTGACCTCCAGAATTTCTCAGATGCCCTGGCTCCAAGATGCTCTCTCTTCTGGCAGAGCATCAAGCAACTGGAGCTAAGGAGTCAGCTAGCTGGTGTGTTTTCTACCCTTCTCATACACCCTCCCACCACCAACTCAGAAGCCCCAGCCTCCTACAGACAGGCACCACATTAGCAAAGAAGCTCCTTGGGAAATAACCGAAGCCCAGTAGGGGAAGACTTTGGTGGGCAGACAGTGACAGAGCCCAGCCAGAAGGCAGGCTGAGTCAACCTGCCTCTTCTGGCCCAGAGACCAGCCCTGTGTGGTAGTATCATTTCTCCTACTCAGCCCTGATTCATAAACCACAGTTCCCCTTTCCATTCAGACCAGACTTCCAGGAGGAGAGCTCCTTTCACCCCATATCAAACCCTCAGATGAGGTTAGCCTTTCTTGGTCTTCAATCAGTTCCCCCAGGCCTATTCAGGCCAGGATCTCAGTCTGGGTCTCTATCACAGAGCCTTAGCCCTAGCTTTAGTACAGGTGGCTCCCAGTGGGGTATACTGAAAGGAGCCCAGAGGATTAGTGAAGGGCTGTTGATCCACACCTACCCTCCTAGCATCCAGGCGGGGGTGGGGGGGTGGGGGGGGGGGGGGGGGGGGGGTGGGGGGCTTCTGAAACCAGGCCTTTCACGGGCCAGCCTAATCTGTCCATCCTCTCCATTGTAGGATTTGAAGAAGAAAGTGAAGGGTGAGCTTTTCTTGAGAGGGTGTGTGTGTGTGTGTGTGTGTGTGTGTGTGTGTGTGTGTGTGTGTGTAGGAAGCTTATGGAGAAGGCCGTAGGGAATACTGGCAAGGGCAGCAGTATTGAGGAAGAGGTCCAGCATGATGCAGTGGTTCTAGGGACTCAGTCAACTCCACTGGCCAATCTAGTGTGGGGGGATGGCCTTTCAGTGTTGTTGCTCCAGATGGAAGGGGGGGCATGTAATCCTACTCTTGCATCACCCTGTGATCTATAGACTTACCTGAGGAGAGTGTGGTCTTGGGGGAGCAGTTGAGGGCAAATCCAGAGGAGGAACTCAAATGTGGTCAGCAGCAAACACTCCCAGGAGCTGCAGGAATGAATAAACCTAACAGCCCCCAAGGCCATCTATAACAGACACTCTGGGCAGCATGGATAGACGGATGGGACATAGCAGATAGCTCAGTGCATGGAGAAATAGGCAGCTACAAAAGTTAGAGGATGGATGTAGAGAGAAAGCCCAGTGGTTAAAAACACTTACTACTCTTTTTTTTTAAAAGATATATATATTTATTTTTATGTATGTGAGTACAGTATAGCTTTCTTCAGACACACCAGAAGAGGGCATCAGATCCCATTACAGATGGTTGTGAGCCACCATGTGGTTGCTGGGAATTGAACTCAGGACCTCTAGGAAGAACAGTCAGTGCTCTTAACCAGCTGAGCCATCACTCCAGCCCCCAACACTTACTACTCTTATGCTTTGATTTCAAACTCACTTGATCAGAGGCTCACAACTATCTGTGGCTCCAGCTCCAGGGGAGCTGACACCCTCATTGTAGGCATGACCTGACCGTGTGTGGGGTGTGTGTGTGTGTGTGTGTGTGTGTGTGTGTGTGTATGAGACACAATTTCAAAAACCATTTAAAATAGTTGGGGATGTAGCTGGACAAGGCAGTGTGGGTGGATACAGCAGGTTGAAAAGTTTTCAGGGTAAAGAAGGGTGATGGGCAGACAGGGTTGGTGATCTTCCTTGCCTGCTGGGGCTGGCAGCTTCAGTGGATGAAGAAGGCCCCCTCCCTCGCTCCGCAGCTCCTTCTCCTCAGTCGCTAAGCAGGATTAGCCTCCTCTTCCTCAGGAGGAGGGGGCTCAGCTCCTGCATCAGCCACCAGCTCTGGCCCTAATCCCCCCTAGCTTTTTAATCCATCCATGACTTTTCTTAGGCATTAGCTTTGGGCTCTCAGCTCCCAAAGCACCACCCTGAAGATGGGAGCTGGGCTCTGAAGGGAATTAGGCCAGCCTCAGAGGATGGCTGGGCTGACAACTGGAGAGACTCTGGGCATCCCATTTACCTCTCTGCTCTTCCTCTTTAGTCCCCCCCAACACACAACACACCCACCAAGAAAGGGTCTAGGGTCCTTTCCAGACCACTGATAAAACTAGGTGAGGAAGGACAGAGTGGGTCAAAGGAAGTACTCTGGACTACTGGACTACTGAATATAGAGACAGTACCAAAGGAAGATATGAACAGTACCAAAGGAAGATATGAACAGTACCAAAGGAAGATATGAACAGTACCAAAGGAAGATATGA
>NC_034595.1:67126300-67130684 GCF_900095145.1 Mus pahari
ACAGTACCAAAGGAAGATATGAACAGTACCAAAGGAAGATATGAACAGTACCAAAGGAAGATATGAACAGTACCAAAGGAAGATATGAGGGTAACGCAAGGCTGGCACATGAGACAGGGGAGTTCAGAAAACTGTCATGAGAAAGACAAACTGAGGCCAAATCAAGATGGGCCTTGAATGCCAGCTGAGAGTTTGGAATCCTCCCCTGAGGGAAGTAAGAAATCATAAAAGGAAAGTACAGAGCCATGGCTTGGTACCTGGGAAGGACTGGCAGAGACGGAGCTAAAGCTGAGAAGTGATGCCCCAATAAAGACCCAGAAAGGACACTGCCCAAGGTCACTGAGTGCCAGCTTCAGGCTTGTTCAGGCAGCGTAATTCCCCTTGTTGCCACAGGGACAAATGTACCCTGGCTGGAGGCTCTATATGCACCTGTCTGGGAGCAGAGCTATGACGCCCTGGGAGATAAGGTGAAACCACAGACCATTAGCTATCCGTAGTTGCCCTTCTGCATCTCCTTCTCATCTATTATATGATTTAGGAATCGTTGACAATAAACCAATTATAGTAGAGGGCAGAAAAAGGTACAGAGTCGGCAGTACCTTCCTCTGGCACGCCCCAGGATGCTCCTCTGGGATGCACAACCTGTCAGCTCCACCCCAGGCCTGGAGAGTGACCGTGAGCTTCGTATCGTAGTAGCCTGGGCATGGAAGGTAGAAGGCAGGAGGACATATGAGCCCAGGGGTCCCTTGGTCCTGGAAGTCTGGAGGGGCCTGTTCAGTAGCTGCTTCCTCAGAAAGCAGCCTTCTGCTTGCCTTCCCAAGCCCACCCTAGGTTAAACCATCTGCAAATACTACTGCAGCGGTCCACTAAGCCATAAACTTTACTCAAAGTCTCAGCTGTTGTTCACTTCTTGAAAGAAAGAAAGAAAGAAAGAAAGAAAGAAAGAAAGAAAGAAAGAAAGAAAGAAAGAGAAAAAGAAACTAGATGGGACAAATGAGGCTTAAAAAGATGTCACTTTCCCTAACCTCACATAGCAAGTGACAGCACTGAACGAAGGAGGCCGAGGAAAGGACATCCATTCACAACCAAAGCAGAGTATGGGACCGCAGTGTCAAGCCTGGCTGGTGGAATCTGAGACTCTGCCTCCTGCTTCCGGGAAGATGGCCTCCTGAGCCTCGGGTTCCTCAGCTGGAACTGAGTTAATAATTCTAACTCAGAAGACAACTACAGTCCAAGTGTAGTAGCATAATCCATGTCCGGGATCCCAGTGAGACATGGGAAGGGCTGGTTTGTTAAAAAGAAAAGAAGAAAAAGGAAGGGGGGGTGAACAGGAGAGAGGAGGACCCTCAGCTATGATTGCAAAGCCTTCAGATGGACCGTCTCAGAGGTAGTGGCCGATAGCTGGGAACCCCCAGACTTTTGGCAGGCCGGGGTGAACAGTGGGGCAGGCTAGTCAGCATATCGAGTGGGGGGATGGGCTATTAACAGGCTGGGAGGTTCATCAAGGCAGGTTCGTTAGGCCATCCAGAAGGCCCCTCTCATTGGGCCCTGATAATGAGCCTGCACTGGATTATCCGATCCCACCTCCCCTCAGTTTACACTGTCAAATCGAGTTTGCATTTTAAATGGGAATTTGACAAGATGGGCAATTTGTCTACTGACGAGGTTAATGGGTGTTATCCCTGCGGACTAGGGGAAAAGAACCCATGCCCTTTCGTGGTCTGGCCTCCGCTCAGATCAATGACCCTGGTGACTGCTCCTCCCTTCTGTCCTGTGCTCAGACTCCCCGAACCCAGAAGCTACTTACGTGTGGCTCACCACCTCCAGGTAGTCTTCCCAGAAGAACCCTGAACTGACCCGCTTCTAGTGATGAGGCAGGGTGATATCCTCGGCACACAACCCAGTGAGGGTTCCTGAGGACTGAACCCTGTCATCTCTCTTAGAGTAAGAGCCTCCACTCTTGGAACCAGGCTCTGAGGCCAGAGCCAGCGTTTCCCTCAGAGCTGGGTTCACTCACCCGCTCCACATAGAGCCAGAGGCATTGAGGTTGCCATTCCTGTTTCGGTGCTGGGACAGGATCAAGTTGGCTATAAAAGACTTTGAAGCCATCAATCACCTCTAAGCCTTGGCCTCTAAGCCTTCCTGATAGGCCCAGACATTACCTCCCCAAACACTGGGTCCATTTCTATGCTTTCCACACAGAACTGAGCAAGAACACAGGTTTCTAGGTGTCTAGCCAAAGCCAGGTGCTGGGCCAGGCCAGGATGGCTTGGGGTCGTATGTGAAGATGTCTCCTTCTCTTCCGTTTTACAGAGTCCCAGCGCCCTACCCTTCCCCACCCTGGCTAATGTGCCACAATTACCTCCTAAGTGCCCAAACAAATGTGGCTGCTGGGGAAAGTGACACGGGCTCCAGGTGATGGATTCGTGCCATCGGGGAGCCGGGCGGAGCGGGCCCCATGCGGGGGGGCAACACTAATATTGTATCAGCGTCGGCGCCGGCGCCACGAGCCGGTGATGAATATGTGTCACTTTACACGGCGCACACTCGGGGGCCTGGCTGCGCAGGCATGGAAAATAGAGTGTCTGGGATTAATGATATTGAAAATGATAGAGAGCAGATTGGAAATGGCTTCGCCTGCCCGACCCGCAGAGATGGAAACGTACCTCACAGCTATCTGCCCAGGCTCGGCCCCCACCTGCCCCCCCCCCACCTACCACTGCAGAGGCTCACGTTGCGGACCCTGAGTCTTGGTCCTACCTGCAGCTGCTTGAGATGATACGAATAGGGATGGGTAGATTTGTGAACAGAAAGACAGAACATCAAAAATAAAAAATAAAAAAATAAAAAAATCAGCCCTTGAATGACTTTTGACCTGCAAGAGTCTCCTCCCCATCTACCTAGTGAACCTTGACCTTGTCCACAGACTAAGCTCGGATCTCAGTTCCAGCTGAGGCATGCCTCTGGCCAGAGTAACTCTGTAGAAGCTTGGGAGTCTCACAAGAGGATAGGAACTAGAGTGATGGAGAGGTGTGTGTGTGTGTGTGTGTGTGTGTGTGTGTGTGTGTGTGTGTACAGGGCAGAGCGTGATGGAGCTCTCAGTGTAGTGAATTCCACTGCCAGGGGAGAACTCGGAACCCAGGCTATTACTCTATGGAATGAACTAGTAAGGAAAGGAACAGGTGTCTCCTCCACTGATATTTAAGTGTTTATATTGGTTTTGATGAATATATACAAAGTATATATCTGGAAGAGTGTGTGCGTGTGTGTATCTGATCACAAACACACCTGTGGGGTGTGTCTTTCCTGGGTGGAAACAAGAGTAACACTGTGTGCTTTGGTGTTTATGTGCACGTACAGTGGATTTTGCCCTTGGTTGTGGCTCACCTTAGACCACTTTGTGATCATGTGACTCTGCGAAAATATGTCTGGGAGAATGTGCCTATGTTTACCCAAAGATGAGGGAAGTCCAGGCAAGGACAAGCTTTTCTGTGATCATAGGCACCCATCACAAGCTAGTCTCTCAGCAACAGACTATATGCTTTTCCTGTAGGAGTGGGATCCATCATGCTGAGATTTCTGCAGAGGGACGTCCAGCTTGAGACCATCACCCTAGCGCAATATCTATCAGACACCATTTAAACCAAGGACAGACTAATACACCAATCCACTCAGTGATACTAGTTTTGTTTGTTTGTTTGTTTTGAGACAGGGTCTTGCTAAGTAGTCTAGTCTGGCCTCAAATTCCTCCCCCCCCCAACTCCCCACCCCCAGTTCCATCCTCCAAGGGATTATAGACATGTGTCATCGCTCCTGGCTTACAAATACTTCCTAGGGTCTCCTGGTGTGGCAGGTACCCTCTGATGAAGGAAAAAACGTGGTCTTGGGGAAAAAAATCATGGTCTTGGATGTCATAGACTTATAATCCATTGAAAGAGACAGATGCTAAACAAATAAAAGGCTAAGTAAACAGATAATGACAGAGCAGGGAAATGCTACAAAGTAACTATTTGGATGGCTGTGACAAATATTAAGGGAATGACATGTCACTGGCTGAAATGGTCAGCTTCGTTATAGTGACTTTTGAACTAGAGATGATGTATTCCTGTGGAGAGAGGAGAGCAGGGAGCCAAAGGCCTTGGACACAGTCTAAGCCCTGCTGGGGAGTGATGGGAATCCAAACTCCAGCCCTCATGTTTGCGAAGCAAGTGCTTCTATCCTCTAAGCCATCTCCTTGTCCCATCAGAAGGTTTAATGAAATATGTAAAATTCTTAATTTGAATTACTTGTTACTTAAATGTGCTAACTTATACAGTTATTGCTGAAAAAATGTTTACTTTCTTAAGGTTTCGTTTTTTGTTTTTTGTTTTTGTTTTTTTTTTTT
>NC_034595.1:67130934-67136943 GCF_900095145.1 Mus pahari
TCTGCCTCTGCCTCTGCCTCTGCCTCTGCCTCTGCCTCTGCCTCTTGAGTGCTGGGATTAAAGGCGTGTGCCACCACACCTGGCTTTAAGGTTTCTTAGAGAGAGAGAGAGAGAGAGAGAGAGAGAGAGAGAGAGAGAGAGAGAGAGAGAGAGAGTTGCTACAAATTTGAGGCCAGCCTGTGCTACATCGTGAGTTCCAAAAGGAGACTGGAAATGGTCAGGCTCAGCTTTTAGTTATAGTGACTTTTGAACTGGAGATGATGTATCTCTGGAGAGAGGAGAGCAGGGAGCCAAAGGCCTTGGACACAGTCTAAGCCCTGCTGGGAGGCAGTGCCAGAACAGGGCCCCCCACACCCATCTCAAAAAGAGAGAGAAAGAACACAGCAGGCCATGGTTAAGTTACATCCTCCCACCCCCACCCCATGGTCAGTCTAGGATGGAGACTCAGTACTGAGAGCAGTAGTCATAATGTCTTTCAGGGGGTGATGGGGTCAGCTCCAGGTGCATGGTCTCACACATGGTCCTCACTGGAGGCAGCACCAGGAGACTGTATTTCCTTGAAGGGCCTTTTGTGGGGAGCACTCTCTTCAGCCCGGCCTTCCTCACCTTTACTTTGCTCCTTGCTGGGTTGCTGAGAAAGGTCTTGCTCTAAGACCACCTTATCCCTCTCAGTCTAGCTCTCCTCAGAAGCAGCAGCATCCTACCTCCCACCGAACCCTGCAAGCTGGCACCCGAGAGGAATGGGCATGAAGGGGAAGAGCTGTGTGAGGCCCACTGTACCAGAGGGCAGAGTGGTAACTGACACCACCTCCAGACTGCAGTGACCTCAGTTCTTGGAGGAGGGAGAAGGGACTAAGGAAGTAACCATTCCGCGAGGCTCTCTCTCCCTTTCTGCTCAGTCTGGCTCTGCTCACCCACATTCTTTCATTCTCTCTCAATCTCTCTGTTCCTTCCTCTCTCTCCTTCCCTGCCTCTCTCTCTCTCTCCCTTAGTCATTTGCAGAGCCGAGATGGCCTAGCCCATCTGGGAGCGAGAGCGCTGCCCGGTGACGGAGGCGCAGGTAATAGCCGTGTGGAGGAGAGACATGGAAATTTATGACATTGAAAATGACTGAGGGAGACTGTATGTGTGTGAGTGTGGGAGGGCGAGAGGGGGAGGGGTGGGAAGGGGGAGGGAGGGGATGTGCACACTGCCGCCTTACCTTACGTATGCTCAAGACCTGACTTTCTCCAAGGGAGGACAGCCTTGTTGGGGTTTAATGCCTGGCCATGCACAAAGTCAGACAGACAGACAGGTGGTGGCACTGAGTGGGAAGGAGAAAGGAGAGGGGGAACAGCAACTGTTAGCACAGCTAACAACTGCAGGAGAGCCACAGAGCCACCGGTTGGCAATGGCCTGCTGGTCCCTGCTGGTCCCCCACCCACCTCAGGAGTTCTGGTCTGAGGAGGGACAATCCCCGTGGGATAGGGAAGTATGGGGCCTGGAGTCTGAGCTAGAGGTTTTCTAAGGGTGAGGCCAAGAAAGGGTCAGACACCACAGTGGGTTGGGGACAAAGTTAGAAAGGAAACCCAGGACTCCTGTCTCCCAGAATGGGTTCGGTGCCCACTAGATATCATCGTGAGGAAGACAGTACAAATGGATCCTGAGAGTTAAAGGTACAGCCAAAATGACTTCCTTATACCCTCTTGTCAGGAGAGAATCTGCTTCTGGGATACTAAGACCCCTAATCCCTTCTACCCCAGCCACCTCCAGACCACTCAGACCCTGTTATCAGGCATAGAAATAATTAGGCACCCTTCAGAGAGCTTAGTCTCCTCTAAGGAGCCCTAGGGAGCACCCCAGGCCCAGAGCCCTTGTCTCCTCCTCGACTCTGCCACCACTTGGTTCATACACTGTTGATTCTCTTCCCAGCCACAGGAAGGTTTTTAAACCAAGATTCACTTAACAGGTAGTACCCAACTAAAAAGAAAAAGAGGTGACTCCTAATTCCACAGTGCCCTTTTCATTTCACTGGCCCTCCACTACGTCTCATCCCCCACCCCCTTTCCCACTCTTGCCCCTTCCAAGGCTTGTGAGGAGGCTGTCTACAGACTGGAAACACCAGAGGTAGGGCCAGAAAGCCTTCCCCAAAGCACAGCTCTTCTAGGTGATCCGAGGCTCCTCACTAAGTGTCTCTGAGGGTGGTTCCCTTACTCTCTCCTAGAAACTGGGGTTATAAATGCCTAGGGGAGTCACACCTGCACAGAGGAGGCTCAACAAATGACATCAGAGCCCTCTGATCACACCATGTCTCAGCTTACAGCTAGGAATGAGGCTGAGAGCTGCCGATGAGGCAAACAGGCAAAGCCGAGACAGCTTGTGAGGATGATGTACGCTTAAGGAGGCAAAGCCAGAACCACAGTGGAAGAGACCCAAGTTAACCCTAAAAGGGACTTCCCGTCCTTAGATCCTAGAGAAAGTCACCTCCATCTCTCCTCAAGCCTGGGTCCAGCCTGTTCTCATCCTAAAGGCAGTTCAGAAACAGCAGCTGCTGCCCTGCCTGGGGAGCGGTGGGGGAGGTGAAGAGTTCACTGGGCTCAGGGGTAGTGGGCCGCAGGCCTCCCACCCAGCCCCAGTGTCCTGGCCTGGCCCGTTGTGGCCGCATAAAAGGTGACGGATGGTTAATAGGGGAGATAACGGGATTCATAAGGGAAATTTATCGGTCACTCTGGTGGTATAAATATGTTTATAGCGGACCAAGGGGAAATGTAGAAGCCCTAATAAATCACTATGAAGCCACCAGCAACTAATAGGCAAGCGGCCTCAGGAACCCCAGCGTTGGTGCTTGCAGACACCCCCTCTGGCTGCCTGGTAATGGCATGGCAGGGCTGGACAGACGTCTGGCCCACGCAATAGCAGGAACAGGACTCCAGGGGCCACCTCTGCTGGACCAGAGCTACCTTGCTTTCCTGTGACTCCACCCCCACTCCACTCCTCACTGTGGGGAATCCGGAATCAGCTGACTGGGAAGACTTAGTGGGCGTGTGGGCGTGTGGACTAAGGCCAGGAGTCTCTGGGACACAGGCTAAAGTCTCTGGTGTCAGGCCAGTTTCAAAACTTGATGCTATCACTTGCCAATCCCAGCCTCTTTAGGAATGTCAACATCTGCAAATTGACTTAGAAATTTCCAGTTACTTTTAAGAGCCACAACCCCTGGCTGGGTGCTTGGCACCTTAAAAGCGTGAGTGGCAACTATTCTTGCTCCTGGGCAGGGCTGTCCCTGTTGAGAAAGTGTGAGAACTAGAGGATGTCCCCACATCTGTACTCAATAAGAAACCTAAGGCCCCGTTAGAGGCCTGGTCACAGCCACACCCTAGAAAAGAAAGGCTGGTTGTAAGTTCACTGCTCTTAGCATAGGTAGGTCTATGGGAAGTTTCTGGGGGGCTCCCTGTCTGTGCTTGCAGAGGAAATCTGAGATTTTAGGGGTCCTGAAGCACTCAGGGCAAAACCAAGGGCCTCTGGCAGTGCTAATGCTGGAGGCCTCAGGTCTCCTGATTCCACCTCTCTCCCCCACTTCCCCTGTCCCTTGCTGCAGAGAAAGGGCTGGCCTGTCCTCAGCGCCTCTCACCCCCAACTCCGCACACACTGTGCGTGCCTGAAGCCATCCATCCAATCCCATAGGCCTGTTTTGGGTCTATGCATTCTGCCATCCTGGTCACATCTAGGCCTAAGACCCCTCTGGCTACTTCACTCCCTTCCTTCCTTCCTGCCTGCCTGCCTGTTAAAAGTTTTACGGAGCTCCCTTGGCAAATGCAGTACTGAGCAAGACAGACAACCTTGATGGTGCCCATTGCCTGCTAGAGAAGTCGGGTCCGGATTAAGGACTAGGATGTAGTTAGTTGAGTGCTATACTGGAGGCAGGTGCAGGAACAGGAGAATGAACAAACGCCAAGCAGGCAAGAAAAGCACTTCCGGAGTCGAGTACCTGGGGTGGGTGAGGAGGTCAAAGAACTTCCGGAGCACCATGGGATTGGTTTGGCTATTTTTCTGTCACTGCTGAGAGGCAGTGCAGACACCCCCTCTTTGGACTCCACCAACACTGGGTCCCTGTTCCTCACACCTCCTGCCTTTTTTTCCAATGGTCGCTCCTCATGGACACTGCGGCAGCCTGCTCCCCCACTTTCCTGCAAGAATGGAATGACCTCTCCTCTCACCCTCTCCAGGCCTAGTCTAGGGGCCACCCTTTCCAGGGTTGGGTCCTTAAACAGACATTCAGTGCTTGGAAGTCCCTAGGACTCCACTTCAAACTCACTGCTTTGAAGATGGAAGGGGCCGGGGCTGTTTTTCTCCCTTCCCGACCCTCACTCTTTAAGGTTCCTCAGTCCCCCACTCCCACCCCCCACCCCCCGCCCATCTCCCACTCCTGTCTCTAGACCTCTCTTTCTCAGTCTCGGGCTCCAAGGCTTCAACTCTCCCCCCCCCCCTTCCCTTGGCCTTCTCCCCAGCGGGGCGGGGGAAATCGCTCCGTAAATAGGCGGATGGCCCGGGGCGCTCCGGGCGCAGACACTCGTTTTTAGAGCCGGTAATTGACTCCTTTCAGTTGATAATTCATGGCTTGCATATGCGCTTTAATGCGGGCGCCCGGGGAGGCGCGGCAGGCGGGGCGGCCGTGCGCAGAGCGAGCTGCAGCACGGCGGGAGCGATCGGGCCCGCCTGGCCGAGTGCGCACCGCCGGGCCCTCGGGTCCAGGTCCCCCCGGAGGCGCAGACGCCCGCTCTGCGGTCCTGTCTACGGAGCAGGACTCTGAGTGGAGGAGGGAAAGGCTGCAGAGATGAGGCGGGACTGCACTGATGGAGCCTTCCGGGAGAAAGCAAGGGCTGGGTGCACGGGGACCTCTTCCCCACGCTGTCAAAGGGGAAACTGAGGCTGGAACTGGGGCAATAGTTCTTACCAGCATTCCACCAAACCCGAACTCTGGCAACCCTATTTCTCAAAGAGTGTGGTTGTGAGGCCTCAGGCCCAGCGGCTGTAGAGATCTCTTCACACCAAGAGCTTTTCTTGTTTGTGAATTAAATTCTTCTGCGGTAATGACCCACCCTGTTGCTCTCTCACAGACTCCCACCGAGAGGCCAGCTCTTCCCCGAGAACTCTGGATTCTGACACCTAGTCAGGTAGTCTCCTGCCTCACACACACTCTGAGCTGGGGGAGCCCAAGACCCTTCCACCTGCCCCTCACCTCTATAGGTCTGCAACATGTTCGGAGGAGCTGAGCTTCCTGCCCAAGGTCACACAGTGACAGAGCCAAAGCAGGACCTACCCGAGCCCACGTCAAGCCTCCTTGGGTGCCAGGTTAAGACTGGGAAGGGAGTAGACGCTGTCCTGTTCCACAGGGTCCTATATGCACCCCAACACTGACCTCAGGAGGCCCCCAAGAGGAACTGGGGAACTGAAGAACTCAGTCGCTCAGCTCAGCGGTGCTGTTGTGAAGTGGGACAGAGGTTAGGGTCAGGGATGAAGCTGGACTGGGAATAAGGAGAAAGAAGCGTTAGCTCAATAGACTAGAGAAAAGCCAGCCCTGAAGGGCTGTCCCCATGACAGTACTTCCTATTTACTCGGCCCCTGGAGCTGGCATCCCCTGCTCTCTTTCCTGTAGCTAATTTCACTCCCCCCAAAAAAAAATTCTACTCCCTCTACCTTAAAACCTGCGAACTTTAACCCAGTGTCAAATTGCCTAACTGTCCCTGCGTCTCCCTCTCTGTCCTTCCAAGAACCGATTTCCTCATCTGTGGATTGGAGCTGGAGAATCTGAAGAGGTGAAGGAAGTTAGTTTCCAATGGGTCTGAGAGCAGAAGGCAATGGGCAATGACTCTGCTGTGTGAAGCTCAATGCTGCCCTCTGTTGTCCATACTTGGCTTGGTAACCAGCTTTGGAAGGCAGAGAATCTCTTAACCGTCTTACTAAGACGAGAGGGGGGGAGGGGAGGGGGGAGGGGGAGGGAGAGAGAGGGAGAGAGAGAGAGAGAGAGGGAGG
>NC_034595.1:67136998-67146944 GCF_900095145.1 Mus pahari
GGAGAGGGAGGGAGGGGGAGGGAGAGAAAGAGAGAGAGAGAGAGAGAGGAAGAGAGAGAGGGAGAGAGAGAGGGAGAGGGAGAGGGAAAGGGAGGGAGGGGGAGGGAGAGACAGATTTTTTATCAGGGATCTTGGGCTTCAGTAGAATTGAAGAGATGGAACCATCTTAATGAGATCAGAAATAGCTCTGTCCAGCGTGCACTCGAATGGTTCAGAGTCAGAACTGCTCCTATGGTGTAATACCTGGGTCTTCATCTCAGCCAAATTCCTACCTATCTATCTATCTATCTACCTACCTATCTGATGTGCATGAGTGCTTTTGCCTCTGTGTATGTATTGCACCACGTGATCCTGGAAACTGACAGAAATCACAAGGCCAGCTGGCAGAAAAATCTACTGAGCCCCTCTTCCTGCTCTCCATCTTGGGCTAAGGTGGGGAGTCTGTGAACTGAACACCCACACAGCAAACCGCAAAGAAAAGCAATGTGGTGAAGCTAAGTGAAGAGGAGACAGAGGCCACTATGGTATTCATGAGAAGACAGCAGCGCATCAGACTGAGTGGGGATGGAGGACAACTCCAGGAAGGGGGACCTGTCACACAATGCTCAACCACTGAGCCCCACCTGGCTCTTGACCCAGGTCTCCACCTCCTTCATGATCCAGAGACAGAGCTCATCTCCCTGAGGCAAAGTGATGCGATGCACCAGAAGTCTCACATGAACCAGAAGTTCATGGATCTTCAGAGAGAAGATTCTGGAACACAGATCCTGCCCCGTGTTCACAGTCTTCTGGTTAGGTTGTTGTTACTTCCTGTGCTATTCTTCTCTCTAGTCTAGGTCTTGTCCCCAAATAAGCTCAGATACCCCAGCCTTGAGTTCCGACTTTCCCCAGATCTCAGTGGAAGCTGAAAAGACCACTAATTCATCTACAGCTTCCTGGGGGAATTGTGTAAAATGTAGTCTCTGTGCAAAATGCTGACCGCAGTGATAACATATAAAAGTGAGAAGATGGTCAGGGAAACCCAACCAATGGCAAGTCCTGGTCAGATCCTGAGTCCATTTCTGTAGAGAAACATTGTCTTGACCCCAAACATAGACCCAGGACCATGAGGGCTGAGTCTCTTGGCCATGAAACTCGCACATCCATATAAGAACTCAAGCAGGGGTAAAGATTGTGGGAGGGGGTGAGTGAAAGGGGGCAGTGAGCGGGATGTAAAATGAATAAGTAAATAAATAAATAATAAATAAAAACTAAGCAGAAGGACCAATCAACCCCTCCCTGCAGGCGTTCACCGGGATTGAAACCCCACCTTCCACCCACCCCGACCCCACCCCACCCCTGCGAAGAAGTGTAGAGAAAACTGACTTCCTGGGAACTTTTGATAGTATCGTCCTGGTAACAGCCCTGGCAGAAGGCCAACTTCTTCTCACCTTTATACATGGGGAAGTTCAGGATGCCCTGCAAGCTCAGATAAGAGAAGCTTTTTGCAGAAAGACATAGGAACACTCAGGAAATCTTACTCAGGTAAGACCGTGAGTGGGTGCCCCCTGCCGGTACTTTTCGGAACCACAGGCTTGTGGGCTTGGATAGCCACAGAAGCCCAGACCGGCCACATGGGCCTTCTCCCAGTCTTCCAGCACACAGGGAGGCAGGGGATTGGCATCTTAGGAGCTTTTCTCAGCATCCATCACTGGGCTGGTCTCTTTCCATTACTGAGTCTCTGACTTCTCACCCCACTTCGAGGCAGGGATTATTCTTCCCTGGGTTCAAATGATGGAAGGTTAAGTAGCTTTTCCAAAGCTACAGCTAGTGGTAGCAGAAGGACTGGTCCGTGTCCTCCTGTGTACCAGAATCCAGATGTGTGGGGAGAGAGGTGGGTGCTGTGCCATTCTGCGCTGAAAAAGTTCCTCTGCAGCTGTCACTATTGTGAAGGGAAGGTGAGGATGGGCAGAGACTCTGGAGAGAGCTAGGAGGATGTGTTCTTCATGGGAGAAGTGCTGGTCTGGGTTTAGAGTCAGGTTTCATCCTGCAAAGAGCAGTGTCTTTGAGATCAGCACCTGTGCAGGGGGGGGGGGACTCAGGAATGTCCCAGGCATTGCACTGTCCTGACCTGCGTGTTTCAAGTGCAGAAGACACCACTTGAGGTGGGGGAAGCAGAGGGTAAACAACTATTCTAAAGCCAAACACAAGGTCCTCATTCTTTCTATTTCATTTATATGAAACTTCTGTCCATGGTGACAGGATCAGTGGCCGCCAAGAGTAGAAATAGAGTGAACTGCCAAGAAACATGATGGAACTTTGGAGGTGGCATGCTATGGTTCAGATGTGAACTGCCCTCCATAAGCTCATGCTTGCCCATTTCATTCCCAGCTGGTGGCGCTGTTCAGGAAGGCTCGCCTTTAGTGGGTGGAGCCTTGATGGAGGAAGTGGATTGTTGTTGGGGAGCAGGTCTTGAGGTTTTATATCCTGGCCTCCTTTCCCGGTCTCCCTGCTTCTGAACTGCTAATTAACACGAATAGACTGTCCGTCCCTCTGTCCTGCTACCACATCCTCCCACCATGATAGAACGTATACCCTCAAAACTGTAAGCTAAGATAACCCTTCTTTCCTGAAGTTGCTTTGGCCAGGTGTTTTGTCACAGCAAGAAAAGCCACTAAGTCAGGCGGTGGTGGCGCACGCCTTTAATCCCAGCACTCGGGAGGCAGAGGCAGGCGGATTTCTGAGTTCGAGGTCAGCCTGGTCTACAAAGTGAGTTCAGGACAGCCAGAGCGATACAGAGAAACACTGTCTCGAAAAAAAAAACAAAACTAAACTAAACAAAACAAAAAAAGAAAGAAAAAGAAAAGCCACTAATATATGATAGAAATATAAAGATTTTTCTTATATGTTTATTATGGAAGCAATTATCCAGTCAAAATTAATCAAGTCATATTCAAATGGTGAACTTTATTATTTGTAAATGATCATTTTTTTAAAGAGTCATTCTTAAAGTGAGTGGAAGCTAGAAATGACTGCTATAGGGTCCCGAGGGCTCCCCCACCCCACCCAAGCAACAGGCTTCTTTCCTTTACCTGAGAAACATCTCATTAGTGCTCAGACACTTATTTAAGTAGCACCTAACCAATGCCACAACCAGCCAAGTCAGTGGCAAGCCCAGGCCCAATCCAGACCCTCCCCAGCCTTGCTTCTCACCTGATTGCAGCCCCACCCCAGCTCCAACCTCACTCCCAGCACTCAGAATTCTTGCTTCTGCCCTTAGCCCCAACCACAATTCAAACAAGTCAGCTTCAGCCAAAACCTAACCTCAGCTTGGAGCCCAAGCCTCACAGCCCACTCCATTGTATTCTGTAGTCCCAGCCACCTCAATACCAGTCAGCCTCTAACCTTAACCCTGGTGTCAGGCACAATCTCAAAACCTAGTTAAGCTAGGTACAGTGGCACGTCAGTCCTAGTTAAGCTAGGTACAGTGGCACGTCAGTCCTAGTTAAGCTAGGTACAGTGGCACGTCAGTCCTAGTTACTTCTGAGGCTGGGGTTAGAGCGTCACTCCAGGACTTGGAGGCCAGCTTGAGACCCTTACTAAAAAGAAACCAACCTAATTGCAAAGTCTAAACTCCTCCCTGAGTAGATACCAACTCTAACCACGTGATCCTCAGTTCCTATCCACCAGGGACAACTCTGTGGGCAGAAGACTCACTCATCCCACTCTACAAATCTACAAACTGGAGACCTAGAGAGGAAATGACCTTAGTGAGGGAACCCAACTTGGGAAATCACAAGTCTGCCCGAGACAGGGGCCCAGGAAAGACAGTATTGCTTAGTGCATTAACCTGGAGACCCTGAAAGCTCACCTTGTTGGTGGTGTCAGTGATGGTCAACTTGACAGAATCTAGACACCAAAAAAAAAAAAAAAAAAAAAAGAGCTTCTGTCTGTGAGGGATTATCTCCTTTAGGCCAACTGAGGTGGGAAGACCCACCCTAACTGGGTGTCACCATTCCTTAGGTTGGGATCCTTGGCTGAATAAAAAGGAGAAATGGAGCAGAGCCACAGCACTCGTGACTCTGTGTCCTGGCTGTGGATGGCAGTGTGACCAGCAGCTGCCTCGAAGCCGCTGCAACCATGACTCCCCACGATCGGCTGAATTCTCAGACTGTGCACCAAAACAAGTGCTAGCACAAGATCAAAGAGCAGGTGTGCCCCGTGACCTTAGCATCCAGGAGACTGAGGCAGGATGGTTGCTGTGAATCTAAGATTAGCCTGAGCTGGTCAAGCACCAGGCTAGCCCAGACTGCATTGTATAGTGTGTGATGGAGCAGCAGTTCTCAATGGGAACAAAAGCATGTAATGGGGGCTGGGAAGGGAGATGGGGATGGAACTGGGTGTAGGAGCACAGTTCCTTAGAGCCATCTAATCCTGACCACACCACAGAAAGCAAGCTAAGGAGTTTGAGAGCCCTGCATCTTCTCTGCTGAGGAGGGAGATCTGCTACCTTCTTTACAGGCAGGCTCAGTCTCCCCACCTCTGCTTTATCAGGCTTCTCCTGGTAATTTAGGGGGACACAGTGATCCCAGCAGTCCAACTCTGCTATAATGGCCTTCCTTCCAAAAGATCCCAGCCTAGCACCTTCTCTCCAATCTGTTCTTGCCCCCACCACCAGGGCTGGGCAAGCCTATCCAGTGTTTGCATCCTAGAAGCAGCCTGGTGGAGAGCCAGAGGGCTCTGGCTGTGCTGGGAGATGACTGTGTGAAGCTATCCAGGTCCTAGTGACCGTTGTAAGAGGACAAAGCCCGAATGGAGAATGTGACTGAGGTCCCCTGATCCTCAAGAGCAGCAGCCTAGGGCAGTGTCTCCCAGGGTCAAGACACAGAAGGTGATGTAGCTGTGCCCAAGGACTTGGGGCTCCATCCTGAGCTGGCAGCAGAACGTGGCAATATTGCTCATTTAATTCTGTTTTGAGAGGGATGAAGGATGAACATTAAGGGAGTCCTAGAGTCTTGCACCATGATTTAAGAAAGCAGCCGGTAATCTAGACGACCTGTGGCAGGAACAGAGTCTCTGCAGAAAGACCCTGAGAGGCCATTGCATGAAGCTCTAATGGTGAAAGCTAAGTTGCAGTTGGATATGTAAGATATGGGAGATTCCTGGACCATGAGCTATCTGTCAAAGACAGCAACAGGCATAAACCAAGAATCTATGTGTACATCAGACAGTGGACCTGGAAGAGAGGGGCTTCTCCTTCCTGCCTAGGTTAGGGTCCTGACTCACCTCCTCTAAATAGCAACAACAGAGGATGCTCTTTAGATTCAGCTCTCTAGTCTGTCAGCTTCTGGGCCAGCATTTCCTGGAGCAGATCCTGAAGATTTGGAGTGGAGTGAGCAGATAGCAAGGACCTACCGTTTCAGGCCCACTGAACACTCTACACACCACACACCATGATTGGACACAGCGGTACTCATTCCTACATGCTTAGTACACAACCCCAAAGACATACCTAGTCTGTCTCCAAGGCAACATGAAAGCCCCCCAGGCTCCTCTAATCATTAGAGTCCAGTGGATCCTTCCCAGTCTCTTGGAATGTTAGCATTCCTCAGAGTGTGGCCCTCTTTCTTCCACCAGCCCACACTTACTAGGGAACATAAGCGGTCATACCTGTTCCTCTAACCCTGGCCGCCAACTCTAGACTTCCTCACCCACCCACCTACCTACCCAAAGATGGCCCAGGATGTATTATATTTCTAATAAGCTTTTTCTTCAAACTTCCAAATGATGTCATGTCACCAAAGCGACAGCCTTAGAACTGTCCTGGGCACTTCCCTCATACCCAAGTTCTGATAATATCATAATGATAATCACATGTCAGATTATTGTAAAATATATTACAACATCCTGTGTAAATTAGTCCCTGCCCCTAATATTTCACCTAAATAGCTCACAATGCTCTTTGCAGTAGCCCTGCTGGTACATAACATTGTTTTCTGGTTTTACAGTGAAGAGGACCCTTGGGCCAGAAAGCTGTGGGTCCAAAGACACACGACAGAAGATCCAAAACCAGGCAGCCCACTTCCAAGGATCTTAGTCTTGTCTTATGTATTTTCTCATTGATGTAACAAACTCTCTGGGAGAAGCAAACTAATATTCCTCACATGACCTCCATAGGCTCAGGGTCATTCCATGTGTTATCTAGCTTCCAAAGTCCCAATACAGCCATACAATTATGACATTGCTCAAAAAATCCAAAGTCCCTTCTGAAACTCAAGGCAAACTCTTCCTTGTGAGGCCTCACAAAATCAAAACCCAAGTTACATACTTCAAGTATACAATGGCATCTGTTGGGTTTTAAACCCAGGACAAGGTATATTTTACATCCCAAAGCAAACCTGGCCTCCAGGTTCTCCCAGCATCCCTCAGTCCCTACCTGTCATACATACCCTACCTCCCAACTTTCCAGCCCAGGGGCTTTCCTCCAAAGCCTCTTCCTTACATAATCTAGATATCTCCTCTCTCTTCTTCTTCTCCTCCTCCCTCTCCCTCCTCCTCTTCCATTTCCCCTCTCTTCCTCCCCATGGCCAACTTCCCTGACCTCAGTGCTTGGAAGAAAGAAGCTTGCCAATAAACCTGCATTCACATACTCTAATCTGGCTTGAATTGACTCATTTCATGAATGGAGAAATAATTTATCAGCACTAAGTAAACGTTCCCATTCCCAAAGGGAGGAACAGGAAGATAGCAAAGTAAGACCAGACCAAAACAAGATCAAAATGCAACCGGGCCAACTCCAAACCCTGCATTCTATGTCCAGAATCTGGGACTCATGATGGCATCATCTGGGCTCCAACAGAACCCTTCCCCTACGGGCTCTGCTGCCTGCAACACACATGGCCTCTCTCTTGGGTTGGCGCCCATTCATTGCTGTAGTTTTCCTCGGTTGGTGTTCCATGTTTCTTGACGTTTATAACACCCTGGGTCTCCATCTTGATTTAGGTTTCAGCTTTGTGCTCACTCGGGATCGTCATGAAGGGAGCTGGACCCTGTTACGCATTGCCTAGCCCTAGCAACTTTCTGCAAGCCTCCATGACCTCATTACCCTTCAATTTTGTATGCTTGCAAAATCAGCAGTACGTGGACAGAGGCACAAAGTTCTGCTGCCAACTCCTGATGACACCCTGGTCCGTTAGATAGTGATAGCTGTGACAAGAGCCTACAGCTGAGCTAGAGAAAGTGCTTTGTTTAGCTCGTGAATTTTAAGCAAGGGACTCACTTTCAAGCAGTCCCTTCCCAAAGGGATGATCTCCAGTTTTATGCCCTTGAGTCTTCCATGGGTGGGGTCTTGCACGATTCCTATCAGGGCACGATACCTATCGTCCCTGTGCGAAGTACACAGTTTCTCCTTAATTATACTAATTTCTTTAACAACTAAAGCCACTTTGCCACAACTTTAACTATGTGGATATTCCATTGCTTATCAAGTGGCACATTTGGGGGTTATTTCTGTGTGTGGGTGTACATAAGCTACCAACACCTGTGGAAGTCAGAGGATCGCTTGTTGGAGTCAATTGTCTCCTTCTATTGTGTGTGTTCAAAGTATCAAATTCAATTTGGCAGGCTTGATGACCTTTTACCTGCTGAGCCATCTTGCTAGAGATCATAGATTTTCAGGGCACAGGCAGAAAGTAGACAAATGCCTTGCTGGAACATAAAATGAATGGTTTCTAGTCCAATTGTCAATGAAATCTTTGTTTCCCTCTGAAACCACATAAGCATACTCCTTGTTTTCCACATTCAGAATATGGTCTTCTATACACCCACCAGGACTGTACCACCAGACTATACCCTCTGCTTACAGCATTCCCAGGCTTTCCTGGCCTACAGCCTCAGATTCTTCCACGGTCTACAAACCAGACACAAAGGCTTATGAACCAAATGGTCACAGCAACAACCCAACATTGCAGCACTAATTTCCTTTGTGAATGTTCTTGTCCCTGTGATAAAAACATACTGAAAGAGTATTTAAGGTAAAAAGCAACTGAGGGGCGGAAGGATTTATTTGGGTCACGGTTTGACAGGGTCCGGTCCACCATGGCAAGAAGACATGGTAACAGGAGCAGCTTGGGGCAGCAGGAGTGTGGGGTGGCTGGATGCACTGCACCCACAGTCAGAAAACAGAGTGGAAAATTCAGGCCAGAGCAGGGATAGGCTAAACCAGATAGGTGGCCCTCCATTCAGCAATTCTGATAGAAAATCCTACCTCCTAAAAGTTCTACAATCTCCCAAAAATGCATGCACCACCAGCTGGTGTTCAAATAGATGAGCACAACACTTTGTACACTCCCCAAAAAGGTTCTGCCTCCTTCCTATTCCCTCCCTCCATTTCCCTTGCTCATGTCTACCATGCCCTTCTCTGGTTCTGCTAGCCTCCTCACTGGCTGCACCAATGGCTAAAACGCCATAATACTTCTCACTCATTGGCTCCTTCTGGGCCTCACCACCCCAACCCCCCACCCTAGACCCTCCCCTACACTCTCTCTTGCTTGGGCAGTTCTCCTGCTTCAGCCCCTACAGAGTGCTGGGATTACAGGTGTACACCTCAATGCCTTACTCATTTCTGGCTTCTAAAGGTTTGATCTGTGTAGACCTCTTGTCCTTGGAGTTTGGAGCTATAACTCTCTGGGTCTATCTTGGGCACTGTAGTGGTTTGAATGACAACGGCCACCATAAACTCATAGGGAGTGGCTCTATTAGGAGGTGTGGCCTTGTTGGAATGGGTGAGACCTTGTTAGAGGAAGTGAATCACTGGGTGGGCTTTGAGATTTTAGAAGCTCAAGCCAGGCCCAGTGCCAGTCTCTCTTCCTGCTGCTTCCTCATTCAAATGTAGAACTCTCAGCTCCTTCTCCCGCCCCATGTCTACGTGCTGCCATACTTCCCGATGTGATGATAATAAACTAAACCTCTGGAGTTGTAAGCCAGCCCCAACTAAATGTTTTCTTTTATAAGAGTATCTGTGGTCCTAGTTTCTCTTCACAGCAATGGAACCTGAAGTCAGGTGCTTACTGAACTTTTCTTTGCCTCCTCACAGGATCTATTTGGACAAAACAAAAGGAAGGTCAATTGGTAACAAAGGGATTAATTTTTCTGTCCAAGAAAGGTCATGAAGACATAGAAGCCTGGCTAACCCAGGCCATTTGTAGCCTTAATGGCTACCACTACAGCTCTTGGGGAAACCTTTTTTGGTGAGGCCCTCACTAGGTGTTGGCCTCTTCTCTTCCTTAGCCATCTGTCTCGGGGAAGTCTTCCTCCAGAAGGCTCTCTGTTCACCTGCCAAATTGCTCAACTTGCCGTGCATCTGCTTAGAGATCCACAGCCTGTGTGCCCCAAGAATCTCACTAGACCCAGATAAGAACCCCTGTTGTCTGGGCTACCATTCAGCTGGAATATACCTCCATAGCTGTGCCAATGGCTAAAATATGGCTCCTCATAGTTCATCAGGTAAAGAGCTAAACTGCTACATCCACTCCAGTGAAGTCTGTGTGACAGGCCTAAAAGCCTGGAAGCAGTCACGAGGCAAAGAATTCCACAGAAACTTAGCCTCCTGGAACCTTGGCATTCCCATAGCACATACACTCAAAACCTGTCACCACGTTAGTCTGGTTTATGGATCTGTGTGCTCTCTTTCAGTATTTTTTTTATTATAAGTTCCTTTAAGGATTGATTTTGACATATAGCTAAGCCTCCGCCAGTGTTCCAATGTCCTAGAAAGTCCTTGAAGCTGACCCTGAGCTTGGAATTCAGTAAGAATGTTACCTATTCAGTAACATTCAAATTCACTTCTAGTAGAGACAGTGAAACTAATTAGGCATTACAATTTATTTGAATAGAGCTAGAAAAGCTCAGGGCTAGTCTACATAATAATTACTTAGAACAATAGCTGAGTCACACCCGTACACAGGAA
>NC_034595.1:67147229-67157751 GCF_900095145.1 Mus pahari
GAACTCACTCTGTAGACCAGGCTGGCCTCAAACTCAGAAATCCACCTGCCTCTGCCTCCCAAGTGCTGGGATTAAAGGCATGTGCCACCAACACTCAGTTCCCATCATCTTTTTATGTATGCATTTTCTTTGTTTTGTGTTAAGAACCAGTGTACCTTGACAGATGCATTCGCCTAGCTTTCTTATTTCTATATTATAAGACTGGTGCTTGCTTTGAGAACATACATTCAGATACACTCTTCCTGTGTCCATGTCTGTCTGTCCCCCCACTCACCAACTCCTTGCTCACTGGTAACCACCAGAACCTCATTTTCCTGCAGATTGAGGACCCAATTGAGGTTCATCTGCAGCACTAAACCCAGCAGGAATGTTCTAGAAACTCTCTAGGCACAACCCTTGGATCCTTAAGGAACTGTCAAGGGCTAGCCTGTACCCATCCCCAGCCTGCTCCATAGTCTGGAGTCACATGATGTTAACCAGGTGTTCTGCTGACTTGCATGTACCATTCTGCAAATGTGTGGTCCGTTCTGCTGACATTTAAATGAGCCAATCGTGTGTAACTACGCCCATTCTTGCTAGCCCCTCCCCCCTCCCCCTATAAAAACCCCTCTCTTTCCAGCCACGTGGTCGATGCCTCTACCTCCTACGTGAGGTACGCATCGGCCCAGAGCTCCGCCATTAAACTACCTCGTGTTTTTACATCAAGATGGTTTATTCGTGGTTTTTGGGCGTCGCCTTCTCGAGACTAAAGTGGGGAGGGCTCCCCACAAAAGTCTTACACCAGCATACACCTATGATCTTAGCACTTGGGATGTGAAGGATTTGGAATTCAAGGTTGTCTTTGGTTACTTAGAGTTCGAGTACAGCCTGAGCTATATGAAAGTCTACCTCAAAACAAAATGAGAACAACAAAGACCTTCACCACTAAAATCCACCACTCATGGACATTAGCTTTCTGTTTAAAATGAAAATTATAACTCTTCAGGACTTGTGTATACTGTTAACATCTATAAGTTTATATCAATACTGTAATGAGGGGCTCCAGGGTTAAGAGCACTTGTTGCTCTTACAGAGGACACAGTTTGATTCCCAGCACTAACACAGAAGTTCATAGCTCTTCATTATTCCTTGTGGAGGTGTGAATATGGTTGGCCCAGCCCAGAGAGTAGCACTATTAGGTGTAGCCTTGTTGGAGTAGGTGTCCCCTTGTTGGAAGAAGTGTGTCACTGTGGGGGTGGGCTTTTGAGAGAGCCTCCCCCTCCTAGCTGCCTGGAAGCCAGTTTTCTCCTGTTTGCCTTTGGAACAAGATATAGAACTCTCAGCTCCTCCAGCATGCCTGCCTGGATGCTGCCATGCTTCCAGCCTTAATGATGATGGACTGAATCTCTGAACCTGTAAGTCAGCCCCAATTAAATGCTGTCCTTTGTAAGAGTTGCCTAAGTCCTGGTGTCTCTTTACAGCAGTGGAAGCCCTAACTAAGACACTCCAGTTTCAGAAGTGCTGATGTCCTCTTCTGACCTCTGCAGGCACTAGGTATGCAAGTGGTCCACGGACATGCATGCAAACAAAACACTCATACACATAAAATACATCTTTAAATGCTGTACCAAACACTCCCCCCACTTGAGAGATGAATACATAAAGGCACAGAGGAATTCTTTAAAATATTAGTATCTAACTCAGGATTCCAGTGCAGGGAAATGGAGACACAGAAGCCGCATTGCCACTTTATAATGACCTCTCAGGGGGTCAACACCATTTATTATAACACACTACCAAAACTGCTCAGACTTAGCTAACATCACAGATGCCTGACTGTGCAAATGCTAAGCTATATGGGAACAGCCAAAAACCTAACAGCTATTGGTTGAGCAAACAGCAGAGAGAGGATGGATCCCAAGGAAAAGAACACTGGTCTCAAAGAGAAAGACTCAAGCCAGACATGGCGGTGTGTCCTTAGCCAGGCTAGGGACTTGAGAAGGCAAGTGAGTTTGAGCCCAGCTGGTCTGAGTGACTCTCGGATTCTCTTGTCTCTCATCCCCCGTTTTGCCATAGGGGCCCTGGGGTTACAGAATGTGCTATGGTACTCAGCTTTACACAGCTTCTGGGGATTCAAACTCAGGTTCTTACCCTTGCACGGCAGCTGTTTTATCTGTTTTCATCTTTATAATGAATATGGGGACCAGAATGAAGAAAGACCCAGAGAAGTCTCCTGGGTGGGTTGAGCAGAGTCCTGTGAAAGTTTGCAACACTGCGCTGAATTGAGGCTGTCGGAGGCTCTGACTTTCCTCCTTTCATGGGACATCAAGCTGCTTACAGTCCCTTAAGATCTGGGATAGCTGAGATCTTAAGGGCATTCCCATTGGAGGAGGAAGACCAGACTGGGAAGCCGTCCAGGGCAGACCTTCGTGGCTCTGTGGTAGAGAAAGCAAGGTGCTGAGGGCCAAGAAGCTTGCAGGTGTGAGCCTAGAGATAGATGACCTCTTCTGAACCCCTCCTCTCCTCCAGCCAACCAGACACACATCCCACTGGTTAACTGGCTGGGAGCTGCACACCCCACTGCCTATATGCGCACCATCAAAACCCTCATGGAATCAGTTGTTCCCAATCATCAGGCATTTTATACATTTGACAAACATTCAGAGCAACCTCAGTTATACCTATCAAGACATACACACTCCAGGCAGTAAAACAACAGACTGTTGTGTAAGAGAGTTCTCCCGGACAGACACAACTCATACACATCTACTCGCCCTAAGAGAGAACCCCCAGTAGACTAAAAGAACAATTTCACTTAAGTGCAACTTCGCGGACCAATGAGTTTTTATCAGGATTACTACAGGAGTGTGGGTGAAGTGTTACAGGAACAGGGATGACACAAAAGCAATTGTATCAAGCCGACACAGGGGGCGACTCACAAAAGCTGCAACCCTGGAGCTCTACAGGAAGTCTGAGAGGACCCTGGTCAGTCTTCCCCCAAGCGCCTGTTTACTGCTTTGATCGCTCTAGAGAGGGAGGCTCATGAATCGCCCAAGTCATAGTCGTCCACAGGGTCTGTTTACCTCCCAAGTCTCCTGAGCCCCTCTCCACCCTTCTACAGGGAATACTTCAATCAGAGGAATCTGCTGTATAGTACACTCAGGTGTACACACCACTGCATGCACAGGCACAAGCAGCACGCAGCCACACGCACACACACAGACACACACACAGACACACACACACACACACACACACACACACACACGCACGCGTGCGCTCCACCACAGCACAGTGAAGCTGCAGCAGGAGGCACATGCAGCATTCACAGTAATGGTTTCTAGGCCTCCACTGTCCACAGCTGGGGCCTCGGCCAGTCCAGGAGTCCTCTCCATCATGCAGATTCGCCACAGTAGCCCCATTAGCCAGACTTCCTGCTCATCAGTCTGGGCGGGATTGCTGCTCTCTGGGGGTGGATTGATTTATCCAACTAATTAGTCCCAATTAATATTAATACACATTCTCAGCAACTTCGGCAGCTCAGGCAGAGAAGCTGTCCATTGGGGCTATCAATCACTAAGAGGGGACAGCAGAGGACACTCTGGATCTTCAGTACATGGGACTCTATCCCCAACCCCTATCCCCATTGGGCTCCCAGAGGGAGTGTGCTACCCAAACTGAGGACTCCAAACTGGGGTGCCCAAAGCCCAGAGAGGGCCATCACATGCTCTAGGCCACACAGCAGATCCAAGGCTATGTCTCATTGCTCCTTTCCCCTGCCTTCTCCCTTCCACCCTAAGAAGGATTATGATATGCTGTACCCAGAGCCCATTTTCATCTGTCAATCCCAGCCAGCCAGCTGCAATGACTGTGCGGCTGTGCAGATGTTTTCAAGTCTCTGTAAGATGCTGAGCAGACATTTCCAGAATGGAGGTGGGTGAATGTGGATGGGAGAGTGAGTTGACTAGGTTCTTGTCTCAGTGGAGAGGAGGACAGGATCACCTAAGAGATGGACAGACTCCTCAGGTCTATCCCACAACTGCCCTGGGGAGAGATGACCCAAGAAGGTAAAGACTGAGGCAGGCAGCTAGGATCTAAGGATCCAGCCTCCCCATTTGCTGGGTCTCCCAGTAAAGAGGGTCTGTGGGTAAGGATGGGAAGAGAGTGGAAGAGAGTAAGAGCCAGAAGCAAGACAGAGTGGACTCGAGTTAGGAACCCGACTGTTCCTGATGTTTCAATACAGTCTGTCTCAGGAGGAGGCACAGCCATGCATAAGCTAGTTGGTGTGGCTACCCGTCACGTCACTACGACCAAGGGAATAGTGAGTACCCTCAACACCCAGACGTCAGGAGACACGGGAGCCAAGTTTGTGGCTGACACTGTTGGCTCTGAGCCTCAAGTCACTTGGAAGCAGATGACAAATCACCTTCAAGACAGCTCCAGAGCTTGTCCCAGTCCATCCTTCTATCTCCTGGTATCCTAAGCTGTTCCATTTCCAATAGCGTCTGGTGATGCCCTCAGGCCCCTCTGGAAGCCATGTGACAGCTACACCATGCCCTGGGGCACCTGGACCTTGCTCCCTCACCTTTCCTTAGGCTTCGAGTCCCCATTACCGCACCAACCTTTTATTCATTCTTATCATCAGCAGAAATTATTTTATTTATGATCTTATTTGCATGCCCTCTCTCTAGAAAACGAGTTCCCTTGGAGCAAGGACCTCGGCAGCCTTCTGTAAGTGTCTGGCAAGCAGCAGGCACTGGATTCAGTGATGGCAGGTGGGGTTCTCATCCCTCCCTCCACTTGTCCTTATGCAGTTACATCAGCAGCCTTTAAGTCGACTCCACCCTGCTTGAAATACTTGTTCCTTGGCTCCCATTAACCGTGTGCTTTCCAGCTTACATGTCACTCCACACAGAGAGCACTCCCTGACACACCTACTCTTGCACACATTACCTGCAGGCCAGGTAGCCTGCTTGATGTCATCATACCCAGGGACCTCTGCTGTACAGCGTTTGGGACCTGCAGTGTGATTACATAGTTGCTGGTGGAATGAGAAACCATTCAAGCAGGGGCTGTTTCTGTCTGCTTATCCTGAGCGTAGTGGGAGGGATTCGGTGTGCTTGTGGGCTGGGTGGAAGAAGGGGTGGAGGGGCTGAGGGTTGGTGGAAGGCATGCAGCTTTCTCAACCAGGAGAAAGCTCTAGGTTGATCACAGACAAGGAGATACTTGTCCCTGTGGTCATGAATCAAAGTGAATTAAGTAGGCTAGATAAAAGATAGCAGGTCAGAGGCAAACGGAGAAATTCCTTATTATGGATGGCATGGGAAGTAATCAGGAGGTGCCAAAATGGATTCGCTAGGAATAAATCTGCCATCCCTCCAACAAGCCTGACTGGCTATCCACTGAGTGCCAGGTACCATGCTGGGTATCAGGCATATGATGATAACCTTACAGAGCCCAGACCATAAGTGGTGTCCTAGGTCACCAGTACGACCTACACGGAGATGTCGGAAGCCAGGCACGCTAACAAAACAGACTGGAGACTTATTTGGCTGGGAGCTCAAACTGATGACACTGCTATCTCTCTAAGTGTTCCCTGACAGGTCTCCAGGGTGACGTGGTCCTTCCTCGGTCCAGTGTTCTGATTTGTGGATATATAAGTAGAAAATGGGTTACAGAGATGACCCAGCCAGCCAGACTGTGGTGGCACATGCCTTTAATCCCAGCACCCAGGCAGACAGCCTTGTGAGCTGAAAGTCAGCCTGATCTACAGAGTGAGATCCTGGACAGCCAGGGCTATACAGAGAAGAAACCTTGCTCTCTACAACAAATAGAGAAGTAAAAAGGCGTGTCAGCAGGGAGTGTCAGCAGAGAGGTGGAATGAGGGAGGAAGACCCGGGCAGTGTCCATCAAAGCTGGGGCCAATCTGAATGAGGAAGGAAGGGCAGGAGCCAAGTGCCAAGGACATGTCCCTGTGTCTACCTGTGGGTGATGGCCTAGGGAGGCTTTGGAGCAGGAAAGTGACGTGATTACAGCCAGCTCTGGGGGGTCAGCACAGCCCTCAGCACGCTCTGGTTCCCAGGGTCCTAACAGAAATACCCAGAAAAATACATAAACACATTGCTTTTGTGACTGTTGGTGGTCCTTGGCCCGTGTCGTTCCTGCTGGCTGTCACATACAGTAGGGGGTCAGGATGGAAAGTAGACCAGAAAGGGGAGCAAGGTCCAGACTTGGTTATGGAGGGTGTGTCCTGGGTTTCTGCAGAAGTCCAGGGGAAGGCAGGTGGACACCTCTTCCCGTGCTGGGCATCTCCTCATGGGTGGCAGGATCCTGAATAGATGGGGCTGCAGTGCAGAGCGCATGGGCCTTAGGTCCTCCAGAGCTGGGCAGATGAATGACCCTCAAGATGGCTGCTTTTCAGGGGTCATCAGCCGTTCCACCTCCCGCATGAACCGCAGACACAGCTCTTCCTGCCAGGGCAGAGCCACGCACTGCACAGCCACAGGCAGGCCTACACTCTTCTTCATGCCCTACATGGGATACAGACATCAGGATGAGAGAAATGAAGTGAGACCACACCACAGGTCCAGGATACATGCGCTCTGCCGAGGAGGGCAAGGAGCAGACATGGGACTTATGTTAAGGATGGATGGCAAAGACTGTGAGTGTTAGGATTCTGTTCTATAGCAGCTGGCTCTGGGGACCAGAGAGTCCAGGGACAGGCAGGCTTTACCTTCTTCAGAATGTTGTCCCACATATCCCCAAAGTAGCCTCTGTAGTGTTCCATCTGGGCATCGTCCTCGGCGGTCACCGTGGTGACAGGCACCACCCCCGCAGGGAAGTCCAGGCAGTTATAGAGAACAGTGTAGCTGATAGCCCCTGCGGGGGGGAAAAAAAAAAACACACTGGCTATGGCAAGCCCTGCCACCCACAGTGCCAACTGTCCACTCTGGGCCTAAGTCACCCTTGTCCCACACATAAAATGGCAACCTCGCCCACAGCGAGGAAAAGTCCCTCTCCCAGGCTTAGGGAGTTTCCCTGACCTGGAAGGTGGATCCTGTTTTCTTGGATTATCTCAATCCCAGCTAGATTCAAACACCATCTCTGCAAACGGCAGACTGCGAGGGAACCTCCCACATGCACAGTGCTCAGGTTAGAGAGCTCATTCTCTCCTTACATCTTTTTTTTTTTTTAAGATTATTTATTTATTATATGTAAGTATACTGTAGCTGTCTTCAGACACTCCAGAAGAGGGCATCAGATCTTGTTAGGGATGGTTGTGAGCCACCATGTGGTTGCTGGGATTTGAACTCTGGACCTTCGGAAGAGCAGTCGGGTGCTCTTACCCACTGAGCCATCTCACCAGCCCCTCTCCTCACGTCTTCCACCTCTTTAGCCGACAAGTTAGTAAGGCCCCAAAGAGCAAGATGTTCCTCCATGGATGGTGTGTTCCCTCAGAACCTCTCCTCTTCTACCCCACAGCTCCACAGGGCACAGGGGATGAGAGCATCAGCAGAGGGGCAGCAGGCCTCACCTGTGGCTCTGCCCGGTGTGTTCAAATCCATAGCAGGACTCAGCATGGGGGTCAGCACCACATCCAAGTTCATTGCCTTCCACTGGGCAATCACGGACTGGCGATACATCTGCAGAGACATAAGCACACTGGGGGAGGTGCTCCGATAGAGCCAAGGCACCCCCTGATGTCCAATGGACACTGAGGTGGCTCTGGCCCTAACTCTTGCTATTGCATCTGAGCTGAGCCACCAATAGATGAAAAGAGCTGCCTCTTGAGGACATGGTTTCCACCACAGACAAAATACTTTCGGCAAAGCAGAGCCACTCACTAACACGGACATAGGCAGTCCTGGGGAAACCGAGGGGGGCCCAGGACAGGAGTCTAGACTGACTCAGACTCTAAGGACAGACACCAGGCAAATGAACATCCCAGAAGGGCCCAAGCCACAGTCACTGGGGAGGGAGGAGAAGCAGGTCACTCCACGGCCCCAGTGGGAGTAGTGAGAGAAGCTTGCTGGTAGATGCCCCGAACAATTGCCCCCTCCCCTGCTCCCCAGGGATCAGACCTTACCTCAATCTCATGCTGCAGTTCCCACAGCTTTTCAGCCGACCTGAGGAGATAGAGGAAGGTCATCAGCCTTTACAGCCATGGCCATCAGCATCAGCAACACCATACACCCTACTGCCATCACTTCAAGATCTCATTCAACCCCAGGGGAGCTCTGAGGGAATCAAGGCCCTGCTCTCCAGATGGAAAAATCCAGGATGTCAAGGGATTCGGGCTGGGTAGGTGAGTGACTCCATAGTTAAACCAGCACTAGACCATGCCTGATTCTTTGTGACTCTTGAGCTACAAGAGAGGATAGGGCGGGCTGTCCCAAAGTCCTTAATATCTGGAGGTAAGAGGACTATGTCTGTCCACAGACATCATGCTGAGAATGGGGTGGATCATGTCCTGCTTTTGAAGATCAGCACAAAGAGTCGGGTAGAGCAGGTCCAGACCAGCTCAGTTCAGTTTCCTAACAGCTTTTTGCCTATTTCCTTGACCCACAATCGTCACACCACTGCAGCTCAGGCTAACCCTTTCTGGACATTCCCCCATGCTTCCCCCTGTGTGGCTGTCCCGCTCTGCACTCAGCCTTTATCCTCAGATGGCCCAGATGAAGCTTCAGGGTCCCCCCCCCACACCCGATGGTCATCAGTTCACCTCCCTGCCTGGAACTCCTCAACCTTAGCATCTATTTCTCCCGGAGATTGTTCTGTCAAAACCACTTGAACTCAGACTAGACCAGTGGAGGAAACACGGGGGCAGGCATTAGGGTACAGGAAAAGTTCTCACCGAGGACACATACTGTTGATAAAGGCTGCCAGCCGAGGAAACTGCACCAGAACAGACACAGGGTCAGTGGCTGGTGACCTCTGCCACCTCCTCCTCGCCCTCCCACCTCCTAGGCCCAGGTCATGCCCCTTTTGACAAACAGGTTTGTTGAAGAGTAGAAAGGAGAACAGTCGGGGTAGAAGAGATAAGGAGACCATGGCTGTCCAGTCTTAGAGACCAAGGGAGGTGACATGAGATGGGGGCCCAGGGACCGTGTCCCGGCAACCGTGTCCTTGCATGCCTGGTACTCTCACCAGAGGCTTCAGCAAGAAGCTCAGCAGTTTTTTAAACCATCTGGGCAGCCTCAGCACTAAGATCAGGTCCCCCAAGCAGGGATCCACAAAGTCGCCTTTGCTGGAAGACAAAAAAAATGGCTTAATTAAGATGCCCCCTCCCCTGCCCCTCCTCCCTCACCAGGACTGCAAGCCCTGTCACTCAGTGGTCCCACCTCCTTCCCTGCCCAACTCCATACTGATATCTAGGTCCTTCCTTGGCATCTTTCCAAAGCACACTGTTTCTCCTGCTCACTGGGGTGCCTGGACTCTGCCTCACAGTAGAGACTAGAGAGAGGAACTGCCTCCCGTCAGCATTTTCTGTTTAGCACTGATGCCAGCCTACATCTCTGAATGGGGTTGCAGGATAGGCGCCCCAAAAACCTACAGTGAGACCAAAGAGCAGGTTTATTGCCTGAGCCAGCCCCGCTATGTCTCCAGGAGGCACCTTCTCGGGCCTCTCCTCTGTAACTAGCAAGCCTCTTTTTTAAAACTAATCAATTCATTACCTATTAACCTATGTATGTATGTATGTATTTTATTTTTTGTGACAGGGTTTCTCTGACTAGCCCTGGCTGTCCTAGACTCACTCAGTAGACCAGGCTGGCCTCAGACTCACAGAGCTCTGCCTGCCTCTGCCTGCCTCTGCCTCCCGAGTGCTGGGCAAGCCTCCTAAGTAAAACTGCTCCAAACACCCACTTAGAAAAAGGGAAACTGAGGCCTGAAAAGAAAGACTTGGCTCAGGAAAGGCTGTTGTCCAGACCCAGCACCCTTCCTTAACAGACGACGGGGAATCCTCTGCACGGCTGCACAGCACAGGGAGCTTAGCTCAGAGGGGCCATGGCTTTACCATCCCGCCTCCCCTTGTGTCTTAGGTCATCTTTCCAAAGCCTCTGTGGTGTGGTATCACCAGGTTCAACTTGCATAGCTAAAAGGACAGCCAGGTCCCCGCCCAGATCTTCCATGTGTGCAGCTAGGCCTGTCCTGGGGATAGGCACAGGGCCTAGCTGCTCTCCCTGGGTCTGCACATTTTAAAATTTTTACTTTATTATTTTATGCATATAGGTGTTTGGCTGCATGTATCTCTGTGCTTTGTGTGTGTGCCTGGTGCCTATGGAGATGAGGGAGGGCATCAGATCCCCTGGAAGTGGGTTAACAGTCAGTTGTGAGCTGCCATGTGGGTTCTGGGAATCAAACCTGGATCATCTGGGAGAGCATCCGAGCTCTCCACTGAGCCCCCCCCCCCGCAGTGTTGGGAAAGCATCCGTGCTCTCCACTGAGCCACCCCCCATGCTCTCCCCCCCCCCCGAAGTGTGCTGGGAATCAAACCTGGATCATCTGGGAGAGCATCTGTGCTCTCCACTGAGCCCCCCCCCCC
>NC_034595.1:67157764-67161319 GCF_900095145.1 Mus pahari
CCCCCCCCCCGCAGTGTTCAGATCCCACCCTAGATCCTCAAGCCCATCACACTCACAAGTTTTGGAGAAAACTGCAGCCACCATCACTGAACAGCCCACCTGCCGACAGGACCTCCAGGGCATAAGGTATGTTGTTTGGTAAGAAGGGGACCAGCTGTGGAGATTGAAGGGGGTAAGGCCCACAGACATTAAAAGGCCCGCGCTTCCCATAACTCATATGGTGCCCTTGTAGCCCCGAGGATGATCAGCACCACATAATCACAAAGCTACCAAGTCAGCTTTATTGACCTATGACCTCGTGAGAAGTCTGGATCCACACATGAAGTTGTCTCGGAATAACTAACCAAGCCCATTGGCCTGGTGAACAGTCTCAAGTCCCCAGTAATCTCCAGAAAGCTGTATAGCATTGAGGCACACACTCACACATCTCCCAGCACAGGTCAAATCCCTCACCAACTATTTGCCCCAATACTCTCACCTCAGCCATCGTTAGACTGGTCTCACATAGCCAAAATTCTCATCCCAAATGACCAAGTAACAAGGAATAAAGGGACACGGGAGGGTCTGGCCATGGGAGACTCCCCTGGAGGAAAGGCCATACCGTGTGGCCAGCAGCCTCGAGACTCTGCTTGGTCTCCATCACAGCCCTCCTCATGGCCGGAGTGGGCATGGTGTAGTTGTCAGTTTCATAGTATCCCACACGTAGGGGTCGAGAACTTCTGTAGATCTAGAAGCAAACATAGGAAATGGGGTTGGGGCAGAAGAGAATGGCCCACGCAGAATGCTCATAGAAGGAGACCCTCTAGGTCCCCCATAGCTACAAGGTTACAGTCTGAGTCCTGACATCCTTTCCCCCTGAACTAGTGTTGTATGAGCCACAGATCGTCAGCACCCTTTTGCAAAATGTCTTCTTGGCGACTCAGCAGGAATGAGGGGGTTCCCAGGAGTCGCAAGAGGAAACCAGGGCTATCCAAAGACAGAAGCCCAACCATACACTCTGCCTTCAGAGTGGAGGTTCTGTTATCTGCCCTCACTCCTGTGAGTCCTTCCAGATCTCCTCACCTCACTTCCCTCTTGCAAGGGGCTCAGGCTACAACAGTTCAAACCTATTTTCTAAGGAGAAAAGCCTACTCCACGCAGACCATCCCACCCACCCTAGCTCCCCAAAGTAACTATGCCACTCTCCTACGTGGGGACCCTTGAAGGCAGCTTCACTGAGAAAAGCAAGAGGCCCGCACGGGAGAAGGAAATGTGGGAATTCTGGAAAGTGGAGCTTGCCTCCCAGCGTTGACATGAATGACAGATAGACTGTTCATCTGTCTGCATCTGTTCGCTGTGACTACTCCCAAAAGCTTTGTACATAGATACGGATAACCTCTGTGATATTCCTGATTCCCTGATTCTCTATCATCATCAGTGGGAAGCAGTCAGGGACACCAGCTCACCAAGACTCTGAACCTCTCGCCTAACGCCCCTCCTCTTTCTGTATTCCCAACGATTACATCATGGTCCTGACCTAATCCTAGCCCAACTCCTGGTTGAAAGATCCAGCTAAGGCAGGCTCCACCCTGCCCTTCCCTCTTAGATACTAGGGAGGTTTCAGGGAGTAAGCTGTTCGGTTCCTTCTGATCAATGGCCTATCTTGGTCATATTTGGATAGCCAATACTTGCCAGGTAGCCTGTTTTCTGGGGAAATAGGCAGGGATACTCCAAGCTACTTCCTAAGGGCAAACTGAACCCGGGTCCACAATTTCCTTCCAAGGAGTCGCAGAGGTTTAAGTAGTCCCTAACTGGTCCTCTGCAGCTAGGGGGGAAAAGTCTAGGAGGCTCCAAACACAGGCACTGGTGCCACCTGGTGGCCATAGCTATAGTAGCAGCTGCCATCCAGCCCACACCACCTGGGTTCTAGAGTTCCCTCCCTTTGCCCATTCCTATCCTCACTCACCTCCTCTCTGAAGGGCAAGGGGGGGATGGTGGAGTCCAAGCGGAACAAGTCCTCACACAGTAGGGCTTTCATGCACAATGCCAGGCTATCCACATCCCGCGCCATGGGGCCAACAGAAAGCTGCACTGTAGGAAGGGAAGGAAGAGCTGTCACTTGGCCCGCAATGAACCCTAGGTCTGAGTAAGGATTGGTCTATGGGTCCAGAGTGAGCAAGAAAGGGCAGTAAGGATTGACACCTACAGTGGCTTGGCAATCCGCTAACACCCACGGGAAAAACAGGGGCAAAGGCAAATCAAGTGTCGCCCGCCCCCCCATACACACCCTCCAGGGCACCAAGAGTACCATAGACCTCACTCACCTGCTGTCTGTCCATAAACACAGCTCTTCAGGCCACTCTTGCTGGTCAGAAACACAAGGTATTGGAAACAAGCGATGGCTACCCTATACTCACCACAAGGCCAGCCATGGCTCTAAACTCCCAGCAATGGACGTGAAACCATGCATAGCTGGTGGTAACTAATCCCCTCCCACACCCTCACCAAAGGCTGGTTAGTGAATCCCTCCTGCAGCCTGGAGAGCAGAAAGGCCGAGCCAAGGTCCTGCTTTCCTTAGGCGTCCAAGACCTCCCTGTCCCCAGCGTACCTGAGGCGGTTCCCAGTGGGCTTGAGGCCACAGATGCCACAGAAGGCAGAAGGGAACCGGATGCTGCCGCCGATGTCAGTGCCTAAACCCAGAGGGGAGCCTCCAGATCCAATGAGAGCCCCCTCGCCCCCTGAGGAACCTCCTGGACTCTTGGAGGATTTCCACGGGTTCATGGTCTGGCCAAAGAGGGGGTTGCTGCAGTCATAGCTGGAGGAAGCAGGAAAAGGTCAGCCCAGGTCACCGCAACAACTGCCTCTGTCCACTGGTTAGACCAGCTCCGGGGGACCAACCTTAGCATGGACTGGGGGACATTGGTGTGCACAAAGGGCACGGCTCCCTGCAGCTTCAGCACCTGCACCACCACACAGTCACTCTCCGATGCCACGCCCTCGTTCAAACTCAAGCCCAGTGTGGAGGCATGGCCCTTAGAGAAAGAAGACACCGACGATGCCACAGGACCCTTCAACAGCCCAGGGAGCCTTCAACACCGCCACCACCACCACACTGGCCGGACAGACCACCTCTGGACCCGAGCTAGATGCAGATGCAGGCAGGATGAGCAGGGCGTACCTTGTAGCTGAAGCATTCCTTGAGGCTCATGGGGACGCCATAGAGCAGGCCCTGCCGTGGGGCCTGCGACAGCTGAGTCTCACAGTCGGTCAGATAGGAGGTCACACAGTTGGTCCCTTTGTTCACTTCCCAGGCCTAGGGAAAGGGAAATGGACACAAGGAAGCCAGCTTCCTCTCTTTTTAAAATTCCTCTTCCTGTAAGGAAAAGGGTAACCAGACGCACGGCTCAGAGGCCACACCAGCTTCACCCACACTCTCTGAGAGACGCAGGGCCGGGCCAGGCAAGGCTGTCCTCAGAAGTGCTCAGCAGGGCTGGTGAGATGGCTCAGTGGGTAAGAACACCCGACTGCTCTTCCAAAGGTCCAGAGTTCAAATCCCAGCAACCACATGGTGGCTCA
>NC_034595.1:67164459-67168518 GCF_900095145.1 Mus pahari
AAAATCTTCTTGCCTCACTACTCAAAGGAGTTAAAATTACAGGCTTTGGGCTGTAGAGATGGCTCAGCGGGTAAGAGCACTGACTGCTCTTCCGAAGGTCCTGAGTTCAAATCCCAGCAACCACATAGTGGCTCACAACTACCCGTAATGAGATCTGACGTCAGCTACAGTGTACTTATGTATAATAATGAATAAATCTTTGGTCCGGAGCAAGCAGGGACTGACTGAGTGAACAGAGTTGACGGGAGCGAGCAGGGGTCCTAAAAATTCAATTCTCAACAACTACATGAAGGCTCCCAACCATTTGTACAGCTACAGTGTATTCACATATAGAATATAAGTAAATAAATCTTTTTTTAAAAATTCAGGCTTTAACACCAAGCCTATGAACTTCTATGTCTTAATTAACTTTTTTGGGCAGAGGAGGGGTATTCAAGACAAGGTTTCTCTGGGTAGCCCTGGCTGTCCTGAAACTCTCTCTATAGACCAGGCTACCCCACCTGCCTCTGTCTCCTTAGTGGTGGGACTAAGGGTATGTGCCACCACTGCCTGGCACCTTCATTAACTCTTACCAACATTCCCATTGCACAGATTCATAGAGACTAAAACGAAAAGAAAAGGAGTACTGTGCTTAGGACCAGAAACATAAGGAGCAGGGCTGAAGGGATGGCTCAGTGACGAGCAGAGCTCTTCCTCTTGCAGAGGACCTGGGACAGGTTTACATGATGGCTCACAACCATCTGAAACTCCTGCAGGCACCAGGCATGCATATACACATGCAAGCAAAACACTCACAGACATGAAGTAAATCCTTTTCTTAAGAAAGGTAGGCAGTGATATCCTACCCACCCAGCACAGGACACCCGCTGCATACAAGCCCTGGCAGGGAAGTACAACCACAAGAAAGGCCCCATTAAGATTCAAGGTGTGTGGCTGAAGACCACACCCAAAGGGGGGATAACTGGCACACCCATTTCTAGACAGGTATGAAGAGCCTATTTCGATCTGGCACCACAGCAGTAAGCAAAAAGCTATGCCCACATGAACTTATGTGAGGCAGGGGCAGGGCTGAGAAATAATAACTGTGCCGACACAAGCCAGTCATCTAAGAGGGAGCCTCAGCTGAGGAATGGCCTCCATCAGACTAGCGTGCCTGTGGGCATTTTCTTAATTAATGACTGTAGGCAGTGCCACCCCAGGACAGGTGGTTCTTAGTGCTGTAAGAAGGCCAGCTGAGCACGCCATGGAAAGCAAACTAGTAAACAGTGTCCCCCAGGGTCTCTGCTTCAGTTCTTGCCTGGAGTTGCCACCTTGCCTTCCCCCAGCGATGGGCTATAACCTGTACGTTGAAATAAACCCAACTTACTTCTGGTCATGCCTTCAGATCAACAACAGAAAACTAAGACACAATCAAGTATGAATTTTAGATAGTGATGGATTGGAAAAAAAACAAACAAACAAATAGGGTATGGTGAGGAGTGGTGTCTTCTAAGAAAGGAGGTTCTAAGCTACACCCATGTGCCAGGTCCCTGGGGTCAGCTCTACCCACAAGCATCCTCCTGGGTCCTCTTCCAGGGTATTAGACCAATTAGTGAACACTGGATCACCATCCTACTGCTCAGCCCCTTCTTCCCGCTCCAGCAATCTCCCGTTACTTAAGCACTTCTTCCTCCTGGCTTGGCTGAGGTCTTCAGAGGTGTGAGACCACAAGCCAGTGTCCTCACATAGATACTACATTCTACACTCCTTGGGCCCCTTTGTTGCTCATTAATTTGGTCAGTCAGCAAACAAGTGCAAAGGCCTGCCTAGAGAGGCCATGCATTTAGAAGTAAACAAGGCAAGGCCCCTGCATTCAGAAAAAGCAACATCCCAGCAAGGAAACGAGCCACAGGTAGTCAGCTTGTGGTAAGGTGAGACGGCAGATAAACGGCCTTGGCAGAAATGAGAGGATGCCATGGATGGAGCTCCCTGATAAGGTGACATTTTAGCCATGATCTCAAGGGTGGCAAGGGGAGAGACACAGAGCCCCCTCCAGGTTCCTCTGGCACTTGTATTCCCTCTACAACCAGAGAAGGCTTGCTCCCTGGCTTCCACTCCTTGTGTCTGACTCCCTTCGGGTGCTCCACCCACCCCCTTCTTCCTGATCTTCCACCAGGTTCCACACAAGGGAATTCACGGATGTTCACACCTGTCCTTCTGCAATCACCATCTCCCACACTTTCAATCGGGCTCCACCTCAGGACGCCCCGGGACAGGCAAGGGCACATCCACGTTCATGTGACCAGCGAAACAACAGGGCTATTCTCGCCCTGTCTCCTCTCCATTGCAACCAACAGGTCATCAAGACTTCAAGCAGCTCTGGAAATTGCTCATCCTCCTCCCCTCTACCAAGACCCTTGTCCAGTGTCATCCTTTCCCGTCCAAGCCCTTGCCCTTGTGACTCATCCTTCCCTATAGATCTATACAAGGGCAAAGTCCAAAGTTTTTTCAGAAAGTATCTAGAGAACTGGAGGGATGTCTCAGAGGTTAAGAACATATTGCTCGCCGGGCATGGTGGTGCATGCCTTTAATCCCAGCACTTGGGAGTGCAGAGGCAGGAGGATTTCTGAGTTGGAGGCCAGTCTGGTCTAAAAAGTGAGTTCCAGAACAGCCAAGGCTACGCAGAGAAACCCTGTCTCAAAAAACAAAACAAAACAAAACGAAAGAACATATTGCTCTTGCAGAGGACCCAGGTTTGACTCCCAGCATCCCAGAGCCTGTATCTCCAGATCCTTTGGCCTCCGTGGGCAACTACATTCATGTGCATATGCCCCACACAGACACACATGCATAACTAAAAATAAGATGATGATAGGGAGGTGGAGACAGGGGGATCCCTGGACCTCACTGGCCAGCTTGTCTTGCTGAATTGGTGACTTCCAAGTCCAAGGAGAGACTGTCTCAAAAATAAGGTGGACAGTGATAGAGAAAAACATCTGACATGTGGCCTACACACACAGGAACACACATACACACAAATACACATGGGAGCATATACACATGCACACCACAAAGACACACCCAGGTCTATAAAAAGGGAACATTTACCCACTCTACCCAGACCATCCAGAAAAGAAACCAAAGTTGACCATTTCTGATAAACAGAACACAGGAATATGTGAAAAAACATGTCACTGCCGTCCATACTCATGTTTTTTCACAAAGCAATCATACTGCATAAAGCACTGATTCTTGCCTCTCCCTTCCCACAATGAACACAAACTGTGCTTCGTATTGTTTCCAGGCGTGGAGGCTTGTGCTTGTAATCCCAGTACTTGGAAGTGGAGGCAGGAGGATTGCCATAAATCTGATGCCAGCCTGGGCTACACAGTGAGCTGTTGCAAAACACACACACACACACACACACACACACACACACACACACACATACAGTTTTACAACCAAAAAGTAAAATAAGAGTCTAAGAATACAGCTGTGCTGTTTCCTGCTGGCATTCACAAAGGCCTGGGTTTGATCCCCAACATCTCATAATACCAGGCATGATAGATGGGAGTGGTGGCACATGCCTTCAATCCCAGCGCAAGGCAGAGGAGGAGGCGGAGGCAGAGGGATCTCTGAGTTTAAGGCCAGTCTGGTCTACAAATCAAGTGGCAGGGCCACCAGGGCTATATGGAGAAACCCTATCTCAAAAAACAAACAAACACACAAACAAACAGCAGACATGGTTGAGGTTGAAGGTAGAGGATCAGAAGTTTAAGGTCATCATATATATATATATATATATATATATATATATATATATATATAATATCGAACTCAGCCTAGAATATATGAGTCATTGTTTTATTTTTAAAATGCCTGAAAATAGATCAAAGAAAGTCAAAATCAGCACTACCCACTACCCTGGGGTAATTACCATTGGCAGCTTGCCTGCCACCACTCCTCTTCCTCCTCCTCTTCCTCTTCCTCTTCCTCTTCCTCTTCCTCCTCCTCCTTCTCCTCCTCCTCTTCCTCTTCCTCTTCCTCTTCCTCCTCCTCCTCCTCCTCCTCCTCCTCCTC
>NC_034595.1:67168538-67178342 GCF_900095145.1 Mus pahari
CCTCCTCCTCCTCCTCCTCTTCCTCCTCTCCCCCTCCTCTCCCTCCTCAATCAAGATGCCTACAAACTCCCTCCCATCACACATCACCTCAGAGTTATCAACAACCCCTCTGGTGGCCTGAATAGAAAGTCTATGTCTCCATAGACTCACAGATTTGAATGTTTGATCCCAGGGGAGTGGCACTATTAGATGGTGTGGCCCTGTTACAGTAAGTGTGGCTTTATTGGAGGAAGTATGTCATTGGGGGGTGGGCTTTGAGGTTTCAGGTGCTGACGCCAGGCCCAGAGTCTCTCTCTTCCTGCCGCCTGTCACTCAAGATGTAGAACTCTCAGCTACCTCTCCAGCACCATGTCTGCCTGTGTGCCATGCTTCCTGCCATGACGATAATGGTCTAAACCTCTGAATATGTAAGTCAACCCCAATTAAATTCTGTCCTTTTTAAGAGTTGCCAATGGTGGTGGTGCACACCTTAGTCCCAGTGCTCAGGAGGCAGAGTGAGGCAGAGCTCTGAGTTCTAAGCCAGCCTGGTCTACAGAGTGAGTTTCAGGACAGTCAGGGCTACACAGAGAAACCCTGTCTCGAAAACAAAACAACAAAAGAGATGCCATGGTCATTGCACAGCATGGTCTCCACCACAACAGAAGCCCTAAGACGACTCCCATTCTCGCACAGATTTCAGTGCCTTCCCTCTTGACAGCAGATGACATGGTTACTAACAGCTATTTTTAAATCTTCAGTTAGCATCAGGCAATTGAGACATCATCTCTCTCCCAAATTACCAAAGTAAGTCTGCACCAGAGAGAGGGAGAAGAGAGAGACCAGTCTGTGAATAACAGGGAGCTTGATTCTGCATGGGAAACTGAGAGCCAGGCACTGCTTTCCTCCAGCTAACTGTGTGCCCACCCAGGACTGAGACGTGCTTAAAGAAGGCGCTGCTGTACCCATCTTTCACACTGCTCCTCTTTCAACCGCTTCTCCCTCTCCTGAACCACCTAGTGTCCTCATTTCAGACTCCTGGGTTTTTATCTCTTTTGTTCTGTTTTCAACTGTCTCCACTTGTTCACAGCAATGGTGAAGAAGATATTCTCAATGGTGGAACCAGGCTTTCAATTCAACAATGGAATCGTTTCAAAGAAACGTGCCCGGAAGGCTTGGAGAAGGCCGGAGACAGAGCCACAGTGGATCTGGTGAAGGGAGAGCCATTTGTAGGATCAGTAAACTTTTACCAAGGGAAGGTGTGAGACAGCACAACAAAACCACATGTGCAAAGGCCCCGGGGCAGGAATCATGTCCCATGACATCTCTTCCAGCTAACGGTCTGTTTCTTGTGGCTCTTGTCTGCAGTGTACAAACAATGGGGGAGAGGGGCCGGAGAGATGGCTCAGAAGTTTGTAGTACTGTCTCCTATTCCAGAGGACCTGGGTTCGGTTCTCACAATCCCACATGGTATCTCACAACCTTCTATAACTGCATTTGCAGGGGATTTGATGCCCCTTTGACCTCTGTAGGCACCAGGCATGCACATGGTGCGCAAACATACATGTAGGCAAAACATTCATACAAATAAAAAAAACTTAAAAAGTAGTATTTTTTAAAATAAATAAATAAATAAAGCTCACTGGGGGGGGGGCATCTGGGGAAAGAAGGAGAGAGGTCATTGCTGATAAGCTTCCATTGTTCAACAGTAACCAGAAATACCCCTCTCTCTCGAGCTGCTCCTGAGTCTGGAAAAGTGAACCATTGTGTAAACCACTGTGACTCAGAGATGCTCATGTCCTACTTGCCATCTAGCTTGTGTCTACCTTGGCACAAAGCTAACTTTGTATGGTATCTATCAGAGGAACCAGACGGCTCTGTCCTCCCAGAACACCGGGTCCCATCTCCCCAGGTGCCCCTTGCTATGGGCTGAGAAAGCATTAGAAGAGAGACTTCGGAAAGGGCTGAATCCAAGGCTGGGCTGATTTTACAACAAAATCCTACCTCCTAAGCATCCCCGTAAGGACTACACGAACCCCTAGTCAGGTACGGTAGGCCAAACCTGAAGTCCCAGGTATCAAAGACTGAAACGGGAGGGTCTCTTGAGCGGGTCTCTAGCTCAGTCTGCACAGCGAGGTAGTGGGAGAACTGAACAATAATATGAACACAAGCATGTCTACTATTTGCTACAAAGCACAAAGAAAGATGAGTGCGATAACACATTGTCAGCCCGTGGGAGGCTGAGGTAGGAGAACCAGGAGTTCAAATGCATCCTATGCTATATTGTGAGTTCAAAGCCAGGCTGGAAAGCAAGACGCCCTAAGACACAAAGAAAACAAGCAAGAAAACCAAAGGTAGTTTCCCTTCTTGAAAAAGCTAAATTTGGTATCTGAGGGTAGATCTTGGCTTCAGGAAGTTATGCAAATAGCATTTGCATTTTAGAGCCAAAACTTCTGTCCAAAACATTCTTTGAAAAAAAAAAAAAAAAAAAACAAGATTCTTGCCAGGTGGTGACGGAGGCCAGCACACACCTTTAATGCCAGCATTTCGGAGGCAGAGGCAAGTGGATCTCTGTGAATTCAAGTCCAGCCTGGTCTACAGAGCAAGTTCTAGAGCAACCAAGGCTAAACAGAGAAACTACAGAGCAAGTTCTAGAGCAACCAAGGCTAAACAGAGAAACCATGTCTTGAGGAAAGACAAAAGAAAGAAAGAATGAAAGAAACAAAGAAAAAGAGCAAATTTGTCAGTTCTTCAAGAGACTGAAGGGCAATTATTTTAGATGAAATCGGGGAGGTGCAATGCAGAAAGATCCAGCCTTCTCCCAGCTGCCCAGCCAAATGGATTCCTTATGGCTAGAAGTCATCCTTCTCGTAGGCAGAAACTGTGGGCAGACTCCTGTGCCTGCTCCCCAAGCTGTGCTGAAAGCCGGCTGCACAGAAGGACATGGAGGAGCAGCCAAGGCTCCTCCACCATGTACCATCAAGGAATAACCAAAGAACCTGTGCTCGCTCAGGTAGAGGAGGTGGCCGGTGTGGGATCTGAGCCTCCCAAACTAGGAGAAGCCAGCTCCAAGCACTGCCTGGGTAGGCTGGAACCAAGAGACTTTTATTTCAATAGAGACATAAGATGCATGCTGGACTTAGTGACGGTGAGGAGTAATTCAGAGTATTACAGCCAACCAAAGTTTTGCCGGCATTCAGGGCATAGCTGGGTATCCCGAGACCAGTCAATCCTCCTAGCTCTCCATTGCTATAAACTAGCATTCCATAACACACTTGGTTGCACTTCTTGCTCAAAACTCACTCAACTGAGACAACTGAGGACCTGCCAAATGCAGTTTTCGCCTGCATTCCTCCCCAATACTGACCCAAAAACACCTAGAGCTCTCAGCACTTGGGATTTTAACTGGGGTCAGTGTGCCACAGGAGGAAAAGGTCCCCTACTGCAGATATCTTTTCTCCTTCCCACCGACTCTTTTATCACATCCCTCCAAATGTACACACTGAAATGTCCAAAGGGGGAATGGGGAGAAGCGAAGCCTGTTGACCGGGTCATCCAGAGAAGCCGCTGGAAGGAGGCTCGCAGAAGGGGTTGTGAGGTGTTTTATAGGCGGGTGGGCGGCAGAAATCTAGAAGACTTACAGGGAGGGACTTGGCCACTAACTCCCTGTGCACATAGGCGTCTATTTTCATCCCTCTTTTAAGCTCCCCATGTACAAACTAACAAACATGAACTTTAAACCCTGGACCATCGACGTTACATCTTGGGTCATCATCACTCCATGATTCCAAAGTCCTAAACCCTAATGAATTCTATTGATTCTCACGCTAACGGTTTTTTTTCCCCCCAGCGTTTTGATAGTCGGTTATCGAGATGCTTTGGAGTGGGACAAAGCTCCTCTTTGACCCAGTACAGCGCCCAGGCTCCACCACCTGTCCTTTTCTTTTCCGCTTCCCCTTGCGCTGCACCTGGCGCAGAAAGAGTGCGGAATGCATTAGCTCCAGGGAGGGGGGGGGTCTGTTCCGGGGCTCACATCTGCGCTGCCAGCCAGCCAGCCCTCTGGCGTCCGGGCAGTTGAAGTCGCAGTCTTGCCCACGCCGTGCTTCCCATGCCAGCCCCAGCCCCAGCCCCCGCCTTGTCACCTGCAGCCGGAAGCGCTGCACCGCCTTGTCCATGGTCTCCAGGCCGGCTCGTTGCTTCTGCCGCGCCCTGGTCACCGCGCCCCGGGCCGACTGGCGCCTGGTCCATCGCAGGACCACCGCCGCCGACAGCAAGCTGCAGGCTAGGCAAACCCCGGAGAGTCCAGACAGCGCGGTCCACACTTCGCTCAGCACCATGATCTCTTGCAGCCGACCGCCACCCGAGAGGACTCGGCACGCGCACACCAACAGCTCCGCTGCAAAACCCGGCCTGGATCGCCCGCGATTCCGCTTGAGGGAGGGGCAGGCGCAGCCGCGGGCCCGCGGGGAGCGCGCCGTTGCCCGGCAGCGAGAGCCAAGCTAGCAGCTCCAACGGTCAAGGTCAAGCCTAGACCTCTGCTGGCCTGGTTCCTGGCGTGCCAGCGTTTTAAGGCAGGCGGAAGAGATGAGCTCCGCGTGGGCGCCCTCCAAAGCACCAGGGCGGCCGGTTTCCTTGACCCGGCCCCTGACTTCGTCTCCGCCCTATAGCCGAAAACTGGGCTAAGCCAGGGTCCTCAGAACAGGCTGGCCAGAACAGACCGGGTGCAGTGAACCTTATCAACGTCTCAGCATCATTTTCCTAGCTCTGGACTGCAGGAAGTTCTGAGGTGTGGCCTCTCATTTTCTACCCACCCTCCAGATGTTGAGCCTTTTACTCTGGGCTACCTACATCTTTTTCCTCATCCACTTCACACAGATGATCCCCCATAGCTCATCCTTTCCTGGGCCACACCCAGGAAACAACTTCGTCTGAACCAGCGAACTCTCCACCGATCTGGTGGGGGGGGGGGCGTAAATTGGGGCCATGCACACCCTAATTATGGCTAGGTTGCTGTCACAGAATTTTATCTGACTCATCTCATTTATCCATCTAGAAAACCTGTGAGAAAGGCATTTTGCACTTTACTAGTGAAGTAACTTGAGGACAAGAAGGGTTAAATGGGTTTTTTGAGTCACACTGGTGGCTGAGGAAGATTGAGACTAAAGTCTTATTCAAAGCAGGTGCTTTAACCATTAAGGCTGCATAACCACTGCTGCCTCTGGAAGTAAGGCACTCAGAACTCCGGATGGAAACTCAAGTCCCTGGGTTTCTTCACCTTTGAATCTGATATGGGTGGTAATTATTATGTATACCTTAGAGGAGGAGTGTCAGGAGCCTGTGAGGTTCTGTCAGTAAAGCCAATCTCTCTCTCTCTCTCTCTCTCTCTCTCTCTCTCTCTCTCTCTGTTAGTAAAGCCAATCTCTCTCTCTCTCTCTCTCTCTCTCTCTCTCTCTCTCTCTCTCTCACACACACACACACACACACACACACACACACACACACCAGGCTGGCCTCAAACTCACAGAGATACACCCGTCTCTACCGTTCTCCTAAATGCTGGGATTAAAGTTGTAAGCAACCACACTGGCCTTTCTTTTCATTGTAAAGGGAAACTACATTATTACTTTCAGAGTAATTTAGCTGGGTGTGCCTGCAATGCCCCTAGGGATATAGATTGGGAGAGGGGTCATTTCTTAGCCCTAGTGGCCCAGTTTGTTGTCCTCCTGCCTGCTGCCTTAGGGACCCGTTTACAAAGCACCTCTTTGTGTTTGCTGTTAATGATGGTTTTCTCTGAGCAGTAAATTCCCTGGGAACATATTAAATTGGATTTACTTTACAAAAGAGGTGGGAGTGGAGGTAAGAGTGGATTTGGAGGACTCACCAGCGAGCTCTGGGCTGATTAAGTCTCCCGTGGAGGCTCTGGTGGGTGGCCTGTGGAGAGGACCCCCTCCTGATATCTCACTTTCTCAGATGCTGTGATTCAGTCTTCCACTGACCCCTGCTACTGAATGGCAGCCCATTGCTGTGAGTCAGGGGAAACAGAAATAAATCCAGACCTGGTAAGAGCCTTAGAAAGCAGGCCATGGGGGTGCAGACTTATAACCCCAATACTTAGGCTAGAGGGTTTCAAACTCAAGGTCAGCCTGAAACCGAAATATAGAATGATCCTCTCTCCAAAACCCCAAAACAAAACAAAACAAAACAAAAAAACCACCCAATTAAAAAACCATGCTGTATAGTTCCAGAGTCCTGGATTCTGGCCCTTGGGCTGGAAAGCCAGGAATTGGGCCTGTAGCACTCTAGAGTTAGACTATCTACTTATCCCTCCTTGTGTGATTTTTCTGGGCCTTACAGTCTCCTTAATTGTAAAATAAAGATAACAATACCTCTCAACACTCTAGCACTTGTATAAGAAATTAGTGGATGTAACAGAGCCTTTATAGTCTAGCATGTAGCCGCCCATGCATGTTAGCCCAAATTAGCATTGCTATTAGAAAAATCGAGTCCCACTGAGCGGGATTTTCTGGTCTGAGAGGCTCAGGAAGCAGACTGCCTGGACTCAAACCCTAAATCTACTACTTACTGTGACTCAAGTCACATTAGCCTCTTCTGCCTCTCTCCTTCACGGTTGGGATCACACATAATCACAGAGTTCTGTGAGCCTTAAACAAGTTAGCTCACAGCAGGAGATTGCATTAGCATTTCACCAGTGATAAGATGTATGATAAATGCTGATAAATGCTATCTCTTTCCTTTATGACTGTGATGCAACTCAGGGTGTTTGGGGAAAGGGCAGTGTGAAGGAGGATTGCTCCATGCAAGCTGGAGCATAAAGCCCAGAATGGAAGAGCAGTTTCATGTGACGCTCACTGGGGAGAGGGTTCCAAAGCTCTCTACCTTGGAAGGTAGCTCACTGTGAGGTGAGGCAACAGTACACCATTGTGGGAACCAGAACGGCAAGTCCCTTGCACCCCTCCATTCCTTCAAGGGAGAGTTGACCTTCATACAACACCACTACAATGAATCTTGGTGGCTTCCCTGAACATGATCAGAGTCCTTCCCTAAGTAACTGGTGACCTTGAGCCAAGTCATGTGTGTCTTAAACATCAACTGAAGAGATGTTAATATTTCCCTAAGCTCTCTGGGAGGTGGGGAGAGGCAAATCTGTTTAGGGATAGAAGCGCCTCCCTCCCCCCCAAAGTCAGCTGTGCATATTCCAGAGGTTTTTGAAATCTTTGTTCTAGGAGTTAAAGGAGGGTCTTGGGGTTTCTAGTTTGCGTAGTTGTTTCATTTTGGTTGTTTTGTTTTGTTTTGGCTTTTAGAGACAGGGTTTCTCTGTGTAGCCCTGGCTGTCCTGGACCTCATTTTGCAGACCAGGCTGGCCTCGAACTCAGAAATCTATCTGCCTCTACCTCCCAAGTGCTAGGATTAAAGGCATGAGCTACCACAAGAGGCACCAGAGGGTGGGGGTAGGTGTCTAAATTGTTCTCTCCCTTTCATCTGTGTGAGCTTTCCTAGGGGCTACAGAGGAAAACACAGATAGACACACACAGACTCAGACATAGACACAGGCACACAGACAAGGAGACAACAGGTCTTGCTACAAGGAGTTATGGATTTTTTAAATATATATTAATATATGTTGTGTATATTATAGAGGCATAATTAAATCATTTCCCTCTTTCCTTTTCCCTCCAAATCCCATGTATCCCCCTTTTGCTGTCTTTCCGATTTATAACCTTATTTTTTCTTACATACTCATATGTATGAATTTATTCCTGAATCCATAACTATAACCTGCTCCGTCTAAATTGTGTTACTCATATGTGTGTTTTCAGGGCTAACCATTTGGTTTCGGATAACCAACTGGTGTGCTGTTTCCTGGGAAAGACTTTTTCTCTCTCTCTCAGCATTTTAGTTGCCTGTAGTTCTTTCTCTAGAGTTGAGGCCTTCTCCTTAGCATAGGTGTCATCCTTATGGCTGTGGCTTTAATATGTGTTACTCCAAAACTGCTATGTTGAGACCTAATTAAGAAGGTATTAGAAGGTGGGGCTTTTTGGAGAAGTGTTAGCTCAGGAATAATCTCATGAAGAATGTATTTTTAAAGACTTGTTTTTAATGGTTTTTATTTATGTGTGTCTGTGTGGGTTAACTGCCGTGTGTGTGTATGTGTGTGTGTGTGTGTGTGTGTGTGTGTGTACCAGTAGAGACCAGACAGGTTACAAAATCCCATGGAGCTGGAGTTCCAAAAGGCTGTGAGCCACCCTGATGTGGGGGTGCTAAGAACAAACTCGGATCCCTGTGAGAGCAGTATGTACTCAATATCAACACTGATGAGCCGTTTTTCCAGCCCCAGCTATATCAATAACCTTATATAAGAGATGCTGGCAGAGGCAGGCAGATTTCTGAGTTCGAGGCCAGCCTGGTCTACAAAGTGAGTTCCAGGACAGCCAGGGCTATACAGAGAAACCCTGTCTCAAAAAACAAAAAAACAAAACAAAACAAAACAACAAAAAAAAGATAAATGCTGGGATAAAAGAATGAGATAATAAAGAGTTGTAGGGATGGGGGGATGGGGGGATGGCTCTAACAGAGCCTAGCATAAGGAAGGAGAACTACCTACCGCCTTCCACCTCGAAGTCTTCCTTTGCCTCTTCCCGCCATCTGATGTGACAGCATCAAGATGCCACCCGTGAGCCAGAACAAGTCCCCACTGAGCACCAAATCTACTTATGCCTTGATCTAGACTTCCCACCCTCTAAGAACTGTAAGAAAACTTTTCTTCTTCTTTGTAAATTTCCTAGCCTTGGGCATCTTGCTAGAGTAGCACAAACACTAATACTGGAACTTCCAGCCCAGTGTGTAAAGAGTCACATGTAGAAGCAGTGTCAGCGTGGGCTGCTTCCAAGTCACAAGGCACTGTTGGGTCTTTAGACTCAGTTGCCTGGAGCCTCCCAGCACCCTTGTAAGTTTGGAGTTTGACTTCTGTACTGTAGTGATTGTGAAATGGCCCCAATAAAGCTGGGAGCAGTGGCTGTAATCCTAGCACTCAGGAGATGGAGGCAGGAGGCCCAGATGCGCAAAATCATCCTGAACTACAAAGTGATGGGCTATGTAGCCCAGGCTGGTCTTGAACTAGTGACCCCTCTGCCCATGCCTCCTAAGTGGTAAGAGTACCCCAGCACTGCCAGAGAACAAGCCCAATCTAGTGAGAGAGAGAGAGAGAGAGAGAGAGAGAGAGAGAGAGAGAGAGAGAGAGAGAGAGTTAGTTTAGCAGAGTCTAGTGGTACCTGCTCAGGTCCTTACACAGCACAGATTAATCAGGCAATCAGAGCTACAGACACAGGGGTGAATCTCACCAAGCCCAAATAAGCAAGCAGAACCACCAACTAACTAACCCACAGACAAAATAAAACCAACAACCTTGTTACAGAACACTAACTTAACTGGACATAATGATCTACACCTGTCCTCCCAACGATGCTCACAAGGCTGAAAGTAGTGTAAGTTCAAGGACAACTTGGGCTGCATAGCAAGCTTGTGACCAGCCCCAGCAACACAATAAAACTCTATCATGAAAGGAAAGGGAAGGGAGAAGGCAGACCACTAAATGCCATTGCTCAGGTGAGTGACTGAGCATGACTTAAAACTGCCTACTCTGTGGGAAGCCTCAATCCTCTCGCCAGGTCTGCCACAGACTACAGCTGTTATTTAAAAACTAGCTATGAGCTTGGAAATCTACCAGCCACGCCATGCCCTAATCTGTTTTCCTCATCCTGTTTTTAAAACTGTTCTACCTTTGCACGTATCTTTTTCTTTTTTTTTTTT
>NC_034595.1:67179102-67192127 GCF_900095145.1 Mus pahari
AAAAAAAAAAAAAAAAAAAAAAAAAAAAAGAAGAAGAAAATGAGCCACAGCAATGGCAGTGAATTAGAGAAACACTTAGATCTTGAGGTGTCATAGTTGTCACTGTGAGTTGGAGACCCCGCTGTGATGAGCCAGCTCATCGCCTGTCCACCAACTCTTCCAGCCGAGATGGTATGGGAGATAGCTTGTTAGTAGCAAACCAGTTTTTGAAATCCAGATATGCAAAAACCAATTTTTTTAAAAAAGCACATGCTTTCATTCTTGAGAAGCCCTAATGGAATATTCCATGCTTACATTGTATTCCACAGAGAACATATTCATGGTAGACTGTGTGTAGATCAATGATATATTGAGAACTCACCTGGGAAAATAGGCTTCACAAATCAAGCCTGGCATGGTGCTTATGCCTATAATTCTAGCACTCAGCTGAAATAGGGAAGAGGGACTGGGAGACAGAGAGGGATGGGGGAGGGAGGAGAGACAGAGAGACAAGAAACTTTGAATGAGGATGTGCCCCATTGGCTCATATACTGAATACTTGGCCCCCAACTGTTAGAACTGTTTGGGAAGGGTAGGGATGGTGGTCTTGCTGGAGGAGATGTCACTGGGAGCAGGCTTTGAGGTTTCAGATGACTGTCATCATCCTGTTAGTTCACTCTGCCTTGTGCTTGTCAATCAGGTTGTGAGCACTCAGCACCTGTTCTAATTGCCTTTTGTCATGCCTTTGCCATAGCTGCAATCCTTGGGACACCTGTCACAACAGAAACATCTAAGGGAGACAGGTCACTTGCTCCAGAAGATGCTCTCATAGCTTCACAACTTGAAGCAGCATATTTCTCTATGTGATGGTTCTGACAGACCAGTAAACACCCACACAAGAAAATCCTCAGCCTGACTCCCTCAGGATTTGAGGTTCCACTGTTATTCTGCACAGACTCTCCCCTTGGCCTATTCCCCAACTGTTTGTTTGTTTGTTTTCCCCTCTAACCAAAACCCCCACTCTACAATACATTCTGCCTGACAAACTCACTCTTCTCCAAGACCCAGTTCATCCAGGTGTGGCAGCCCTTGTCTGCAATCTGTGACAACAGCACTGGGGAAGCCGGGGAGGTCAGCCTCAACCACTGGGTGAAACCTTTTCTGAAAAGCAAATAGAACCAGTAAAGGACACAAATGTAAAGATGAAGGGTCCCTGGATCCAGATGGCAACATGTACTGTCTCCATTAAAGTAGCAAAAATAATTTTTTAAGGCAGAGTTGTTGGTAAAACAAACATTCAGGGGGCTGGTGAGATGGCTCAGTGGTGAAGAGCACTGACTGCTCTTCCAAAGGTCCTGAGTTCAAATCCCAGCAACCACATGGTGGCTCACAACCATCTGTAACGAGATCTGACACCCTCTTCTGGTGTGTCTGAAGACAACTACAGTATACTTACATATAATAAATAAATAAATGTATGCTAGCGTGGTGGCGGCGCACGCCTTAAAAAAAAAAAAAAAAAACAAACATTCAGCGACTAGCAGATAGAAGGCAATATTCAACTGAAAAAAGACACACAGGGAAAGAAACTCGGCATATGACAGCAGAAGGAACCAAGGTGCTTCCCAGGATGCTGTGAAGAATCCGTAAGAAAGCCTGGTGGTGGCACGCACCTGTAAGCATAGCACTCAGGGGGCAAGAAGCAAGGCCCTCTGAGTCTGAGGCCAGCCTGCCCTACATAGGAAGTAGAAAAAGGCTACGTAGAAGAGACCCTGTCTCAAAAACAGACAAAAAATTAATAGGTTATTTGAAGTTATAACACTAACCATCAATAGCAGTTAAAACAGAAATCCAGGTTTAAATGAGAACTGTGAAGGCACAGTTGGTACTCGTAGTTCAAGGGACTGTGGTCAGTGTGAGCAGGGATTCCTTCATTATGTACTAGGTTTATTTACTTCCAGTCTTGGCTCAAGTTTCTTCTCCTCCAGGAGGATTTCTCTTAAAATGTCCTGGTCTGCCTTGAGGCCAGCCGCTCCTCTTTCTTCCCAAGACTCCCAGAGCCTCACCTGCTGAGGTGCGACTGAGCACTCATTAGTCTGGACCTTTCCAGGATCTATGGCTACATCAGAACAGTGTCGCTGGGTATCCTTGTGAATGAACTCTGCAGTTATAGACTGTGTAGCATCAGCTTGGTTCATAGCAGCGATGGCACACACCTTTAATCCCAGCACTTGAAAGGCAGAGGCAAGCAGATCTCTGAGTTTGAAGCTAGCTTTGTCTATAACTGAGTTCCAGGACAGCCAAAGATACACAGAGAAACCCTGTCTCTAAGATGGGGTTGGGGATGAAGCAGAGGGGAAAACAAACAAACAAACAAAAAACCTGCATCAATTAATGTGGGGCCAAAGTAGTAATTTTTTAAAATTATATGCATGGGTGTTTTGCCTGTGTATATGTGTGCCTGGTGCCTCAGAAGATCCCCTGGAGTTGGAATTCCATTGGGAACCAATGTGCTGGGAATGGATTCTTGATCCTCTGGAAAACAGCCAATGTTCTTAACCAGAGCCACCTCCTCAATCACTGTAGCAGTATTTTTAACAATCACCTGAGATGTGATTCTATTCTCTGCACTTTGACGAACACTAGGTTCTGTGTATTCTATCAATACTTTCCTGTCAGTTAGTGGCTTAAGTTAGCTGAAATGAAAAAGCACCAGCATGAAGGTGACCTCACAGGGTGCTGGCAGATTCTCGGCTATCGGCTCCGTGTAGTTCAGCTTCACCCTCAGCCATCTCAGGACAGCTGCCAGGCGGTGGTGCTTCATGACTTCTCACCTAGCCCAGGTAGAAACTCTACTTCCACAGAATTGAAGACCTAGGAAGAAACCCAGGAGCTAAGGCCACTGATTATTTTGAGACAGGGTCTCACCATGTAGTCCTGGCTGTCCTGAAACTTGCTATGTACACCAGGTTGTATTCAAACTCATAGAAATCCACTTGTCTACACCCAATGAATACTGGGATTAAAGGCATGAGCCACCATGCCTGACAGCTACCTAATCTTTGATAGATTGTCAAAAATACACATTGCATCAAAGACAGCATCCTTAACAAATGGTGTTGGGGGAAAATGGATATCCATGTGCGGGACAATGAAACTAGATCTCTCAATCACTCTGAACACAAATCAATTCAGAATGGATCAAAGATCCTGATATAGGAACTGAAAGCGTGAGGGGATAAGATGAAGAGCCAGATTTGGAAAGGCAGACGTGGCAAGCACACCTGTCACCTTGGTACCAGGGAGGCAAAGGCCAGGCTTCAGGGCAGCCTCAGCTACATAGTATGTTAAAAGGCAGCCTGGGCTGGACCAATGGTTCACTGGTGAATAATACTGCTTTCCAGAAGACCGAGGTTCTATTCTCAGAACTTACATGGCTGCTCACAACTGTCTGTAACTCTGGTTCTAGGAGATCTGATGGCCTCTATTTTGGCAGGGTCTCACTATTTAGACCAGGCTGGCCTTGAACATGTATCTGCCTGCCTCTACTGCCCGAGTGCTGGCATTAAAGGTAAATGCCATCATGAACTGCTTGATGTGGTTTGTTTTTCCTTTACTTTTAAAATTATATATAGTATATATTGCTTAATATGCTTTCAATTTGCATTTCCCCAATGGCTAAGGATGTTGAACATTAAAAAAAAACATATTAATCATTTATATTGCTTATTTTGGAAACTATTCAACTCATTTGATAATTTATTGATTGGAAGATTATTTTTTTAATTTTATGTGTACGGGTGTTTCTGCCTACATATTATGTCTGTGGACAATCATCTGTTACCTCCAGCGCCAGGACCTGGTAACCAGCTACTGAGCTCTGTGACAGTACCTGCACTCATGTGCACATACCAACACAGACACATAATTAAAATTAATCTTGAATTTCTGCTCTTGTTTGTTTTTTGAGACAGAGTTTTTCTGTGGAGCCCTGGCTGTCCTGGAACTCACGACGTAGTTCAGGCTGGTTCCTGAACTCAAAGATCCACCTGCCCCTGCCTCCCAAGTGCTGGGATTAAAGGTGTATACTACCACTTGGCTAAAAATAAATTCTGAATAAAACATACATTAGCCACATGACTCACCAACTCTAGCCCTAAAAAATTTACTCAGGAAAAGATGTGAACACTTAAAGTCATGTGTATAAATGTTCTCAGCAGTTTTACTGGTAATAGGCAAAAGTGGAAGCAGTGGGAAGCAACCAATCAGTGAGCAAAGGGAGTACAGTCAGGAGAAAGGGGGAGAAAGCATCAACAGACGAACACGAACGTCCCGGGATGAATGATCCCACTTATGTATGCAGACATCTCCCAAGGTCAGGTTGCATGACTTGACAGGCTTCACAGATCACCTAAGTCTTTAATAAGAAAGGACAGCAAAAGGCACAGGCAAGCACTCGCTGCTGGAGAAACGACCTATGTGCAAGTTCCACACACAGACCACACTCCAAGAGTTTTGCTGTTGTCTGTTGTTTTGAAGCTTTTGTTAGGAAAGTCTCACTTTATAAGCTTGGCTGGCCTTGAACTCATTGTATAGACCACGCTGGCCATGAATTATCTGTGGTCACTCTGTCTCTGCCTCCCAAGACTGTAGACTCCATGTACCACCACCTGGCTGCTTATTTTTGTTTTTGCACACTGGAGACTAAATTCAGGACCTTATACATGCCAGGTAAGTGCTTTACCACAGAGCTATATCTCTCACCCTGTATTCATTTATTATTTATTGTTTTTTTTTATTTTTTTAAACATACAATTTAATGATGTTTAGCAAATATAACCACTGCTATAATTAATTCTTGTAATGTCTTTGAACAAAACATTAAATAAGCATGAACTTATCACAGAACTGTTATTAGCATATTTATTGGTTTTCAAGGCAAGGTTTCTCTGTGTAGCCCTGGTAAATGCTCTAGCCCTGTATTTGTTTGTTTTTCGAGACAGGGTTTCTCTGTGTAGCCCTGGCTGTCCTGGAACTCACTCTGTAGACCAGGCTGACTTGAAACTCAAAGAGATTTACCTGCCTCTACCCAGGATTGAAAGAGAGCTGGGATTGAAGGCATGTACCCCACCACTACCTGGGTCTAGAGCCCTGCTATTTTGGGTTGGGTTGGGTTTGGGTTTTTGGAGACAGGGTCTCATGCAGCCCAGGCAGGACTGGAATTTACTAAGTTGCTAAGGATGGTCTTGAACACCTACTATTCCTGCCTCTACCTACCAAGTGCTACAATTACAGGCACATACCACATCATCAAGGATTTTTGCTATGGTTGAATCCTGGCTTTGGGAAAGTTCAGATCAGAAGTTCCCAGGAGGGTTTCATGATACCCCAATGGAAGTAATTAAGCTGAAAGCACCTAACCAGTTAGACCAGTTGCAAACTCACAGAAATGACCCTAGGGTCACCACAGGATCTTTAGACTTTAAATAACCCTAATGATCTCATCTTGTTACAAGTAACATACCAAAAGTGGTCCAGATAAAGGTGAAATTTTCATCTAGTTATAAATCAACTCCATCTTCTAACCATGGTGATAGAAGGCAGATCAGCTATTATCTGAGACTAGAAACAAAAGAAGATTGAGACCAGAAGGTAACATTTAAGGATAGAAGTATTTTCAGTATCTCTTGGTGATTATGGCTATATTATTAAATACAAAACTCATTAAGCAGCACACTGCTGGGTTGCAAGGTAATATAAATAAGATCATACATCATACATTCTAAATACAGGGTAAATAGCAGGCAGGGATTGTACGCCATGAATAGAGGCTGGTGAGGGTCCTACTCAGATGTCAGCCAAGTTCCCTGCACTTCTAGTCTACCAGCTTCACTTGACTTAAAGTCTGGAAGGCCTTCCAAGGTCCACAGTTATTATACAAATCTCAAGAAAAGAGATGTCTTAACCTTTGCTAACGTCCTTCTCAATGGATACTTCTAATACTCTAATAAGGATTAGCAGGGAAGGCATGAAAGATGAAAAGAATGGTAATAAAGGAGGGATAAAAAAGTGGGAAGAGCCAATAAATATTCAAGTTATTGACAAGGTACATACACACACACACACACACACACACACACACACACACACACACACACACAGTTGACCATAAGCAATGTTTACTATTTCCTGGCACTAAAAATTGCTTTGTTTGACAAGTGTTACAAAACAATCAGCATGCAAGTCACTTTATATAATGTCACCCCAAAACACCGTGTGTGAGGTAAAGCCCGCTATGCAGAAGAACTCAAAACTCTAGAGGATGTGGAGATGAGCCAAAGCAGGCATCAGAGAGGGGCCACAGACTAGAAATAAAAACAAGACACTTGAAATAAAATGTCAAGAAATTCTGAGGTACTTGGAGAGCGAAAAGAAGTAGGTTGCCATTCTGAAGGGAGGAAAGCCAACTATTTCCCATGGTCCCAACCATCTCTCTAACAGCTCCATAGCTGTCACTCAGGAATTCCCAGAATACTTGCTTTTATATGAAGAAATAAAGGAAGAAACAAGCAGCTTTTGTAGCCACATCTGAAGATGAGCCAGAAGCATCCATCTTAGGAAAGCTTTCTCTCGGTAAGAGGATCATCAGCCACAGGCTCAACCGTTTCAGTTACTTATTCCTTAAATTAGACCATGTGCCATATGGAGACATTTGGGGAGGCTGGCAGGCCTGTGGGCTGGTTAAATGGAACTCACCAGTGTGGGAGGCCTGGAGGCCTGGCTGGGCACTTGGCAGCTTCAGCTGACACATAAACGTAATAGAACTTAGACTGATGTGATGTCCCCAACTGCAGGCCCATCCTTACAGCACTTCAACTTTATTGGCTAAATGTTTCTTCCCAAATTTACAGCTTAAACTATGGGCTTATTCACAGATTCTGTCTTAATCCCTTATGGAGCAGGTGCCTTAGTAGAGGCTAAGAGATAGAAGTGAGAGTATGTGTTAGAAACCTGCTGATAATCCAGAGCTGGGCAGCAGTCCCTACTTCCTGCTGTTTACAACTATCTTTAGATGTAATGGATGGAGACAGGCCTGGGGATACACCTGCCACTAGCCTCAATTTCAATGGAGTCATCACCTTCCTGCTTCAGGGAAGTGTAACACTATGGCAGCCGATGCAGTTTGCAGAAGTACATAGGTCCAAAATTGGCCATGAGGTTTGGTATTACCAGCTCCCCAACCTGGCAGGATGGGAAGAAACAGAATGTGTCCATGAAAAGCTTTCGGAAGTGAGACAGGTCTTCCACTTGAACCTTGATGTTGTATTGATTGGCCAGAAGCTCAATGGCACCTTGCACCACATACTCATTCTGTAAGTGTGACAGTGAGCAAGTTGAATAGACAACGTGACCTCCTGGTTTGGTGGCAAGGAGTCCAGCCCTGAAACCAAGAAAAAAAGCAATAACTAGTATACCTCTCGGAAGGGTGAGAGCAGCAGGGGGCTAGGGACACAGGTAGGGGGTCTACTACCCAGTGGAGTGGCAGAAGGTGAGGCTTGCCTCTAGGAGCCTTGCTGTATGTTCGCTTGGTTCTTTTCTTTGTGAGCTACAACCCTGTCGTATAGCACAGAGTAGCCTCCAAGTTGCCATCCTCCTGCTTCAGCCTTCCACGTGCTGGAATTATAAGCACATACTACCACACCCACCTCTACCAACCCTCCTTCAAAGAATCCCTGATGGGGCTGGAGAGGTGGCTCAGCAATTATTGCACACTGCTTCTGTAGAGGACCCAAGTTCAGTACCCAGTGCCCATGTCAAAACTTCCTACAACACCGAGTCCAGGGGACTCCAAAATCTTTAACCTCCATGGGCGTCTATACGAGTGTGCATGTATGCATACACATAATTATAACTAGCTAAAAGAAAGAGAGACCCTTTGAAGCCTGAATCTAGTATGAACTAAATCCTAATAATGGCTATCAACTGAATTCTCTCCTCAGTCATACAGACCCCTGGCCCCTAAGCCCCTTCGCTTTTCTCTCCTCTTTCTTTTCTCCCTTTCTCTTTCTCCTTTCTCTTTTTCTATTCAATCCTCACCCCACCCTGCCCTGTACCCCCCAACCCCCTCCACAAGGTCTCATTATATAGCTGACCTGGAACTCACAATGTAGTTCAGACTGGCCTGAAAATCAGAGATCTTCCCATGTCTGCCTCCCAAACTCTGAGATTAAAAGCATGCACCATGCCTGGCTTCTTTTTAAAATGAATAAATGTAATAGTTTTTCTTTATTTAAGAAAATATTTATTACTTATTTTATGTGCATGTGTGTACCTGAATGTATGGATATGTACCATATGTGTGCAGGAGCCCATGGAGGTCAGAAGAGGCATCAGATCCCCTGGTCGTGGAGTTAGGGATGGTTGTGAGAAGCCATGTGGGTGCTGGGAACCAGACCTGGTCCTCTGCAAGAGCAAACAGTGCTCTTAACTGCTGAGCCATTTCTCCAGCCTCCTCCTTCTCTCTGAGACAGGGTCTCACTATGTTGCCCAGGTTAGCATCTAGGATAGCCCAGACTCCTAGGCTCAAGCTATTCTCCTGCCTGAGTTTCTCAAACATCTACGAATAGCTGACAGAATCTGCTTTTCAAAAATGTGCAAGGCACTGGCACTAGGGATAAAATGATGAAGTAGAGTAGCTAATATTCTAGAAAGAACCAACTCATGAAGCCTACTGCCTCCAGACAAATCTCCAGCCAAATTCTTATATGTGATGGTCTTGGCTTCCAGTCCCCCAGCCGAGCTCTCAGGTGACTAGACCCTAATGTCTGAGATTCTGTAACATGTCACTCACGCAAGAAGCTGCACCTGCAGCATAGGCAACATCTGTCGCTCCTTCTTCCTTGACCGCTGAAAGATGTTGTTCTCTTCCTCATGAAGGGAGTGGCGGTCCGTGGTACATGGCACATCTACTAACACCTGCCCAGAATGTTAAAAGATAAAGCATTAAAGCTCCTCCTAGGTTACTCTGACTTGGGTCAGAGCGGTTCAGGCCCCCAGATGACAAAGCTCAGAGGTGATGCTCCTTCTACCCATCCCTCCATTGCAGAGCACCAGACAAGGATTCTCATTTTAACCTGATAGAGAACTGTGAAATAGTGAGTGGGAAAAATAGTATATTTAGAAATATCCGTGGTTGATCAAAAAGCAGAGGCAGAGGCAAGAGGACTGCTACAAACGTGAAGGTAACCTAGACTCTGGTTTTCCAGACCAGCCACAGGCACAGAGTAAGACCCTGCCTCAAAAAGTCAAATTAAATTAAATTAAAATATATGCATGGTAGTACATACTTAGCGTTCCAGTACTTGAGAGGTGGAGGGAGGCAGGAAAATCAGGAGTCATAGCCAGCCTCAGCTTACAGAGTGAGTCTGAAGCCAGCCTAGGTTTCATAAGATCCTGTTTCAAAACAAAAGCTGCATATAAATAAATCATTGTAATTACATAACTGATATCAACTTAAGAAATAAAAGCTTAGTACTTCAAGGCTCTGTCCTTCACTATTTGATGAAAACATCCAATTTATATATGATAAACACTCAATTTACATGTTTCATAATAAAACAATCAGAATTCAAAATTATCTTAAAACAATGTCAGGGTGCAAGGCCCTAGGTTCAATCACCAGTACTATTTTAAAAGAAAAAGGGGAGGAGGAACTAAAGAGATGGCTCAGAGTTGAGAGCACCTGCAGCTGAGTCACATCCCATCAGATGGTCACCTGTAACAACAGTTCTGGAGGGATCCGAAGCTGTGGCCATTGACACACACATGAGTGCACATGCACACGTGCACACACACACACACACACACACACACACACACAATGTAGCAAAGGCTGACCTTGAATTCACAATTCTCCTGCCTCAGCTCTCAAGGGATTACAGTTATGTACCACCACATCTGGTTTCCAATATTTAAATTTTTTTTTTTTTTTTTTTTTTTTTTTTGAGACAGGGTTTCTCTGTATAGTCCTGGCTGTCCTGGAACTCACTCTGTAGACCAGGCTGGCCTCGAACTCAGAAATCTGCCTGCCTCTGCCTCCCGAGTGCTGGGATTAAAGGCGTGCGCCACCATGCCCAGCTATATTTAAATATTTTAAAATAAGAAATACAAAATCATTCATTAATTTGCCAGCAGCCTTTTCTATACTAGGCACTTGAGACAGACAAAAGAATGTTTTAAATATCCTTATATGTATGTTTGAAAAAGGTAAAACAATCTTCGGAAAGATATTTTTGGCATAGAAGTAAATTAAAAATAACTCAATTTTGCCAGGTGGTGGTGGCGCAAGCCTTTAATTCCAGCACTCGGGATGCAGAGGCAGGCAGATTTCTGAGTTCGAGGCCAGCCTGGTCTACAAAGTGAGTTCCAGGACAGCCAGGGCTATACAGAGAAACCCTGTCTCGAAAAACCATAAAAAAAAAAAGTCCCAGCACTCAGGAAGCAAAGGCAGGTGGATCTGAGTTTGAGGCTAGCCCAGTCTACAAAGCTAGTTCCAGGATAGCCAGGGCTATATTGAGAAATCCTGACTTGAAAAACCTAAGACCAAATCAAAATACAAAACAAAAAAACTGCCCAATATTCAATATTGATCTATTCTTCGGTGAACTAACACAGTATACACATAGTAAGGAAAAGGAACAGACACGGTGGTGCCCACTGTAGTCCTAGCATCAGGAGGTAATGGCAGGAGGATGCAAATTTCAAGGTCATCCTTTGCTGTAAAAGCTAGTTTGAGGCCTGCTTAAGCTACATGAAACCCTGTCTAAAAAGAAAGTGGGGCAGGGGGCAGGGAAAGGAGAGAGCTGTGGAAAGAGTTACAATCTACTAAAGGTGGCTGGACTCAGGAGATGGAATGAGGGTGTTGGGGTCCTATATCCTCATGCATATGAACAACAGAGTTCAAGGAGACTAGAAAATAAGTGGCAAATAGATCCTTATTTTGGTACCAATATACCACAGATATTGCTTATCAGTGTCAACTGTGAAAGCTCCCAGCCTCATCCAGGGCAGGAGCTGTTCAACATCAGCTATGGCACAGGCATCGCTGCAGCAGGCATGGTCCAATGCGTGGTTACCAGCCATATGCCAAGATGGCTCACTAGCTTCTCTCAGCCTCCAGTGTGCTTTTAGACTCCCCCATGAAAAAACATGGAGAAAAATATGTTCAAATAAGCATTTTATTATTGGAAATAAACTTTAACTTGGGAAGGGAAGGATGGAGGAAACCTGTGACTGGAAGGGAGGGGTGACTGCCCTTCTATGAACATGCAGAGCGCTGGACCTCTCCAACTAATGGACAAGGATGACTGAAGAAGAATAGGATTATCAGGTCTGCCGAGGCCTGTGGTAGCATTTTTCTCTGCATCTAAAGTGTCTAACACTTCCTTTGCACACAGCAGATTGCACACTACTATTTCTTCAACAAATAAATTAATGAAGATATCTTCAAGGACCAAAGCTATTTCAAATGTCAAGTAAACTGGGAGGGAATTCATTCTCTATTGCTCCACAAGGCATAGCTAAAATCAGTGAACAGAAAACGATGAGGAATCCGACAACGACAACAATGTCAGATATTTGCTGTAGTCTGAAACTGTGCAAAGGCATTCTTAGTTAACCACCTATGGGACGGGCACTATAATGTACCACACTGAAGAAGTTAAACACAATTCAAAGTTTAAGTAACTCACAAAAGGCAGGTCATGAAGCTAGGACTCCATTCCAAGGAGCCTGAATCTAAAATGCTAGCCCTCACCCACATGCCATGCAGACTACACATTTTTGGTTTTCTAAGACAAGGTTTCTCTGTGTAGTCTTGGCATTTACTCTGTACACCAGGCTGACCTCAAACTCAGAGATCCGCCTCCTCTGCCTCTTTTTTGTTTGTTTTTTGTTTTTTTAGAGACAGGGTTTCTCTGTGTAGTCCTGGCTGTCCTGGAACTCACTTTGTAGACCAGGCTGACCTCAAACTCAGAGATCCGCCTCCCTCTGTCTCTTGAGTGCTGGGTTTAAAAGTTTGTACTACCACTGCCTAGCTATATACTTTGTCCATTTTATACCTGTGTACAATATACAGTGATCATAAATCATGTTTTAAATAAGTGACTTTATAGTGTGCTAATTAAAAGAAAATAACTAGGGGCTGGAGAGATTGCTCAGTGGTTAAGAGCACTTGTTGCTTTTATAGAGAAACCAGGTTCAATTCCTAGCATCCACACAGTGGATCCACTCAATTGCTTTTAATTCCAGCTCCTGGGAACCTGGCTCTCTCTTCTGATCTGAGGGCACAGGCACACATGTAGCACACACATACCCGAAGGCTAAACAATCATCCACATAAAAATAAATAAATCTAAAAGAATTTTTAAAAAGGAAATAAGTAACTTAAAAATATTAAGAGTTTCAACAACATACACAACAGGGGACTGTGAGAGGTACTGCAACTTTTATTAAAAACTGACCAACAGGGCTGGAGAAATGGCTCAGCAGTTAAGAGCACTGGCTGTTCTTCCAGAGGTTTTGAGTTCTATTCCCAGCAACCACATGGTGGCTCACAACCATCTGTAATGGGACCTGATGCCCTTTTCTGGTGTGTCTGAAGACAGCTAGAGTGCACTCACATATATAAAATCAGTAAATCTTTAAAAAAAAAAAAAAAGACAGAAGCAATACTAACAGGATAGAGAAAATCGTGCTCATTGCCAGAGAAAGCAAGACTGGTCAAACATCTAAAGCATTTCTCAAACTCTGTCAAAATCTTAACTGGTGGAAACCATTAACCAGCAATTTTACTTCAAATGCATAAAACTATGGACTACACCTGAGGATATTTTAATTAATTAAAAAGTCATTGGGCTGGTGAGATGGCTCAGTGGGTAAGAACATCCGAGTGCTCTTCCGAAGGTCCAGAGTTCAAATCCCAGCAACCACATGGTGGCTCATAACCATCCGTAACAAGATCTAATGCCCTCTTCTGGAGTGTCTGA
>NC_034595.1:67192147-67208161 GCF_900095145.1 Mus pahari
CCATTTCTATTAAGAAACTCACAAATCAGCCAGGCGTGGTAGTGCATGCCTTTAATCCCAGCACTCGGGAGGCAGAGGCAGGCGGATTTCTGAATTCGAGGCCAGCCTGGTCTACAAAGTGAGTTCCAGGACAGCCAGGGCTACACAGAGAAACCCTGTCTCGAAAAAACCAAAACAAAAAACAAAAAACAAAAACAAAACTCACAAATCTATATTTTCATATCCAAATTACACAAAGACTATAAAAAATAAAAATAGGGGCTGGAGAGATGGCTCAGCGGTTAAGAGCACTGACTACTCTTTCTGGAGTTCAAATCCCAGCAACCACATGATGGCTCATAACCATCTGTAGAGATCTGATGCCCTCTTCTGGTGTTTTTGAAGACAGCTACAGTGTACTCACATATAATAAATAAATAAATCTTTAAAAATAAATAAATAAATAAGGAAGGAAGGAAGAGGAAGAAGATGGCTGTATACAGTCTAAAAAGAAAGTTATTTTCCACCAGGTATTCTCTTATGCCTCCTGAATTTTGCACCATGTGCTATTTTAATATTCAGAAATAAAATGTTCTCATTCATACTCATCGTTGTAAGGGGTTGCAAGAAACCAAGTGACTTCAGAAATAAAATATGCCTAATAACTTTTTCCACACGCAGTTAGGTTCAAATTCTTTTTGCTGCCAACTATCTCTAATGAAAACAGTAGCAAGTCATCTAAGCTGAACTGAGAACTCTGCAAATGGTGCTTTCTCCAAATCACTCATGGAGAACTGTCTAGGTCCAAAAACAGCCGCACACATTCATACCCCAGGGCTAGATCGTACCCCTGGGATTGGAGGCCAAAGCGCAGAGTCAGAGGTCACTTACCCTATCATAGGTGTCCCCTTCCAGTTCTCCCCACTTCCTGCCATCCAGTGAGGTAACTCGAACTTGGCTCCCTTCTCTAATATCCTGAGGCACATAACTGTGAAGGACCTGCTGTAGTCTGCCTGTCCGGGAAGTGGAGAGATCGTTGGCAGCTAGATTACCTGTAGAAATAAAGAGTCTTCAGAGGCTCTGACTCAACACAGCGCATCACACCAACAAAAGGTGTTAATGGAAAATGCAGCCAATTCTTAGATATACCCAGTCAACAAAGACCCCCAAGGGCAGGACACTTGTAATATATGCGGTACCAAATCAGTCACTCTGGGGTAGAGGCCACAAAGACTAATATCTATGGAAAGGAAAGTGAATAGTGTCTAGGGGTCTAGGGTATTTACTGTAGTTACAGCAAGTTTGCAGAATTTCCATACAGGTCAGCAAGTAGGTTATTTTAAAAACTGAATTTTTGGCATAATCTGCAGGAACCAAACACAGGGGCAAAACCACCTGACAAGCAGGATGGCTGGGTTCTCTATTTCCTGCAGAATGGCTTACGCTATCTCTATGTACCTTGGCCCTGCTGTTGTCGCCTGACCGGCTGTTGCTGAAGGTGGGAAGTGCCATAGATGTTTGTTCCAGTGGACTTTGTAGTTTTCCTCCTAGAATTGGAGTTTAACCCCTGGAACTTAAAAAATGGAGTTGGTTGGGTTTTACAACGCTGTAGCCTAGACTAGTTGTGAACTGGAGATCATCCCGCCTCAACCCTAAATTTCAGCATACACTAGCCATGCTGTTTTGTTGTTTTGGTTTGGTTTTGATACCTATGGTGTTCTTGAACTTCTCAGCCTCCTGAGTAGCTGGGACTATATGTGTGTGACCCAATCTCTTTGAAACACTTGTGTCTTAGTTGGGTTTCTATTGATGTGATAAACTCCATGACCAAAAGCAGTTTGGAGAGGAAATGGTTTGTTTCAGTTTCCAGTTTCCAGTTCTTCATGGAGGGAACTTAGCAGGAAGTCAAGGCTAAAACCTGAAGAAAGGCAGAAAGTGAAGCCGAGACCATGTAGGAACTGCGTACCTGCTTGGTCAGTTTGCTTTCTTCTATACCTCAGGGCCACCCGGGCACGGGTAGAACCCACAGAGGGCTGGACCCTCCCATAACAATCATTGCTTCATAACTGCAGAGGCCTACAGGCAATTTGGATGGAGACCTTTTCTCAGTTGAGGTTCCTCTTCCCAGATAACTCTAGCTTGTGTCAAGTTGAAAACAGGACAATATGTCTCTCTTGGTCTTCATTAGATACTATAGATTATTCACCCAGAATTTACTATTATCTTACTCCTTAATAACAGAACCCGAGCCGGGCATCGTGGTGCACGCCTTTGATCCCAGTACTCGGGAGATAGAGGCAGGCGGATTTCTGAGTTTGAGGCTAGCCTGGTCTACAAGGTCTACAAAGTGAGTTCCAGGACAGCCAGGGCTATACAGAGAAACCCTGTCTCAAAAAACCAAAACAAACAAACAAACAAAAAAACCAAAAAACACAGAACCCAACTTTATCTATAGAGGACATTGTATACCTTTCCTAGCTTTCTTTCTTTTTTTAAGATTTATTTATTTTATATATGTGAGTACCCTGTAGCTGTCTTCAGACACACCAGAAGAGGGCATCGGACCCCATTACAGATGGTTGTGAGCCACCATGTGGCTCACATTGAACTCAGGACCTCTGGAAGAGCAGTCAGTGCTCTTAACCACTGAGCCATCTCTCCAGCCCTCCTAGCATTCTTTTACAACTAAGTATGATTGGTTAGTGAACTGCAGACACTAATACCATGTGAGACCTCTGAGAAAATGTGTCTAGAAGACTAACAATCATTTCCTTCTGCCTCAAAATCAAATGGGTGGCTGACCTTCAAGCAGCTCTCTTGTACCATAATATTGATTCTAAATATGATGCCTAAACCAAAACAAGGAGCAGAAATAAAAACAGCAGAGTCTATGCAGAGTCCCTGATGAGTGTGGAGCCTCCACACCATCCCTTGACTTCCTGGATATTTGAAGCTTTTTAGACAAACATCACATGTATGAGAGACATATTTCTTCTTCTTAGAAGTTTAACCACTTATTCTTTTGTATAAAACCAAGCCTAATAATGTACTACTTTATATTCTCTTATTAATTTATAAATTTGAGTGTATATACATCTATGTAAATGTATGCCTGTGTTCGCGCCTGAGGAAGCCAGAAGAGGGCATCAGATACCGAGGAGTTGAGAGGCCATTGCAAGCTGCCTGGTGTGGGTGCTGGGAGCCAGGAGTTCACAACTGCTGAGCCACCTCCCTCTTTCTGACAGACAGGAGTTTAAGAAATATCTGGTTGGTTTCAGTTCTGCTATATGAAAAATGTTTCTGTAAGATTGATGTTAAGGCAGGCCTAGAGGCACATAGCTGTAGTGTTAGCACCTGGGAGGTTGAAGGAGGAGGATCAAGAGCTTGAAGACAGGGATAAGAAAATGTGACTCAGGGGCTGGAGAGATGGCTCAGAGGTTAAGGGCACTGACTGTTCTTCCAGAGCGCCTGAGTTCAATTCCAAACAACCACATGGTGGCTTACAACCATCTGTAATGGGGTCTGATGCCCTCTTCTGGTGTGTCTGAAGAAAGCAATGGTGTACTCATATACATAAAATAAATAAATCTTTTTTTTTTTTTTAAAGTGAGTTCAAGGCCAGCCTGGTCTACAGAATGAGTTCCAGGACAGCCAGGGCTACACAGAAGAACCCCATTTTTTTTGGGGGGGGGGAGGGAGCAGCAGCAACAACAAAAAGCAGAAACAAAAACAAAAGGCTTGATGATAAAGGACAAGTGACACCCAGCCTCAGAGGCAAGGAGAAGTGAGGGCACATGGGAATGAACCGTGCGGAAGAGCTAGAGGGCACTACTAGAAAGAGGTTTAGTGTCCCCATAAGAAACATCCCAATTTCTGAGGGCACTTAACATTTAAAAAAATCAGACACTCTGTTCAAGAGAAAAACAGAAAGAAAACGTAGCTTCCAGTCCCCCTCCACATCCAACATTTGTAAGACTTACCAAAGCATTCAGACATTCCATGCTTGCCCTGACACCCTGTGACCCAATCTATGTTTTGCGGCCAAGAAGCCAGGCTTGGTAAGTACCTGGGATGAAGAAGGGATGCTGCTAATTTAGTGCACCTTGGAAGCACTTCTCCCTTGCTGTTTCTCTCCTCTCCCTTCTAACAGGAGCCTCACACAGTGCAGCGCAGCACCGCATCCAGGATGGGCTCTCACGCTCACGACTCACGTGCTAAACTTGAGCCAACATCTTTTTCTCTTTCCTTTTTCAGCTTCCAGAAGCTGAGAACAATTTACTCATGAGAGGCTAGGGGCTAACTCAAACTGTGCGAGCCAGCTTCGGAGTAACAAGAATAGAAGGTTGACACCTAACAGAAAGGCACAGGCATGTGGCAGGAGAAGTCCAGCAAGCTCTAGATCAGATGTGAAAAGAACACGTGCCTATTTCTCAGGACTCGAGGAAAAGGTAATTCTATTTTTTTTAAAGATTTATCTATCAAAAAACAAACAAAAAACAAACAAACAAAAAGATTTATCTGTCACTCTCTTCAGACACCAAAAAGGGCATCAGATCCTACTTGTGAGCCACCATGTGGTTGCTGGGAAGTGAACTCAGGACCTGGGGAAGACCAGCCAGTGCTTTGTTTTTGTTGTTGTTTGTTTTTTCGAGACAGGATTTCTCTGTGTAGCCCTGGCTGTCCTGGAACTCACTTTGTAGACTAGGCTGGCCTTGAACTCAGAAATCCGCCTGCCTCTGCCTCCCAAGCGCTGGGATCAAAGGCGTGCGCCACCACGCCCGGCTCAGTCAGTGCTCTTAACCGCTGAACGCTCTCCAGTCTGGTAAGTTCTACTTTAAGGCAGCCTTTTAGGCAAAGGCTGGCTAAAGCGAGCACCTATGAATACCAGGGTTACCTACCATACCAAAACACATGAAGAAGCTTCAGCCTGTTCCCAACGAATTTGGAATTTTATTTTTGTTTTTTAAGTCAGGGTTTCTCTGTGTAGCCCTGGTTGTCTTGGGCTTACTCACTCTGTAAACCAGGCTGGCCTCAAACTCAAGTAGATCCACCTGCCTCTGCCTCCCAAATACTGGGACTAAAGGCATGCGCTGCCACCACCACCAGGATGGAATTCATAATCTTTTTTTTTTTTTTCAAGACAGGGTTTCTCTGTGTAGCCCTGGCTGTCCTGGAACTCACTCTGTCGACCAGGCTGGCCTCCAACTCAGAAATCCGCCTGGAATTCATAATCTTGAGGAAGGAGAAGACATATATCCATTAATGCTCTGAGGAAAGGCTAATAATGTTAATGTGCTAACAGGTGACGCTCATGGCATGGGCGCACAGGAAGGAATCATTCTGAACAAGCCAGGAGCAGCTACGAGAGAACATGTCCTGCAGGTAGCACACTCAAACTGAGGCTCAAAAGCTAAAAGGATTTAGATAACACAGCCAGGCAGGGGAGGATGGGGGACTCTAAAGAGAGGTAATGTGAGCAAAGGTAGCAGGTGTGCTGGAAGCCTCGAAAGCTTCCGAATGACATATAAAGCTGAAATAAGGGATTGGCGATACAAAGAAGTGAGACTTTACCTTAGAGACAAATTAACAAATACAAAAGGGTGAGGGGATCACGTGGTGGATTTATCAGGGCCCGGATTTAGTCTGCCTGCAGAAGCCTTCATCAGCCTTTTTTTTTTTTTTTTTTTGTTTTTGACCAACTGACAATAAACTCAGTAAATATTATTACCCCAACCTTGGGACTAAACTTACGACATTCAGTGTGACCTTGGTGAAGTGGGGATCCCTGCCTGCCCAAGACACCATGCCACTGACTTACGGCAACAGCCTGTCTGAAGTAATGCCAGCGTTTTGCCCCCAGGAGCGGCACACAGGTCAAGCACAATGTCTCCATGCTGCAGATCAAGAGCCAGGACAGGTAGCAAGGAGGCAGCATCCATCAGGTAGTATTCCATGAGACCCAGGCTGCCAAGTCTGGAAGAGAGAAGACCATCACACCTACCAGGAGCCAAGCTGAGCAAGTACAAGCCCTTATTATCTCCCAGTCACTCATTCATCTATACAGTGTCATCTATACAGCATCCACAGTACTCACTCATTCATCTATATAGCATCCACAGTAAATCTTTTAAAAAACAAGATCAAGGTCTCATGTATCCCAGGCTGAGCTCAAGCTTGCTAGAAAGCTGAGAGTGACATTGAAGTTCAGATCCTCCTGCCCCACTGATGGACTATGGAACTACAGGTTTGAGCCACTACACCTGGCTTATGCAATACGGGTAAAACTCAGAGCTTTGCGCATGCTCGGTAAACATTCTACCAATTAAGCTGCGTCCCCATCTCTGAGTGATCCTTCTGAAAACAGACTAATTTACTCTGAACTAGCCTTGCTAGTTCCCTTGCTATCCCTTCATTGGGCCACACACACGCCTCAGGCCTTTCAATTCCTACGCCTTTTGTCCTAACAGTTTTCTTCTAAATATCCCTGATGTGCATCCTTACTTCTGTCAGGCATTGCTTCAAAGTGTCCTCTTCAGAGCCACTGGCAGTTCCTGTCTGTCTAAAATAACACCCTCTCTTTCTTATCACTCTCTATTTCCAGCTGCACTATTTTTCTTTAAAGCACTTGTTCCTCACTTTAAGTAAGTGTGTGTGTGTGTGTGTGTGTGTGTGTGTGTGTCCCATCCCAGTAATAGTATCACAGGCTTGTCTCACTATACCCAGCTTCCTATTCTCAAGGCATAAAGTACAATTTAGCACTTGGCTGTACCGTCTTTTCCCACTGAACTTCATGCACACAAGCACCACCTCTGGAAGAGACGAAGTTCTGTTTTCTTCAGGTCTGTCACTAACTTGCACTCCTGGGCAACCCCTATTTCCTATCAAAATCCACTTCTCCTCCTCCTCGTTTCACAGCTGCTTGACAGGGCAAAGGGGAAGGGGAAGACACATCTTCACTGGGAAGGATGCAGTGAGTTGCTCTTGTGAAAGGTAGATGTTTTCTACAGAACGCAGAACAGGTTCCAAGTGCAGGTTCTGGGGTTCAAACTTCCTGGGACTAAATACCAAATATACCACTTGCTCTCTGGATGATCAAAAGCAAGTAGCTTTCTTAATTTCTCTGTACCTCAAATATAAAAAAAGAGCAGCTATTATATTCCCATCAGGGTACTGACAAGAGAGAGAGTGCACACACAGCACTTGGGCAAACACCTAGTCTACAAACACTAGACATACCAACAAAACAGATTTGTACTGCAGGGCAGGGCTGAGCTCTTCAGGTCCACTTGTAGCAGGCACTCAGAATGACCTCACCGTTCCAGCCCCTACCTGGCAGGAGGAAAGCGGCTGACGTCCCCTCTGGAAAAAGTGAAGCATCGAAGGTTTGGGCTGCAGTCCAGGGATGGAGTTGGAGAGAGGCCACTCTCAGGCTCCAGTTTCTGGTGAGAGACGGCTTCACTGATGAAGTCCTTGGCACTCAGCTCCTCCAGCTTAGCACTCACACTATCCCAAGCAGCAAAATTATTGACCAACGCACCATACTTCTGCTCTGAGAGAAGACTAACACGGATTGATGGCCAAAGATCCCCAAACTGTACGCTGTAGGTCATGTCAAAATTCTGCAGAGCAAGCCGACTGGCAGTGAACTGCGGTTCTGTGGTAGCCTAAGAGGGAAAGAGCAAGTGTATTAATCATTCCAGTCTTGACTCTTATCTCTTATCATCTGACTCTACTGCAGTTTCTGTTGCTGTGATGAAACATCATGACCAAGGCAACTTGAGGAGGAGGTTTATTTCATCATACACGTCCAGAAGCCGAGGCAGGAATTCAAATAGGGCAGGAGCTGCCAGAGAGCCCACAGACGCTGCTGCTTGCTGGCTTGCTTCACAGGTCTTGCCCAGCCTGCTTTCCTATAGAACCCAGAACCACCAGCCCAAGGAGGGCACCACCCACAAGGGGCTGTCCCCCACCCCCATCAATCATTAATTAAGAAAATGCCTTACAGCTGGATCTTATGGAGGCAAATTATCATTTAAGGTTCCCTCATTTCACATAACTCTAGGTAAACTGTGTCAAGTTGACATAAAGCTAACCAGTATATCTACCAATACCTCAGAGCCCCAAGGCAAATTTAAGTTCACTCAGTGCTCTCTCCTATCTTTGCATCTTGCTTCTGCCCACCAAAGGAAGAACTGGGAGAGAATGAAGATAGCCTTCATATCACAGATTGGAAGGAACACATAACTCTCATAGTAACTCTAGGGGTCGTCAAAAAAGAGAGTCAATGCTAGGCATAGTGGTGCACTTATAAGCCCAGTACTCAGCAGGAGGATCTAGAGTTCAAAGTTAACCCTGGAGCTACAAAAGCAAATCCGAAGCCAGGGTGAGTAATACATCAGGAATCTCTTGTCGAGATGGCTTTTTGCCACTAAGCTTGACTACTTGTGTTTGATCTTTGAGACTCACGGGGCAGAGGGAAAGAATTGATTCCCCTACTTATTGTCTTACCTCCCAAGGTATACCATAGCACATACATGGACACACGCACATAAACCATTCCCACACCAATAAATAGATGTCATTTTAAAAGTCTCCTATAGGGGCTGGAGAGATGGCTCAGCAGTTAAGAGCACTGAGTGCTCTTTCAGAGGTCCTGAGTTCAATTTCTAGCAACCAAATGGTGGCTCACGACCATCTGTAATGGGATCCAATGCACTCTTCTGGTGTGTGTCTAAAGATAACTACAGTGTACTCACATAAAAATAAATCTTTTTTTTTTTAAAGTCTCCTATAATCCTACTACTCTGGAGGTAGAAAAGAGGGTCATTCTTGGTTATATAGAGTTCAAGACAAATTGGGATACATAAGACTCTATCTCAAACACACACACACACACACACACACACACACACACACACACAAAGATACAACGAAGAGTCTCAAAAAAATAGGAGGGAGAGATTGAGGGCTTAAGCTGAGATGTATCTCAACGTATGTGCTCTGAGATGTGTGTGTGCACCTGAGATGTGTGCTTGGTGTGTGACAGTGCTTGCCTAGCACAAGCAATGCCCTAGATTTATACCTAGCAAAGGTGAAGGGGGGAGGGGCTTAAGTAACCCAAGGGAGAACTTTTGAAGAAACTGTGAAGGTCCTGGGAAAACTTGAGGCTTAAAGCTTTTTTTGAGAGATGGTTTCTCTGCATAGACCTAGCTGTCCTGGAACTTGATTTGTAGATCAGGCTGGCCTCAAACTACAGAGATCCACCTGCCCCTGCTGCTGAGTGCTAGGATTAAAGGCATGCGCCACTATGCCTGACACTTCTACTCTTTACACTCCTGTTTTTTTTTTTTTGTTTTTTTTTTTTGGTTTTTCGAGACAGGGTTTCTCTGTATAGTCCTGGCCATCCTGGAACTCACTTTGTAGACCAGGCTGGCCTCGAACTCAGAAATCCACCTGTCTCTGCCTCCCAAGTGCTGGGATTAAAGGCGTGCACCACCACCGCCCGGCTTACACTCCTGTTTTCAAGAGCTTGTTATTGTCTATTAGCTTATGAGAGAGCTCTATGGCAGTGGTGCTCAATAGGATACAAATAATTCTCTTTCACATCTGATAGAGCAATGAGTCACTTACCTAAGATTATGCAGTGAATGGATTAACATAATGCACAGGATTATAGAACTGAGATGTTTTAGATTCCCAGACCCCAGGAAGGCAGAATAAAGACAGTTCACAGAATCCGAAGGTAAGAATTTCTAAGATGACTGCTATGGGCTAGCAGTGAAGGACTTGAGTCAGATTTAAAAAAAAAAAGAACTGAAGACTTCAGACGAGTCCACAAGTTGGTCCTCATTGTAACAACTGAGATACTACTGACAGCAGTCTTGTGAATGCAACTTCTACCCTGGCCTGGGTTTTTGTTCTGGTCAGAACATGTGTTCAGGTCATTATTTCTTCCTACTGTGGGGACTCTTGATCTGTCCCACACTTTTCCTGTGCTGGAGGCTCTTGCTCTGGCTTTCAATTTCACCATCGGCAGGACTCCTGCTCTGCTTGCGACTTCTCTCATGGTGTTTGACGCCCACACTGGTCCTCTCAGTACGGTCCTGAGTACTGCTTTGGAGAGGACTGCTGCTCCGGCTCCGACTTCTGCTCTGAAAGGCACCCCTCCTTAGGGGACTCTTGCTTTGCTTAGGAAGGGAGCTCTTCTTGTTTTGGCTCTGACTTTTGTTCTGGTGGTTTATCTGGCTGTCACTACTTTGATAGTCACTACAAACAATAGTTGAACTGGCAGAAGTGCTACAGGTAGAGGAGGTCTTAGATGGAGGCAAAGAACAGCTGTAGGGAATCTGGGAGGGATTGTTCAGTGGGACTGGAGAGGTCACAGCATAGGTATGAATGCCACAGGGAACTGTAGTGGGGCAAAACCGAGCTCGAGGGACAACAGGTAAACATCGGGGGTCAAAAGGTGTTCTCAGAGGGATAAAAGAATAGATGTGGGTGGAACAAGGAGGCGCCACAGAATTGATATGGGGTGGTGGACCCCTGGGAGCAGAATAAGTGCCACAGGGGAGAACAGCAGGCTGGTTATGAGGAAGAGGTAGAGACTGATTTGGGGGACTAGAGAGTGGGGATAAATGGGAGGTGGGAGGAACCACAGAATACATATGAGTATTGCAGGGGGAAACTGGAGGTGGTCCATGCGGACTACTCTTAGGATATCTACTGGACAAGGCAGGATTACAAGGCGAGCTATGAGGACAGGAAGTAGGAGCAACAGTTTTGAGGACAGCGGTCTCTGGGGGAAGTTCTTTTGGGCAGGAATTTGAAGTAGTTGTGATGGCTGGCTCCATACATGGACTAGAGAGGCCAAAAGACTGGGAGGGAGACTGAGGACAGGTGTTGGTCTTATGGGATTTAGGATGGCTAGGAGGAGTGTGGTGGGGTGTATTGTCTAGGGAGCGACACTTGTAGGGAGTGTGTTGTGTTTCAGGGGATTTGGGGGACTTCATTTGAGAGGGAGCTGAGGTAGGAGGGCGGGGTTCGTTATAACCTCTGGGTGACTGAGGTGGAGCTACACACTGGTTGTCCAGGGGAGACGGGAAGTACAGGGAGGGATAAGGACAATGAGGAAGAGGTGGTTCTGTGGGGCAGGAACGACCAGAAATTACAGTACCTGGAGTTAGTAAGAGGTAAGCGTTCCCCCCAGGCTCCCACAGAAAGGACCCTACACAGGGCTTCTGGAGAGCCTGAGGCAGGGGTGAGCTAGGAGAACCAGCACTGTCGGGTGGTAGGTTGATAACACAGAGAGGACTCCTAGGGGCAGATATCTGGGAATCTGGGCATAAATGGGAATAATGAATACAGCCCTCTTGAGGTGAGATGGGAGAGCCAGACATGCCTGCCTGAGAAGAGAGTGGAGGACCACAGCCATTTTTCCCAAGAGGCACATCAAGCTGTGGTTTAGGTTCACAGGAGTTTGGGGGCATAGGGTTGTCATGGTAAGGGTTGCCAGAGGGTGGGGAAGATGCTGAAGAAAGAGGAGGATCATTGTAACTTCTTCCAGAGGACCAGTGGGGTCCTCGGTGAGAAATGGATGCAGGGGTTAGAGGTCTAGTTTCCACAGACCGGTGAACAAGGGGAGGTGAAATTGTAAGGCCAGTTCTCAGGGGCCGATGGGTAAGAAGAGGTGAAATTATGGAGTAATTTCTCTGGGACCCTGGCATAAGGGGAGTCGAAATCACCGGGCCTGTCTCCAAGGTTATATGAGTAAGTTCAGGGGAAGTTACTGGGCTGGCTCTAGGGGGCTGATGAATGAGAGGCGGGGAAGTCACATAACAAAGACACGGACTTGGAGGAGGACATGAACGCTGAGATTCTGGGGAATCGATATGGTTGCAATACAGGTTCCGCTGATGAGGAGACAGTGACCCCTGAAGGCTGAATCGGTCAAAACAAGGACTCGGAGGGGATGAACCAGCTGTCTCTGGTCTGTACAGCCTTCCTAGGAGTGGAGAAAAGGGTTCAAAAGAACACCTCTCCGGTGGGGGTGGGGAGGAGAGTACTGGGGGCGGAGGGGGTGGGGTGGGGATCCGTCGAGGTAAGCAAGGAGAAGAAATGGTGAGGCTAGAGAAAGGTTCTCTACAGTAATGGGGGTTGGTGAATCTGTTGCCTGCATTTGGAGAATGGCCAGCATTACAGGAAAGGTGGTCGTTGAACTCTTTCCCGGGCGCCACAGGCACCTCGAGAGTGAGAACAGGGGTGAATCCTTTCCTGCAGGACGCCGGAGATGCAGGAGGGAAGGAGTTGTTGTTAGGACAGTCTGCTTGAGGTGAAGTTGAAGGGGCTGAAATTTTAAGGAGGAAAGGAGGGGAGGAGGTCATGGGACTGGAGGGGAAGGGAAAGAGGGAGGAAAGAAAAGGGAAAAGAAGGGTGGGAAGGGCAAGACAGAGGTAAGCAAGAAAAAGTAACATGCGGAGATGTGACGTCACCGAATGAAAGCTCAGGCCGTGACTTAACAGAGAGGGGCGGAGTCAGGGGGCTGCTTATGCAACAGGAAGAGGTTTGTGGTTAATAAAAGGGCAGGCAGAAGTGAGACAAGAGCTCCAAGAAGGTTACGGTCCCTGGAGTGCATGTCCCGAATGCAACTGTGAGTGACGGGAAACGCAAGGGTTGGATAAGTCTCCCTCTAATGTCAGACCTTACCCATTTCTTCTTATATCGATGTCTCCGCGGGACCGGCGTGAAGTCCACGAGCTTCAGCAGCTTCCGAACACATCTTAAGACGGGCGCAGCCATGTCAACTAGCAACGCCAATAATTCCGGCTGAAACAGCAGCTACGCTCTCGCGGGTTCCGGGGAGGATTGAGGGCTGCTTAGACGAACAGCAGCAAACGGGGCGGGGCTAGACTTGCCGCGCCCCCAGGGCTCCGCCTACCTCCACGCCCCACCTACCAGAGGGCACGGGGCGCACCCGAAGCGGTGGCTGTGCTAGAGCATCTAAAGGAGCTCCCAGGAGGTGCAGGGAAGGCCTTCTGGGCTCAAACTGCATGGAGAAAGATGCATGGAGAGGTAGAACGACATTAGAGCAAACTATAGACAGAAGTGGAATCGCAAGGAAGCCATAGAAGCCAGTTTCAAGATCTTCCTTTTAGACGGTTCTTTTCAAGACTTGGTACCTAATTTTGTGTTCTTTCAGAGACTATCAAATTGACTCCGCCACTCAGGATCCAAGAAGAGAAAGGGGGTGATCACTATTTTCAGAAATTATTGTTTGCCTGATCAGAGTGGCGTATGTCTTTATCCCAGCACTTGGAAGGTAGAAGCAGACGGATCTCTGTGTGTTCCAGGCCAAACTTGGTTTCATAACTACAGGACAGACAGCTTTTCTGTAACCTTTTATTCTTATAATGTATTGCCACCCACCATATATTAATCAGCTAAGTCATAAATTTTTTTATTTTTTATTTTTTATTTTATTTTATTTTATTTTATTTTGGTTTTTCGAGACAGGGTTTCTCTGTATAGCTCTAGCTGTCCTTGAACTCACTTTGTAGACCAGGCTAGCCTCAAACTCAGAAATCCACCTGCCTCTGCCTCCCGAGTGCTGGGATCAAAGGCGTGCACCACCACGCCCGGCTCTCATAATTTTTTTTAAATGTTAAGTATGTCAAACAGATCTCTGGAACTTGTGGGACAACCAACTTTTTTGAATTGGCGAGCTCCAGATTCCATGAGACCATCTGAAGACATGTGGTGATGACCTGCAGCTGCCATTCATAGACCATATGCACATATGCATGAACATATACAAACATATAACACACATTTTCCTTTTCTTTTTGTTTTTTGAGACAAGATCTCACTACATGGCCTATTATAACTCTCTGTATACACCAGGCTAGCCTGGAAATTATATCTGCCTGCCTCCATCTCCCAATTGCTGGGATTAAAGGGGTGTGCCCAAACTATAACTCATACAAATATAAAATTAGTACCTGCCAAAAATTGTATTCAACATATGTGCGGGGAGGCCTAGGTCCAGCCAGTGAATGTTCTTTGGTTGGTGGTTCAGTCTCTGAAAGCCCCAAGGGTCCAAGTTAGTTGACTCTGTTGATCTTCCTGTGGAGTTCCTATCTCCTTTGCAGACAAAGGTTCATATCTCTAATCCGAGCACTCCTGGAGTCTGAGTCAGGCGGATCTCTTTGAGTTAGAGATCTGCAGCGAGTTCAAGGCCAGCTAGGGATATATAATGAAATACTGTCTCAGGTTTTTTGGTTTTGGTTTTGGTTTTGGTTTTGGTTTTGGTTTTGGGTTTTTTTGCTGGTAATGTAATCAGAGGAATGTAGTGAGAATTTTGGTTTCTTTGAAAAACCCAGAAATATGGGAATATATTCTTATTTTAATCCCAATTGTGGGATATGGGGCTGCTTCAGATTGTCCACAGCAGCTGACTATGATTTGCCTCAGGCTATAGCAGGGGTGTGATTTTGCCAGCAGCAGATTATTTATGTGATTGTGTGACATTTGGAATTCTGGGGACTTTTCAGAGGGTATATAAATGCCAAGGCCCCTAGAGGCATGGTGAGTTGTTGTATAAGACCCTGACCCTTGGTCAGTGGTATTTACTTCAAGATGCCCCTGAGTGAGACACCAAGATGCAGATCGATGCAAAAGCAAGAGGTTTATTTTCCAGGGCCTTAGGGTCAACCCTCAATCAGTCCCTCAAATCAAGTGACAAGAAGTAGACCCTGAATGGCTATTACAAGCAGTTTTTATACATTTTAGGGGCAAAGGTTACATCAGCAAGGTTATAGTTCAAACTTATTGGCTAAGCATATAGACCTTTAAATCTATTGGCTAGCAAGCATGACACGCATTTGAACTCTACCTGGAGCTTTCCAGAGGGTCAGGTGATTGTCAATACAGTTAGAGAATTTTTTAGTCAAGAATGTTCCTGTGGGTGGAGACTGGAACTTGGCCTAGCCTTGACCCCAGGTGGGATGGGGAAGCTGTAAGGGGGGTGTGGGACTGGAACAGCCCTGAGGGTTCCTCGGTTGGTTGGTTGCTGGTGGTTAAATAATCACCCACGAAGAAGAAGAAATTAGATATACTGCCAGAGAAGATCAAACTTGCCCCAGGGAACTTGATCTACATAATCAGCAGAAAATAGTCTAATGATCACATTGTTCCCCTTTCCTTTCTATCCTTTTTTTTCTCTCCTATCTAGTATTAGGGGGTTGAAAGACTAGAATAAGGGTCTAGAAGAATGGAAGAACCCACAAAGTGCCCAAAGTCTGACTACAGAGGAATGCTGAAATGACTTTGCTACTAGTTGCAGAATTGTAATACCCTGAGTATTAAAATGTAATGTGTATGGGATGGAGAGATGGCTCAGTGGTTTAGAGCACTGACTGCNCTTCNAAAGGTCCTGAGTTCAATTCCCAGCAACTACATGGTGGCTCACATCCATCTATAATGGGATCCAATCCCATCTTCTGGTGTGTCTGAAGACAGCTACAGTGTACTCATATACACAAAATAAATAAGTACAATTAAAAAAAATAGTGTATAGTTCAGTAGAATGCTTTCTTAGCATGCAAACATTGAGGCCCTAGGTTTGATCTCTCATACTGACAAAATCAATAACAACAATAAAACCCTATAATGTTTGCAATGGCCTTTTCTACTGTATGGAAATTAACTCTGCCAAGGACCACCCACCCTTAGCTTGGAGAGGGGTCTGAGAAAGGGGTGTCTGGGAGTGGTAAAAACAAACAACTCAAAGTCAAATCATGGGTCCAAGCTGGCACCCTATGTTCTTCTGGAGACAGCTTTCCAGCCTGCTTTTTCTCTGTTCTGCTTTCTCTGAAGATCCCCAAGCATCTCTCTCTCTCTCTCTCTCTCTCTCTCTCTCTCTCTCTCTCTCTCTCTTTTTGTGTGTTTTGCCCAAGACAGTTCTCCAAGCAGTTCTTTCTTGGTATTCTACAAAAGTCTCTGAGTAGGTCATCTCTTACAGATCATAAGCCTGGTCTTTTA
>NC_034595.1:67208371-67216388 GCF_900095145.1 Mus pahari
TCCTCCTCCTCCTCTTCCTCCTCCTCCTCCTTCACATTCCAGGGGCAGGAACCATGTCATTCTGTTCCTAACAAGGCTATGTTGAACTTGGCATAAATCCATCTTTACTGGTCAGAATTCATTAGCACTACCACAGGTAAGTATAATTACACTGCCATCAGCTTTGTACAAGTTCACTTCAGTTCCTACAAAGACATCAAATGGAGAGATGCAGTGGTTAAGAGCACTCGTTGCTCTTGTAGAGGACACAGGTTCAATTCCCAGGCTCATAACCATCTTTAATTCCAGTTCTATATGAGATGCCTTCTGACATCTGCAGTTATCAGGCACTCAATGGCATACATACATACATACATACATTCATGCATACATACATACATGCATGCATGCATACATCCATACCTGCATACATGCAAACAAAACACACAAATCTTTTAAAAGAACAAAACAAACATATGTAAGATAGCTTATTCACTATAAAATAAATAAACCAAAGGTGTGCCCTGGCACTACAATAAACAAAGTCTTAGCAATTTTTATCAGTGTATTTATAAGTTTGGACAATTTTTCCAGACATGCCTTAGCTCAATAGAATGTTAAGAGTTATTATTACGTACTTTACAACAGGGTTTAACTATGTAACCCTGGCTGTCTTGAAATTCAGTGTGTAGACAGTCTAGCTCTAACTCACAACAATCTTCCTGTTTTAGCCTTCCCAATGCTCCAAGAGTGAGGATGTGGGCCTTGTAAAATGGTTTAGTGTGGCCAGGCGTGGTGGTGCACGCCTTTAATTCCAGCACTCGGGAGGCAGAGGCAGGTGGATTTCTGAATTTGAGACCAGCCTGGTCTACAGAGTGAGTTCCAGGACAGCCAGGGCTATACAAAGACATAAAAAAAAAAAAAAAAAAAAAAAAAAAACGGTTAGTGTGTTCTTACATGTGACAGTCTGTGTGTAATCCCCAGGACCACGTTGTAGGAGGAGAAAACCGATTCCCAAAATTGTCCTCTGACTTCCACAGGAATGCCATGACCTGTGCCCCCTCTCAGTGTGCCATCCTCCTATTTTTAAATTTTTTAAATTAAATTTAGAAAGCAAAAGAGGGTTGAGCTGCACTCTTGTGGTCTCAGATCTTTTTGTTACGTTTTTACACTGCTGGGGATACAGTCTAAGACCTTGTACTCTCCTGCTGAGCTATATTCAGACTCCTTCCTTCACCCTTTGAAACCCTCCAAAAGCTTGCTCGTCTACCCAAGTGTGATGGATTAGAAGTTGATAAAATTTTGTCATCATATTCATTCATTCATTCATTCATTTGGTTTAACAAGACAAGGTTTTTCTGTGTAGCCCTGGCCATCCCAGAACTCACCCTGTAGACCAGGCTGACCTCAAACTTGCCTGCCCTCTATCTCCTGGGTGCTGGGATTAGAGGTGTGAGCCACACTGCCCAGCTGTGCACGTATGTTGCAGGTTTTTCCCTGTCCAATCACATTAGGGCAGTGACAGGCCTGTGATTGGACAGGAAAAGGGAGGCGGAGCTAGGGTTGGTCTCAGGAGGGAGAGAAGAACCAGAATGGAGGTGGACCTGATATTATCAAAAGGTTAGAATAATTGTGTTTAAATTTTATCATTATCAATCAATTGGCTCTGAAATTATTGTATTGGCATCTTGTAAAATGTGATATTATTAATATATAAATCTAATTGTTTAACTATAAGCTTAAGAGTCTTGATTCTACCGGGTAATTTGGTGTTGAGTTGGCTGATTGTGGGGTGTGTGGGGCGCTTTATGGAAGCAAGAGGAACTCAGGGGAGCCCTCGTCCGAGAGATGGCCCGTTAGGAGCCCTATGGCCACGCTGGGTTGCAGAGTTGGTGGGCCAAGAGCCCACGCAAGTGAGATCACCTGGCGCGGGGGCTAGCCCCCGAGAGTTGGTAGACACGGCGGCAGGAGCGCAGGAGCATAGCCTGGCACCTCTGCGAGTTGGCGAGTTGTTTTTTTTAATATTTCCCGCAACACACATACATAAAATAAAATAGTCTATAACACATGAAGTATTTTTATGAAAAATTGCCAAAATTTCCAAAAGAAATATAGAGTATTTTTTTTATTTTTTGGTTTTTAATTTTTAAATATATTATTCATTATTTATACCAGTACACCTTAGCTGTCTTCAGACACACACCAGAAGAGTGCATTGGATCCCATTACTGATGGTTGTGAGCCACCATGTGGCTGGCTACTGGGAATTGAACTCAGGACCTCTGAAAGAGCAGTCAGTGTTCTTAACAGCTGAGCCTTTTGTTTGTTTGTTTTGTTTTGTTTTACAAGTCTTTTGTTAACAGAGGTGGGAGTTCCTGCAGAGGAACTGATTTTAGTCCCCAACATCCTCATAGGTAGCTTACAACCACCTGTAACTCTAGCCCCAGTGGATGAGACACAGCTCATCTGGTCTCTCCAGTTACTACACTCACATTTCCCTATACACATACTTTAAAAAGAAAATAGGCTGTTAAAAAATTAGACTTTCAGCCGGGCATGGTGGCGCACGCCTTTAATCCCAGCACTCGGGAGGCAGAGGCAGGTGGATTTCTGAGTTCGAGGCCAGCCTGGTCTACAAAGTGAGTTCCAGGACAGCCAGGGCTCCCCTGAGTTCCTCTTGCTTCCATAAAGCGCCCCCACACACCCCACAAGCCAGAGAAACCCTGTCTCGAAAAACCAAAAAAAAAAAAAAAAAAAAAGACTTTCTGCTAACTTTCTGTTTAATAGAGGACAGAGTAACACACTTGCTTCTTGAATCTGTTGAGGTATTAATACCTAAATTTTCTTCTTTGATATCACATCCAAACTTGATAAATATGTTTCCTTAAAGGTTAGTGACAGATGATTCTGAATTATATCAAGAAATTTCTATATTCTATTACACTAAAACTGAGTAAGCCTGTACAGTGGGATATTTGTAAAGCACTGGTTCACTGAACTATGCAGATCTTCCAAGTGTTTCACATTCACTAGATCAGAAATAAACTAATGGGACATGTGTTGTGAAGCTTTTCCTAGGGAGATGTGAATAAGAACCTGTTTACTCCAGATAGGATCCCAATAAAAGGCCAAAATAATTCCCCATGAGCCTAGCTTGGTGAGGCTCCTTGCAAGAGCATGAATAAAGGGCTAGGGACAGACCAATGAGGAAATTAAAGGCCTTTCACACTGAATTGGTATTCTTTTTGTTTGTTTGTTTTTTGTTTTGTTTTTCGAGACAGGGTTTCTCTGTGTAGCCCTGGCTGTCCTGGAACTCACTTTATAGACCAGGCTGGCCTTGAACTCAGAAATCCACCTGCCTCTGCCTCCCAAGTGCTGGGATCAAAGGCGTGCGCCACCACCGCCTGGCCTGGTATTCTTTCTTATTCCTTGTGTGTGTGGCCTCTGTGCATACCAAAGGCCAGAAGAGGACATCTAGTGTCCTGTGCTATTGTGCTCTGTGTCACAGGGTCCTGGAGCCACTAGCTCACCTGGCAGCCCTATTATGGTTTTGGAAGCAAGGTCTTGCTTTGTGGCCCACCTTGGCCTCAAACCCCTGATCAAAATCTCCTGCTTTTTAACCTGCTTAGAAGTCAGATTAGTCACTTCACCCTACCTGATTTTTGTTGTTGTTTTGTTCTGTCTGAGTCAGGGTTTCTCTGTGTATCCCTGACAGTCCTAGACTCTGTAGACCAGGCTGGCCTTGAACTCAGAGATCCACCTGCCTCTGTCTTCCAAGTGCTGAGATTTAAAGGCATGCACCACATCCTACAAATAGTGGTTCTTAATTAGAGGTGATTTTGTCTATCCATCAGGGAACATTTGGTAACACCTGAAGATAGTCTGGATTGCTACAACTTCTTGTGTTTCTATTATCTCATAGAGGGATATTGCTAAGCACACGGGTAACAAGACAGCCCTTCCCAACAAGAATTATCAGGCCCAAAAATACCAATGATACCGAGGCTGAGAAATAATATGGGTAGACTGGAGATATGTCTCAGCAATTAAGAATACGAACTATTCTTCAAAGAAGACTTGACTTGACTCCCCAGCACCCACATCAGGCAGATCAAAAACCTCTTGTAACTCCTGTTCCAGGGAGACTCAATCAATGCCTTGTGTGTGTAGCGTATGGACACACCTCTACAGGCATCTGCATAATGTGCACACACCACATAAAGTACAAACTAACTGAAAATAATTAAAAACCAAATTGTGTTTGGCATGGTGGTGTACACCTTTCATTCTAGCACTTTGGAGACAAAGGCAGAAACAGGTGGATCTCTGAGTGAGGTCTACAAAGAGAGTTCCAGGATAGAACTCGATCCTCTCTTAAAATAGGTAGATAATCAAACTTAAAGGAAAAGGCTCCCCTTTTGGTTTGATTTTGCTCTTTAAGTTCAAATTGTTATTTGGGTGAATATAGGTGCATACCTGTGTAGCAAGGAGTCTCCAGTGGGTTCTGGGGATTGAACTTGGGTCTCCAGGCATGGGTGTAGCAGCCTCTACCTACTGAGCCATCTCACAAGCCCTACTTTTGGTTTTAGAAGGCAGGATCTCGTGTAGTTCAGGCTGGCCTCAAATGTAGTATGTTACTCAGCAAGACCTGAACTTCTGATCCTCCGTCACCTTCCAAGTGTTGGGATTACAGGCGTGAGAGCCACCACGTCTGGCTTTCTTGGATCAGTGTTGAGTCCTTTAAAGAAATGGTGAAAAGCACCAGGTAGGCAGGACACAGCGAATCAGAGAAAGCTATGGGTTCCAGATGCTGTGTGGTTAACAGTCTCAGGTTTTAGATTGGTGGAAGCTAAGGGTCTGTGAAGACCTCCCAAAAGGCTTTACATATAGTCACAGGAATGTGAGGCGTTACAGAAGTGAATGACTATTAAAGGGACTGAAGATGGCCCAAGGTCATCTGTCTCTAGATGGGCAACATTACAACTCTTTAATCCTCATCAGTCTAGTCTTATAGAATCTTTGACATAGACATGTTTCTTGTTTGTTTTCTGGGAACTTTCTAATTACAGCATAAAGTTCAACAAGACTTTAACAACAAGTTTCAACAAGAGTTCACAAGACTTGGTTACAGCTCAAACATGCCCAGTGCTGTTAAGTGTAGGAAGTGTTCAGTTTCAGCTATCCAGTAGTTTTTTCCTACCATCAGGGAGTTTTACCTTATTCTTTTGTAGTTTAGAATTTAGCAAGACTCAAGTATCCCCTAAGCAAAATTCTGGGTAGTTTCCTCCTATGAATAACACACATTTCATAGTTTAATAATACTAAAATCTGGGTGATGGTATAGGGGGAGTGAACTGGAAACTTAAGGGTTCTTTGGAGAGTCAGTTGTGTTGGATAGTGTTTTGCTGGACAACCGTGAAGGAGTGTTTTCCTAAAGTGGACACAGGTGAAAAGCTAAGGCAGTTGTGTGAAGGAATGTTTCACAGGAGAAAGTATGTCCTGCTAAAGCATGTGAAAGGACAAGTGATGAGGGATTCTTTGCTAACAACAGGCATGTATTAGTCTGCCTGAAGTTGCATAGTTGAGCTCCATTTGTTGGGACTCCATAGAGAGAAATGCACCAAAAACAAAACAAAAACAAAAACAAAACAAAAAAAAACAAACTTCTGGTGGTCTGCTGCAGTTTCTTGCCACTTCCACAGACTTGGACTGATTGACAGTGATATCAGCTGAGACAGACCCCTAGAGAAAGGGAGTATAAAAAAACACAAAAACAAAAGACAAACAAACAAAAACCTCTTGACAGACTGTGACAGAGGCTGAGCTGATCTTTGATTTGCTGAGAGGCACAGCAGAGAACAACTTAAGGAGTTCCTGTTGGTCCCCCGCTGATTCATGCCTGGCTGTCTCTACTAGATAATATCACCACTGCTGACTCTTGTTTGCTATCCCGACTCAACCAAACCAGACTACTGATATATCCATAAGATGTTTACAAGTAAATCAAGCTGCCGCTACTGACTCCTATAAACTAAACTCCAGGTTTCCCGGAAACACAGATGGAAGTTGCTCCAAAGAACCATTTCTAAACAGGTCCACTTCCCCTGTATCCTTTCTTTCCCACTACCTCTGGTAGGTGGTGGGCTAAGAGAGGTTAAAGAGTTTATAAACCATCAAGAATAGGTTTTTTAAAAATTAAAGTTACGGGCTGGTGAGATGGCTCAGTGGGTAAGAGCACCCGATTGCTCTTCTGAAGGTCCGGAGTTCAAATCCCAGCAACCACATGGTGGCTCATAACCATCCGGAACAAGATCTGACGCCCTCTACTGGGGTGTCTGAAGACAGCTACAGTGTTTAATTACATAAAATAAATAAATCTTTAAAAAAAAAAAAATTAAAGTTACAGGGGAAGTACACTATAAGGTTCCACCTTTGCTGCATATTTGAAATTTTAATGAGATCTTAATTTTTTTAATGTTGAGACAGTGTCGTACTACGTAGTCCTGGCTGGCCTGGAGCTTGCTAGGTAGATCAGGCTGGCCTCAAACTGCATCTGCCTCCCAAATGGTGGGATTAAAGGCAGAACCATAGCCAAAGTCTTTACCACAGTGTTTATCTGTGATGCTCTCTCCTCAGTCTCACTAGCTGTACTTAATTATCAGTCTACTAATTTACATACAAGGTCCTAATTTTCATTTACTTTCTATCTAGGTTTTTTTTCTTTCCTTTATTAATTTTTCTTATTTACTCATTTATTCATTCACTTTTAATTTCTGTTTTACGTTTTTGCTTTTTTTTTTTTGAGACAGGGTTTTTCTGTGTCACGTTGGCTATCCTGTAACTAGCTTTGTAGACCATGCTGGCCTCAAACTCAAGAGATTCACCCGCCTCTGCCTTCCAAGTGCTAGGATTAAAGGTGTGTACCACCACAGCCTGGCTCCTTTACTTTTTTTTTTTAATTCTTTTAGGGAGGTTTATGCTGCCCAGTTACTATTAAACTCCTTGGTTCAAATGATCCCTCAGTTTCCCAGATAGCTGAGATAACCATAGTTAAGGAGTCAGGGCAGGAGAATCACTATTTGGAAGCTGGGATTATGGGAATATGCCACCACGCCCAATCTCACGCCGTCTTTTAAAAAAATCTGTGTTTATGGCCATGGCACAGGCGGAGTTTTGTTTTTATGTTTGTGTGAGCACTTATGTATTCATGCACGTGGCTAGAAGTTCATGTCAAGTGTCTCCAGGCTTCTGAGGGTACCAGGCACACACGTAGTATACTTATATACATGCAAACAAAACACTCATACATATGAAATAATATAAATCTTTAGTGTAGTGGTGTATACCTTCAATCCCAGCACTTGGGAGGCAGAAGTAGCCTTTATGAGTTTGAGGCCAGCCTGGTCTACAGAGTGAGTTCCAGGATAGTCAAAGCTGTAGAATAAGATCCTGTCTGGAAAAAACAAGAACAAAACAAAAAAAAGTAACTCTTTAAGCTGGGAGCATGCCTTTGATCCTAGCACTCGGGAAGCATTGACAAACAGACGGCTTGTGAACTTAAGCTAGCCTAGTCTAGTCTACAAAGCAAGTTCCAGGACAGCCAGAACTACATAATGAGACCCTGTCTTAAAACATACAAATAGTCTTTTTGTAACTGTTTATTTTATGTGCCTTGGTGCTTGGTCTGTATGTACGTCTGTGTGAAAGTGTCAGATCTCCTGGAACTTGAGTTATGGTTACAGACTGTCTTAGTGAGGGTTTCCATTGCTGTGAAGAGACACCACAACCAAGGCAACTCTCTTATAAAGGCAAACATTTAACTGGAGCTGGCTTACAGGTTCAGTTAATTATCTTTTTCTTTTTTTCTTTTCTTTTTTTTTTTTTTTTTTAAAGATTTAAGTACATTGTAGTTGTCTTCAGACACCCCAGAAAAGGGCATCAGCTCTCATTACAGATGGTTGTGAGCCACCATGTGGTTGCTGGGATTTGAACTCAGGACCTTCGGAAGAGCAGTCAGTGCTCTTAACCACTGAGCCAT
>NC_034595.1:67217146-67252488 GCF_900095145.1 Mus pahari
AAAAAAAAAAAAAAAAAAAAAAAAAAAATTGAGAACCAACAGGTGCAATTTTGCAAAACTTACAAAATAAAATAGAAAGGTGAGGCATTTGCTTACCATGTACAATACTGTGGGTTTAAGTTTATGGGGGAACATTTTTTTTAATATTTAAAATATAATAAAGTAAGGGTATGGCAAAGGAAGGACAAATAGCAAGTTTGCAGATGAGTTTATTAAGATGAAGTCACTGCTAGTTACACAGAAGAGAAGCTATGTCCAGAACCACCACAAGGAACTGTTCCTGATTCCCAGTGACAAGGCTGAGGCAGATGAGTCTGCACATTTACTTCAAGTTTTTAAAGAGCTTGTGGGCCACCTAGACAAGAAAAAAAAATAATGTCATCACTTAGCTTTAATGTCACAGGTCACAGGTCCTTCATGGCCTCAACAGTAGAGCTCCTGTCTTGACCCTCATTCTTCAGCACGTTATCCATACGCAGGTCCTAGGAAGTCCCACGGGGTACCTGACTGTCCTGTCTGCAACTCTGAATTATTTTTTTATCTTTTACTTCTTTTAGAAGTTGCATGTAGGGGCTGGAGAGATGGCTCAGAAGTTAAGAGTACCAACTGCTCTTTCAGAGGTCCTGAGTTCAATTCCCAGCAACCACATAGTGGCTCACAACCATCTATAGTGAGAGCTGGTGCCCTCTTCTGCCCCGCAGGCAGACCACTGTATACATAATAAACAAATAGATCTTTAAAAAAAAAAAAAGAAAAAAGAAAAAAAAAAGGTTGCATGTAATCACCTGCAAGCTTCCACTACATCACCACACAAATCTGTTTTTACAATTACCTTGGCAGGAATGTGCCACCACCCTACTAGAAATCTAAAACTTTTTGTATTTCTCTTGATATGTATGTGGGAATGGAACTGCTGCTCAGTGTTAACTGTGGCCATATGCTAGATCCCTGCTTAACTCTTTTTTTTTTTTAAATACTTATTTATTGTTATATATAAGTACACTGTAGCTGTCTTCAGACATACATGTCATACTACCCTTCAGACACTCTACCCCTACAGAGATCACACCCAGACCTCACTAGGCAAGTGCCCTACTATCTACATATAGAATATATTCTCAGGAAGTTGGCTACCCAATCAATTGTCCTTGGTTTTTGAGGCAGGATCTCATTCTATAACCTAGACTGGACTAAAAGTATGTAGCCAAGGCTGGCCTCAAACTCATGGCAGTAGATCTGAGCCACTACACCTAGCTTACCTAGTCAGGTTTTCTGTTTTTGTTTTGTTTTGTTTTGTTTTTTGTTTTTCCAGACAGGGTTCCCCTATGCAGTTCTGGCTGTCCTAAAACTCACTCTAGAGTCCAGGCTGGCCTCACAGTCAGACAGATAATCTTCCTCTAATTCTTTCATTCTAATTCCTTCCTCTTTAATTTTAGTGCTAGAATTAAAGGTGTCACCACCAGTGCCCAGCCCTAACCAGTTTTAACAGAACTAATCTTATCAAATTCTGCATGTATGTAGTATATGTAAAATATTGTTACATGAAAGAGTGAAGCACAAACTTACTTTAAAAAGAAAAAAAACTATACAAACAACTAGGTACAAGACACTGAAGGCACATATACACAGAAAGATTAAACTATTCAAAGTATAACATCTGAGCCTGGAGAGATGATCACTAAGTGGTTAAGAACACTATCTGCTCTCAGAGGACCTGGGTTCCATTCCCAGTACCCACATATCAAGTCAGAACTGTCCACAAGTCCAGTTACAGAAACGGACTTTCGGCACATACATGATGCACAGGCATACATGCAGGCAAAACACCTATACACATAAAATTAATTTTAAAATAACATTTTTTTTTTTTAAATATACAGTCCAGGGCTGGTGGTGTATCTCAGTAGATAGAACATTTGCCTAGCATGCATAAGGCCCGTGCTTTATCTCCAGTACTAAAAGAAAACAATGTATAAAATCCAGCTTCCTTAGTATTTAACAGTGCATGTTAGGAGGCCATTTTTTTCCCTGTTGGAGTCTGTTTCAATATGTACAATGGAGAAGATGATACCTCCAGCATATGTGGTAAAGATGGGACACCTATGTATATAAAATGCTTCTCACATAACTTGACATTATGAGCCTATAGTAAATGGTTAGATGTATCTACTTAGAGCACACACACTGTTCAAACTGATAGCCACTGTTTAGCTCTGCCCTTTCTGTCTTCAGACTGACTTACACAGTGGTCCCGTGCATGCAAGAAGTCAAAGAGCTCCTCTGTACAATCCTCTTCTGTCTGTGACCGGGAAGACACACGAGTATCACACAACTCTAGTCGTTCCCGGGCCTTTACACACTTCTCCAGCTGTTCACAGTGCTCTCTCACTGTTGTTAGGGGGTCCTGATGAGAAACGGGGATGGGGGGAGAGAAAGGAACAAAATGGAAGCTTCGGGAGACATCTACTAAATATAAACAAGTTGGTCTTTGGGCAGTATAATCAACAAATAAAGGTGCTGTCTCTGAGTTATTACCCAGGCCAGCAGGCAGAGCCAGAAGCAGAACCTATTTAATACCTCCTGGCTCTTTGATGCTTAAGCAATAAGGAAGTTTCAAATTTCTCCCTTCCAAGATTGCCAGAATACACTGAGAGCCTCAGTCCTACCTGAGAAGCAAGGCAGTAAAGGGAACCTTGTCAAGCAGGAAGCAGATCTACTGGGGCACCATTTAACCCAGCATTAGGATTCAATTTCTCTTATGGAAGAATCAGGCCTGGCCCCCTACTTGCAAAGTCAGAAAAATGCAAACGTGGAGAACTAACTAAGAAAATTTCCTTCTAGAGTTCTTTATTGAACACACATAGCAGGTGAGTGCCAGGCCTTCAGGATGCTGTCTGATTCCTGGTAGGACTGAAGAAGCCCCAGACTTAGACAAGACTTCTAAGGCTCACACTCCCACACAGCTCACTACACAGGAGGTATTAAAGGCTTGTCCCTGCATTTCCCCAAGTTGTCACAGATTCCAATTCTGGTAAGGTAGTTCCAAACCGGAGGCCGCTCTTACCACTAGTTCTTCCTCTTCTTCCTACAAAAGGGAGAGAAAACTAAGTCAGCAGCAGTCGTGTAACATGCATTTCCCTAATCTCGTTTATGCCATAATTATGAAGAGACTGTATCAGTCACATTATTTTATGATGTCGTCATCCTAGCTTCAATCTTAGTGCTAAATCTTGCCTTCCCAGAACTAGCTAATTTTTAGGGAAAATATACATTTGTCTGGGAACATACCTTTCACGTGTCAATCTAAAACCCATCTACCAAATCACTTTCTTAAGCAAAAATCTCACACACCAACTTTGTATCACCCCTATCCAGAGCCAAAGGTCAACAAGGGATCAGCACCATAGTTCAGAGCTCACCGAAATTATTCAAACTATCCAATCCTTAATTTGATCAAGCTTGTTCACCTTGCCTCCATCATTCTGCCCCACAGGAACCAAGGCTCTGAACCTTGTTTTCCCTGTGATTTTTTATTTGTGCTTGATATGGTCTCACTGTAGCCCAGACTGGCTTCATATTTGTAACAGACCTCCTACCTCCCCTTCCCAAGTATTGAAATTATATACATGAGTCACTATATCCAGTTTCCTTCCCAACTTTTATAAAAATGTTGGTGTGTGTGTGTGTGTGTAGCATTTGCACATGTGTGCACAGGTGTAGGTGTGTGTATGATTGTGCATGGATGTCAACAGGAGAGTGGGACACCAGCTATCTATCTACAAAACAAAACCAAGCTGCCTTTGTTTGACCAGGTGTGAGGTGCTCTCCTGTAAACCCAACACTTAAAAGGCAGAGGACCAGGAGTCCAAGCTTGAGTCCAGTCAACCCGGATGATATACGACCCTGTCTCAAAACTATAGTAACTAAAAGAATAGCTAAACTTTATTTATATCCCAAACCAAGTTTAGAGGAAAACTAACTTAAAAATATTTTCACATTTTTTTTTTTTAACTACAGGGGTGTGTATGTGTGTACATACATATAAAAATGCAGGTGCCTGTAGAGGCCAAAGACATCAGATGCCTTAGTACCGAAGCTATGGGCAATTGTGAGAACTGAACTTGGATTTCTGTAAGAGCAGTACTGGATCTTAACCACTGCACCATCTCTCCAGCACCTTTGCTAGACTCTCAAGTTGAATTTGGAATATGAATATGGTCAAACCTAAATCTTTCTTTAGTCAACTTCAAGTTATAATCGCTGCCTTTTAACTTGCAGATAAATATAAGAAAAGGGAACACCAGGCCCCTCATAATCTATTTCTAATTCCAGTGTATAACTTTTAACTAGTTTCCTTTCTTTCCCTATTGGAGCACAGGTCCTAAATCTGGCGCATGGCACAGTGATCTGCCTGCTATAGATACAGGTATCCACATTTGGGAGAAGATAAAGGCACACAGGGAAATGAGCTCAACAATCATGTTTCCCAAATCCTAACGAAAGACAGTACCCTAGAAGTGGAGGACAGGAGGTTCAACTGTAACCTCTGCTCTTTACTCTTTACATGATTGGCAAGGTTTCTCCTAAATGTAAAGATGTTGCATAGAATATAGATTCTAGTTTTTCATCAAGTAAAGTTTCTTAAAACACCTTTCAAGAATTTATTAAGGGGCTGGAGAGATGACTCAGCGGTTAAGAGCATTGACTGCTCTTCCAGAGGTCCTGAGTTCAATTTCCAACAACCACATGGTGGCTCACAACCATCTGTAATGGGTTCTGATGCCCTCTTTGCTAGCAGGGCTGGAGTGGGTGGGCAGGGGGGATTTAAAAAAAACAAAACAAAATAAAACAAGAATTTATTAAAGGGAAAGAGATGGCTCAGTAGCTAAGAGAACTTGCTGTTCTTGCAAAAGAACCAGCTTTGACTCTCTTTTTTAAAGATTTATTTATTTTAAGTATATGAGTGGTTATCTGTATGTATACCTGCATGTCAGACAGAAGAGGGCATTAGATCATTAGATTAGACAGAAGAGGGCATTATAGATGGTTGTGAACCACTATGTGCTTGCTGAAAACTGAAGAACAGCCAGTGCTCTTAACCACTGAGCCATCACTCCAGACCCACCAGATTTGACTCTTAACACTCATATGTCATCTCAAGACCATCTCTAACTCCAGTCCCAAGGGATCCAAGACCATCTTCCAGACACATATATCAAGGTAAAACAGTTGTATGCATAAAAATAAACTATTTTTAAAAATTCACAAAGAAAAAGTATTCCCCCTAAAAAGAGCCTCTGACATCAGAGCTCAGTGGTAAAGAGCATGCTTAGAATACTTGAGGCCCTGGGTCCAAGCCCTAAAACCATCAGGTAAAATTGCTTGCTACCAAGCCTGACAACCGGAGGTTGATCCCAGGAGCCCATGTGAAAGGACCTACAGACAGACGCATGCACACACCAACACCTATACATGCTCACAAAAGATGGTTCAACAGTTAAGAGCACTTGTCTCTCTTCCAAAAAACCCTGGCTCTCCCTAGCTCCTACATGATTGCTCACAGTTCCAGAGGATCTAGTGCCCTCTTATGGTCTCAGAGGGCATCAGGCATTGCAAATGGTGCAAAGGTATACATATAATCAAAACACAAATATACACTTAAAGTAAAAATAAAATCGGGGAAAACACCTGAAATTAGCATTCTAGAAGCAAGACAACTGTGTCATTTCCCAATTAGCATTACTATAACAACACTAATGTGCTAAAAACACCATGCGAAACAAATCCAAATACAGGTCTAATTAATTCTGTTTCCCCCAATGAGAAAATCCAAAGTCACACTGAATAAAAGGATTTTATCTCCACTCATTATGGATCTTTCATAAAATTAACTTTCTTCATTTTACTATTTGATTTGTCGGTTTATTGGGTTTTTGTGACAGGATCTCTATAGTCGTGGCTGTCACGGGGCTTGATATGAAGACCAGGATGGCTCTGAACTCACAGAGATCCTCCTGCCATTGCCTCCCGAGTGCTGGGATTAAAGGCACGGACCACCATGCCCAACTTTCTTCATTTTAAAACTTATATTCTGCTGTGGTATCCTGTTAAACTTTCCGAGCCTCGCTCCAGCACTTTCTGAAAATTAAAGACTAGAAAAAATTAAGGGGTAAGTAATTTTCCAACTAATTCCAAATCCATTAAGCCCCGATGGCTTGTCCTGACATAGACAGGACAAATGCACAGGAAATGGAAGCAAAGTGAGTCTCGGGCTGGAGCTCTGGCTCTCAAGCCAGGACATTTGTATTGGAGTTCCAGTTGCATTGTCTTGCTAGTTGTGTGCCCTCAGACAAGATAAACTTCCTTGCTTGCTGCCTCATCTAATAAAAATGACAAAAATATATAATGTACCTGATATTTACCTCATGGGAAAACCGTGCAAGTTAAACATCTTAGTGCATATAAAGCACTCAGAACATAAGCAGCCAATATTTATCACAATGATACTCAACGTGGGAAAGAGCTCCCTCTTGCACCACAGAATTACACTACACATTCTTAAACTGTCCCCAAAGACACAAGTCCTCAGCCATCTCCATCCCAAAAGATAAAGAACTACTTTTTGTTGGAGATGCTGGGAAGCGAATACAGGGCTTCTTCATGCTAGGCAAGCGCTTTACCGTGAAGCTACACCCCAACTCCTGAAATCACTTTTCCAAAGTGTTAGTATTCCGAAGACTAGGGTCCCCGAAATCTCCATAAACAGAAATTCCTGACCTACGCTACGTAAAGACTAACGTTGGTCTTTTGCTTCACGCACTTATCAAGTTAGAACCTCAAAACATTTATCAAATTAGAACCTCAAAAAACTGAGGGGGTTTATTTGTTTACACAAGTTTATCAGTGCAGCATTATAAACTCCCGTTACACCTTCACATTCGTGGAATGGGGAAGCCAACCCCGAGAAAGACTAGCTATTAATCTGTCCAAGGTCAACCAAAGAATTCTGAAGAGAAGGAGCGGAAACCACCTCTCTGGACCCCGCAAACCCTAGGCTGTAAACCCGGACTAAGAGCGCCCCGGGAGATGCTTTGGTGAGCTAGGTCCCGCCCGGGCCTGCCAGCCGCCTCGTAGCCTTACCTCTTTGGGGTCTCCGGATCCAGTGAGCATCTTTCTTTCGTCCTCTAGTCCCATGTCGGGAGCCGGTTTGGGATTCAACAAGAGCAACAAGGGTAGCTACTCCACTTGAGGTTTAAGAAGGACTAGTAAGGGTCACTCGACGGATATCCGGCGACCTGGCCGGAAGTGCGGCATACTCCTCGTAGTCCCGAACACACGCACAAATTGGGCTGTACTACTCGCTAGCGGCAACACGTAGGGGGAGCTGCTATACACGGCTGCAAAGAATTTGCCAAGGAACATCCTTTCGGTCACTTCCTGCCCAAATGCGTTGATCCACAGTGTTTTTCCGAGCAGCATTTCCTAAGAGACTCGAACCCTCGGCTCCCCTGTCTGACGGTCTTTTCATGTAGTTCCTGTCCTCCCCCATATCCCTTATGGAGCGGTCCTAAAAGCTGACCTCTTCAAGATGGCGGCCCGCGGGTGTCATTCTCGGGCTCGCGCACCTCCCCAAGATGGCGGCGCCCGAGGCCTGGCGCGCCCGGAGTTGCTGGTTCTGTGAGGTAGCGGCAGCAACGACCATGGAGGCCACGTCCCGGGAGGCGGCGCCAGCGAAGAGCTCGGCCTCGGGCCCCAGCGCTCCCCCCGCCCTGTTCGAGCTGTGCGGGCGGGCAGTGAGCGCCCATATGGGGGTTCTGGAGAGCGGGGTGTGGGGTAAGTCGCCGAGTGAGGGGCGACCTCCGGCAGCGAGCGGGGGCGGCCCGGCGGCCAGGGGGCGCGGGGGGCGAGGCCGAGAGGCCCGGGGCGAGGCCCGGCCGGGAGCCCCGGGAGTTAGGTGGTGGAGTCGGAACTGAAATCCCGCGACTGACAGGGCGGGACGGAGCGAAGCCTGAGACCGAGGGAACCGGGGAAGCCGAGCCGCGGCTCGCCTGGGGGGCGCGGGGGGCGAGGCCAGAAGGCCCGGTACGGGGCAGAGCTGCCAGGGCCCTAGCGACCGGGGCCGGAGTGGCAGGCCGGGGCCACAGGCTCGGAGCTGACACCGGGCTGGACCGGACCGAGCGGAGGATTCTCGGATCTCGAACCGACGGGCAGGGATGGCCGGGCTGCCCCGGGGCGGGGGCCGACATTGGCAGGCCCGACCCGAGGCAGGGAGGCCAGGCCCGGAGCCACCTGCGCTGCCGGCCCGGGGCCTCCGCTGTCCGCCGGGCACACCGCGGGGAGCCGGACTCCGGGAGCCCTGCGGATGGGCGGGGTGGGACGGCCGAGCCGAGGGCGAGCGAGGGACGGGAGTCGGGGGTGAAGCCGAGGAGGCTGGGGGCGCCGTGGCCTGTTTGACGGCCCGAGCGAGGGCTGAAGGCAGCGCCCCGACGCCCCAGACCGAGCTGCTGAACCGAGCTGCCGGTCCGCCCGCCGAGCAGGCAGCGCCGGAGGCCTCCGGGATGGGCCGGGATGGTGGTGGAGAAGGGCGGAAAGTGAGTGGAGGGCTCCGGGAGACGCTCCGTAAGCACGGACAGGCTCGGGAGACCGGCCGGCGGCAAGGGCCGAAGAGGCCTCAGGCGGGGCAGGGGTCAGGGGATCCCGGACTGCGGGACCCGAGTGGGGTGAGACACGGGGACGAGGCCTTGGGCCGAAGAGGAGGGAGCCGGAGCGGCCGGTACCGAAGGGCTGGACCCGGCTAGACGGTCCGCTCCGCTCCGGTGTGAGCCAAGGCCTGCCGCTCCCCGACCAGATGGCAAGGAGGCCCTGCTGGAGGAGGATGCCGCAGGCCAGCGGCCTGGCAACTTAAGCGGGGAAAGGGTTCACAACGGGAAAAGTGAGAGTAGAGAGTTAAAGAGAAAGTTAGGGCCTCCAGGAGACACAAGGGAGGGAGGGCATGGGCCTGACAGAATGGGGCTAGTGGAGTAGGGTCAGGCTGAAGTTGGACGAAATCACAGGTCGGGCCAGATGGAAGGTGGAGGAGGAGAGGGTAACATCAGAGGAGGCTCCTGGCCTTGGAGTGTGCAGGGGATGTGCCAGCAGGACTACCCAAGGTGGTGGTGACATCTTTGCCAGAAGGCAGGCCCTGGTCCGTTAAGATCTGAGAGTGAGGGTTTTGTTAAGCCCCGGGGAGGTGGGTTTGCAGGGTTGCTGCCCCAGAACAGGCTGTGAGGCCTTCGAGTGGCCTGCACTGCTGAGAAGGCCCAGGGGCCTTCCAGGAGGTGGGGGTGGGGGAGAAGAGATGGGTAAGGAGTCCTCAGGCCCTGTGTGAGCAGAGGAGATTGTGGAAGGCCCGGTGCCAAGCTGTGCAGAAAAAGGTCAGGCTGACCCTATGGTGAATGGGAGAAAGGCCTCCGTGGGGTTGAGCAGGGACCTCGAGAAGTCCTGTAAATGTGGCAGCCTGTTATCAGCCTGGAGAGTCTTTAGATGCTGATCTTGGCTAGAAGAGGAGTTGGGTGTTAATGGAGGCCCTGACTTGCAAAGAGGAAGAAAAGTATGGCTGGAAGCAAGCAACGAACCTGTCTTAAGAATAAAGGAACAGTAGACTTTGTAGTTAGAAGAGATGAGAATTCCTGTGAGAGGTGTGAGAGGGGATTGCTAAGCAGGAGGGAGCAGAGTCCAAAGGAAAGGGGGGAAGCTCTGAAGGCATGGTTTTTCTTTCTGTGTCCTCATCACTACTTCATTGTTCCCAGTTGAGAGGAGACAGGAGAGCCTGCAGTGGGCTAGATCCAGTAAATAGCCACCCAGTAAGAGCTTGACTCTAGTAAGAACTTTTAGAGGTGCCAAGAAAAAGGCCTGTCAAGCGCTGCTGTTTCGGAGGGAAGTCTCAGGGTGAGCAAGGGAGCAGTCAGGAAAGGCTTCGTGGCATTAGTGGACTAGCGCTGGTGAGAGGGGAGTAAGTGGAGGCAACCCAAGCGTGTAGTGAGAGAGTGTGGGCCAGGGAGGTGCTCAGCAAGTCAGGCCAGACACTGCTGTCAGCCCTGACAACCTCAAGGCCATTCCTGGGACCCAACTAGCAGAATTGGCTCCTGCAGGAGACTGTCCTCTGACCTCATTCCTGCTGTGTGCCACATCTCAGTGATCTCTTATGGTGAGAAAAGTTCATAGCTGGTAGGTGACCTTAAATACCAGGATGTGAGATTGGAACTTTATCTCGTTGGAGTAGAGAGCTTTTGAAAGGTCTTGATCAGGGTATGTCATCAGGAAGAGCAAGGCTGAGAGAGAAAGAATATGAAGACAGAGGTCAAAGAAACAGTTTGTCAGATGATAGACCTACATTACTGTAATAGCACAGGGAATTAATGTTCTCATTCAACAGGTACAGTGAATATTAATGAGTACCTAATAGATTAAAAACAAAGTACACTAGATTCTTGGGCCTCATGATTTAGTTATTCTTCAAGTGACGAGAAAGTCCACTGAGGAGAAGCTGTGTGTGCTGACTCACACCTGTAATCCTAGTTCTCAGGAGGCTGAGACAGAAGGATCGCCTCAAGTTGCAAGGCCGCTCGGAGGGAGACCCTGTCTTTAAAAAGCGGAGGTGCCGGAAAGAGAGTATTCCCTTTACACAGGACAGGATAGTTCGGTTCCTAGCACCCATATCAGATGAAAACTGCATAGAACTCCAGTTCCAGTGGTCCAACACCTTTCGGCCTCTGCAGGCACCCTCACTCACTTGCACGTACCACTATATAGACACACATATACATGCAATTTTTAAAAAAGATTTATTTATTTATTATATGTAAGTACACTGTAGCTGTCTTCAGACACTCCAGAAGAGGGCGTCAGATCTTGTTACGGATGGTTATGAGCCACCATGTGGTTGCTGGGATTTGAACTCTGAACCTTCGGAAGAGCACTTGGGTGCTCTTACCCACTGACCCATCTCACCAGCCCATACATGCAATTTTTAAATAAAATATTTTTTAAAAAGTAGGTCAAAGAATGAAAGTTTTGGTATAACTACAAGATCATAAGCTTAATAGAATAGAGATGCATAGACAGAATGAACATAATAATAGCCAGTATTCATTGATCTTCTTATGGGTAGGTATTGTGTTAAATTACAAGCATGATCTTTAATGTCATGAGGTAGTCATTTCTAATCTATTCCCTCTTCACACAACCCCCAATTCACACATTTTGTTTTATTGAATCAGGATTTTGCTATATTATCCCTGGCTGTCCTGGTACTCATTATGTAGCTCCAGCGAGCTTGAACTTGCAACAGTCCTCCTGCCTCAGCCTCCCAAATGCTGGAGTACGATTTTTCCCAACTTCTCTTTTTTTGTTTTTTGTTTTTGTTTTTGTTTTTTTTTTTAAGATTAGCACTGCTTTTTGTAACAAGGCCATGGGGGAAGAATAAATAAAGGCAATCCAAAAGACTAGAATAAGGAAACTTTCATTATCAAGGCTAACCTTGAATTCCCGATACTCTTGGTTCCAGGGAGAAACTGGTTTTGTTTTTTAAGGTATGACTTTAGAGAAGAGCTATCTTTAATGCTCATAGGTAGTTACGACCTTCATAGGAAGGTAATAGATCAGAGTATACTCAGCGACCCAGCGTTCCTTGGGCAGCTTACTGACCTCAGTGAGCAAGCAGGTTGGTTTGTTTAACTCATCCTTTCCTCTGAGTTTCCAGCTGCCTTAAGATAGAGAATGTTTAGAACCCAAGAAAGGAGAAAGTAAACTTTGTGTTTTGGTTTTGTAGCCCTCCCAGGCCCAATACTTCAAAGCATCTTACCTCTGCTCAATATATATTACTTGGAGAGGATTGAGGAGACTGCTCTCAAAAAAGGTAAGTCTCTCTCTTACCCTTTCTCAGTCAGTGATTGAGAACCCATGGTATTCTTCAGGTAACTGATAACCAATTAGGACTTTGTGATCTTCAAAAGAGCACCTCTAATCCCAGAATTTAGGAGGCAGAGGCTGGTTTATCTCCATGAGTTTGAGGCCAGCCTGGTCTACAGATTCAGTTCTAGTCCAGCCAAGGCTACATAGTGAGACCCTGTCTCAAAGAACAAAAGATAGAAACACCTGCATAGCACTGGAGAGATGGCTTAGTGGGTTAAGAGCACTTGCTGCTCTTAGGAGGAGCCTTGGTTTGGGTCCCAATACCCATATGGCAGTTGACAACCACATAATTCCAGTTGCAGCAATCTAACATCCTCTTCTGGCCTCTGTGGGCATCAGACATGTAGTGTATAATATACTTGAAGACAAAACATACCACATGAAAAAAAGAAATACATTTCTTATAGAAAGTACCTTCACATCTATTTTCTTATATTTTTTCCCTAGTGTCCCATAACACATGCATTCTATCATTTTTATGCTGATAAAACACAAACAAGCTATAACTAAAACTTTTGGACAGTGGTTTTTCTTTTTTTTTAAGATTTATATATTTTATGTATATGAGTACACTGTAGCTGTCTTCAGACTCACCAGAAGAGGGCATCCGATCCCATTACAGATGGTTGTGGGCCACCATGTGGTTGCTGAGAATTGAACTCAGGACCTCTGGAAGAGCAATCAGTGCTTTTAACTGCTGAGTCATCTTTCCAGCCCCTAATTTTTCTATTTTAACAAGCTGTTTCTCAATGGCTAATATTTATGTAACCTTGATTGGCCAAGCAATTCTAGGTACTTAATCCAGAGAAATTCATTTACTCACTTGATTTTTCAACAGCCCTATGAAATAGATATTAATTATAATTTATAGATGGGGAAACAAGTAGCTTTCCCATGATCCTATAGCTTTAGAATAGTTTATTAATATTCAGATCTCAATCATCTGTCCTTAGAGTCAGTCTTGGCTACTCAGATAACTAACTGTATTGCTCCTTTGAAGGCAGAAAACATGGTGGGCAGCAGGCAGCCAACTGTAATACCTCTTCCTACAGGTCTCTCTACTCAAGCCATCTGGCGCCGACTCTGGGATGAACTGATGAAGACAAGGCCTTCCAGTTTGGAGGTAAGTTCAGGTACCGGGAAGAACTCCAGCCTAACCTTGCATGGTAAAAGCAAGTAGAAGTACATACACAAACTGGAAACTACTGAAGCATAGGGAGTGGATTTAGGAGCTGAGCTCAGGTGATCTGTCACACAGTTTTGGCTCATTTGGCTTTTAGCATTTACTTGTTCACCATGATTACAGGGTACACAAAGCAGAAAAGGCTATGAACCCCATGGAATGCAGACCCATGATTCCTTGAGTTTTTGACAGAATTGATGGAAAAAACTAGCAAAGAATTAAAATAACAGAACAAACCAACTCATCTTTGTTAAGTTCAAAAATTCAGTTTGCAAGGCCTTGGTACATTCATCTAGCTTAGGAGGATTAGAAAAACCCTCCTAAGGATTAAGAAAGGATTAAGTGGGGAGGGTCTGCAGAGACATGGTCAACAGCATCGGCTGCTTTTACAGATAACCTAGGTGCAGTTCCCAGCACCTTCATGGCACCTCACAACTGTCTGAGACAAACTCCACTTCCAGGAAATCCAGTGCCCCCTTCTGGCCTCACTGAGCACCAGGCATACATGGTACATAGATATACATGCATGCCTCCACTACCCAGCACAAGGCTATATCTTGAAAGAATAAAATAGCTGGGCAGTGGTGGCGCACGCCTTTAATCCCAGCACTCGGGAAGCAGAGGCAGGTGGATTTCTGAGTTCAAGGCCAGCCTGGTCTACAGAGTGAGTTCCAGGACAGCCAGGGTACACAGAGAAACCCTGTCTCAAAAACCAAAAAAAAAAAAGAAAGAATAAAATAAAAACATTTAAATACATGGTATAATGCTCAAATTTGTCTCAGTGTCATAAAAAACAATATGTATATAGCATACACATTCCTCCAGAGTTGGCCTATTCCTGATTTTTAGTTCCAAATCATTTTTCTGTCTCTTTTTCCTCTTCCAGGGATACACAATAGTCCAGAATTTGACATATTATTGTTCTACAACTTCTAACAAAGCTAAGTTATCTGAACTCTTAGAGATAGGATTGTTCACCTTTAAGAAAGCTGGGGAACACGGGATGTGCCTAGGCTGACTGCAAGGGGTTTATGCTATGAGAACTATCACCCTTATGAGATCATCAAAATAAATATATGTCAACAGGACCAACCTATGGTAGTTCCATGTGTGTTTAATGTGTTTACAACAGAATCCGGTGTACTTTCCTTATTGACCAAAACTATCATTGTGAAAGTGAAGTCACATGCAGAGTCAGAAAGCCAAATTCAAATGGAGATTGGGAAGGTGAAGAGACGCCTCAGTGCTTGAGATTACTGGCCACTCTTCCAGAAGAGCCATGTTTAGTTTCCAGCATGCACATCATGTTTTACAGCTGTGTGCAAGTTTAGCCCCCAGGGTCCAATACCCTTTTCTTACTTCTTGAGCACTGGACAAAGAGACATAAATGAAGGCAAAACCCCGTACACATAAAAAATCCACTCAGAGCCTTTTTTAAGTAGAGAGGGAGGGGAAATGGGGATGGTATTGGAAGCATAACTGTAGTACCTACATTTAAAGAGGTAGAGGTAGAAAGGATAAGAAATTCAATTCAATAGCAACTACTGATCTTGGGACCCTGGCTCTGGCAACAAAACCTCAAAGGCTTTCTCAACAACAGCAAATAAATGAAATTGGAAGCAGAAGAAAAATGGACAAAAATCTGTGAGCATGTATTAATACTAACAAGAAGTATTTAGTGCCCCACCCACCCACCTTATTTGTACACTTAACTCTCATGACTATCAGTGTCTGAGCTGTGAGCTCATGGAGGACAGGCCAAAGTGGACAAATGTCATCTCATTAGCAGTACATCATTCCCATTATCTCCATGCAAGAGGGTTTCTAATTCAGTTTGTACTCTAGTACTCTAGTCCACAAAATGAGTTTCTTGAACTAGATTTCTCAGATATGTTTCAGCACCAAGGTTTTCTTGCACATATTTTAAAAGTAACAATGGAATAAAATAACTTCTGTTAAAAATTCATGAGAAGCCATTGAGAAAACCATTATAACTATATAATAACCTTCACAATTACTGTGTTGGTATAGTTTTTACAGATGGTTACATAGGTCTTCCTATAGTTAGTACACACTAGACCTAGCTTGAAGCAAGCTGGCTCTGGAGGATTGGTTTCTGTTCATTGTGCCATGCTGCTCATGTAGTTACTGTGTTTGAGGTATTACACTTTTAACAGATCTGAAAAAATCCAGCTGTTTTACCTACATGTTCACTATCCCTTGCAGCAGAAACAGCTGCAATAGCTTGGGTCACACTCTCATTCATATTTCTCATGGCCATATAACTTACCTGTAAAGTTGAAGGTTTATTGATGTTTGAAACAGGATCTCATTATGTATCTCTGGCTAGCCTGCAACTCAGATTTGCTTGTCTGCCCAGGATTGAAGCCATCTGCCTCCATGATCAACTTTGTAAATGATTCCCAAGACTGTATGTTAAGCTATCTGCATCCCTATAATCCCAGGATGCTGAGGGAAGCTTGAGCTACATAGCAGGATCTTGCCCTAAAAAACAAAAACCTGTATGTGGGCAACAAATATGTAGGGACAGTGCTAGTGAGGCCCTGAAAGACTCAAGGACATCCTTTGCTACCACTTAAAACTAAGCAGAGTACGGAAAAAAGTTCAGGGTTAAAATGTGTTGTCCAAGGGCATTTGTTGAACTCAAGTTCAATTCCTAGTACCCACATAGTGGCCCTTTCTGACTCTTCAAACTAGGCAAGTTGTACAGTTATACAAAAAAGCAAAACACCAATACACATAAAATTTTAAAATTTGTTGTTTAACATGCACAAGGCTTTGGGTTCAATGCCCAACATTCAAAAGAGAGAGAAGAGAGGTTTGGTTGGTTGCCAGCTAAGTTTTCCTGCTTCCCTGGTGTCCTGCAAGTAACAAGACATTGTAGGTTGACTCAAGCATGAAAGGACTCCTAAATATTACCAAAGCAGGCAGAGCCTAGCACAAATGGCCAGACTTTTGCCTGAGGATACTAAGGGCCTAACTCCTGATTTGAAATGAGGGTGTGGCTGTGGTAGGAAAAGACTGACAGGGGTAAGTTAAAGGTCAGAGAGAAGTGTTTTGCTGCAGTATCCCTCCTGATTGATGATCAGCAACTGTGCCAGTTAACACTTTTAACGTGCCTTTACTTCATCTTATCCATTTAACAATCTTTATCATAAAGTAGGTGATAGTATCTATATCTTAAGAAGAAAAGAGGTCTAGTATACAAATGAGAATTGGAGCCTGTACTGAAGCCAGCAGGCTCTACTTCAAGTTAGGGACTAGATGCATTACATTAGCAATTGTAAGGCTAAGTTGGATGTGGTAGTGCATATCTACTGTTTCCTACTTGGAAAACAGGCAGTAGAATTAATGTAAGGTCATAAGGCTGTATCTACAGAACAAAAACCTCCCAGTGCTTGTAAGAGTAAAGTCACTTGTTTGACATGCCTGGCAACCTGAGTTTGAGCTCTAGAACCTACATAAATATAAAACTGATTACACTAAAGTTGTCCTCTGACCTAAACACACACACACACACACATACACACACACTGTAACACATGAACTTCCCTAGCCTACAACCATAAAACTTAATCTGAAAAAAAAAAAAAAAAACAAAAACAAAACTCTGGGGCTTGGTATCTTTCAGAGTTAGGTAGCCCTTCTTAATCTCCGGTGAACATTAGAATCATTTGGGGGAACAGTTTTAAAAGTAAAGTTGTCTAGCTAGGCCTGGTAGCATACAACTTTAATTCCAGCAGAGGCAGACAGATCTCTGAAATCGAGGCTAACCTGGTCTACAGAGTGAGTTCTAGGACAGCCAGGACTGTTAAAAAGAGAAACCCTGTCTCGATAAACCAAAAAATAAAGATGTATGGACCTTGCTTCAGATGGTACATGTAGAATCACCAAGCCTGGAAAGCTGATGTACATTTGGGATGGTAGTAGAAGAAAACAACTGCACAGGAAATTTTGGTGTGCATAAAATATTGAAAATCTAGGCAGCAGTGGTACACATCTTAGATCCCAGGAACAGATGGCTCTCTGAATTCAAGGCCAGCCTGGTCCACAAGGCTAGTTGTAGGAGCCAAGGCTATACAGAGAAACCCTGTCTCTAGAAGTGACAGAAGAAAGAAAAAAGTGTTCCCTTCAGATCTTGCTTTTCTGAGACAGGGTAAATGTTGGCTGGGCATGACACCTGCCTATAATCCCAACACAGAATCAGGGCACCCAAATTAAGGTGGCGAAAGTAGTCAGATGAGCTCTGGGTTCAAGTGAGACCCTACCTTAAAAAGTGAAGTAAACAAAGTGTCAAATGTATCCAGTATTGACCAGCCACAGGGACACACATATATGAACACATACTTGCATACAAAGGTTGCCCCTTAGAACCAGATTTCTTGGGTCTAAGTCTTGATAACTTACCTGTATAGTAACTGGTGATGACTTATGTCCTCTCTCCAGGTTTAGGTTTTTATTTCAGCTGGGGGAAGTCAGTCCAGTAAGGAGCTGGCATGTGCAGATCCCTAGGTTTGACTCCTAGCACTTAAGATTTTTATTTCAATTGGGTACTGGCTTTGGTTCCAGCATTGTCTCCTAAAAAGAGCTCACAGCTACCTGCAGCTCCAGCTCCAGGGACTCCAACACCCTCTTTGGACCTGTCCAGACACTCATACTGAACTGTATATTAATACTAGATGGAAGTGTCCTATAGCAAGTTTTCCTTAATATGCATACAACAGACAAAGAAAACTGTTAAGCTTAGGGGATAGCTTAATCAGTAAAGTGTCTGATCCCCTGAGCTCCCCTAAAAGTATGTGCACACTAGGTGAGTCTGATGACCTGTTTGGATTCCCAGAACCCATATAAAAGGCCAGACAACATAGCTATTTGTAATCCCAGTATACCACTCACCTCCACTGAGAAATGGAAGATTTCCCAGGAACTCATAGCACAGCCACCCTCAAATAATTAGTCCTTTGTCATCAATGTGCATGAACACAAAAGCTAGGCATAGTGGTGCCCTTAACAAGTTTGACTGTTTTACTTGCATTTATTTATTATGTGTACATGAGCCTTGTTTCCACAGGGACCTTGGATGCCCTGAAACAGCAGTTACAGATGCTGCAAACCACCATGTAGGTGCTGGGAACTGAATCTGGGTCCTCTGCAGGGGCAGCTAAATGTTCCCAGCTGCTTAGACATCACTCTGCTTTTTCTTTAAAGCAGTGTTTCTTTACAGACCTGCAACTATGTAGATCAGACTTTCTGACTCACAACTGCTGGATTAAAGGCATTCACTACCACCTCCAGCTCCTTTGGTGGGTTTTTGGTTTTCCAAGGCAATGTTTTCCTGTGTGGCCCTGGCTGTCCTGGAATTTGCTCTGTGGACCAGGCTGCCTCAATTTCATATCTGCCTTCTGCCTCCCAAGTGGGGCACACTTTTAATCCCAGTGGTGGAGAGGTACAGATTCCTTCAGTTTGCTGGCCTGGTAGCCTAACAGATTTGCCAAGTCTCAACCCAGTAAGAACATCTTACCAAAAAAGGTGGGCAGCATCTGAGAAGCAATTCTGGACAACTCTGGCCTCTATCTGTATAGGAACAGCCACAGGGGACACAAGGTATCACTTGTCAGACAAGGAACACTATACAGTTACCCTACAGAAAGCACTAAGATATGTTCCTTCCTGTTTATATCCCTTGCTTATTTGTAAAATGGGGCCACTAGTAATGCATACCTCAAAGGTGTGAACACTAAATAAATGTGCAAGTTTGTTAGAATAAAGCCTATCTCAGTGAGTTTACTAAAGGAAAGAAACTTAAGAGGGCATTTGACAGATTTCTGGTGTTTTCTTTGCTCTAGAGTGTGACTTGCTGGCGAGCCAAGTTTATGGAGGCCTTTTTTTCCCATGTCCTACGTGGAACCATTGATGTGTCTTCTGATAAACGTCTTTGTGATCAGCGCTTCTCACCTCTCCTGCACAGCTCCCGTCATGTCCGACAGCTAACCATCTGCAATATGCTGCAGGGAGCAACTGAGCTAGTGGCAGAGCCCAACCGCAGGGTTCTAGAGACCCTGGCCAGTTCTCTGCATACCCTCAAGTTCCGCCACCTGCTGTTCTCTGATGTGGCTGCTCAGCAGTCACTTCGACAGCTGCTGCATCAGCTCATCCACCATGGGGCTGTTAGCCAAGTGTCGCTGTACTCCTGGCCTGTGCCCGAGTCAGCCCTTTTCATCCTTATCCTTACCATGAGTGCTGGCTTTTGGCAACCAGGCCCTGGTAGCTTGCCTTGCCGCCTCTGTGGTGAAGCCTCCCGAGGCCGGGCCCCATCTAGAGATGAAGGGTCCTTATTGCTGGGCTCTCGCAGGCCTCGGCGTGATGCAGCAGAGCGATGTGCTGCAGCACTAATGGCCACCCGGCGGAAGAGTGAAGTCAAGCAGATGCCCAGGGCTGTACCTCCCAGTCGTGTAACACGCCGCAGCACACAAGAGAGCCTGACAATAGGTGGAACAGACTCTAAGTTGTACCTCCCAGCCACCTCTTATGAGGCTTCTGGCACTAAACAGCCATCTGCTCCAGCCGCGGCCTCCTCTGCCTCCTCTTCCACATCATCCAAACGGGCTCCAGCTAGCTCAGCCTCACAACCTAAGTCCTTAAAGCGTTTCAAACGAGCTGCAGGGAAGAAAGGTCCCCGCACCCGTCAGGGGTCTGGTGCAGAGTCTGAAGACCTGTATGACTTTGTTTTTATTGTGGCTGGTGAGAAAGAAGATGGTGAAGAGATGGAGATTGGGGAAGTAGCTTGCGGAGCTCTGGATGGATCAGATCCCAGCTGTTTGGGGCTCCCAGCACTAGAGGCATCCCAGCGATTCCGCAGCATTTCCACCTTGGAGCTGTTCACAGTTCCTCTCTCCACAGAGGCAGCTCTGACACTGTGCCATCTTCTGAGTTCCTGGGTATCACTGGAGAGCCTTACACTTTCCTACAATGGTGAGCACCTGAAAGAACAGGGCTGGGCTTGCATCTCTCTAAAGCACTGTGCCTAATCAAGAGTGGGGAGTATGATTAAGGAGTGGAAATGTGGTTATTTGTGTCTCATGGAGGCAAAAGAGAAACACAAAAGACACTGGCACATAGTGTTAGGAAAGGAAAATGAGGTCTGTAGTCTGGATTTACTATTGGAAGAAAGGCTAAGGGGCTGAGAAGTCAGATATATACAGAGGGCAATCCAGACACAGACAGGGCTCTGAATTTGTATCGCATCAGTCAAATAAAAGCAACTGACCAGGGATTTTTTTTAAAGGAAGGAAGGAAAAAGATAAAAAAGCAGATCAACAACCTATAAGATAGTCTTCTGTCTTTATCCACATAATCAGACACTCATGCTTTAGCAGTTTTCATATACTTGGGCTATATCTAAAATTAAATATTCTCAAAATACTAACTAACTTAATTTTTAACACTGACCTTATGAAGTGGCTTGCCCCGATAACCCTGCTTAGCAAACTGTAGAGCCAGTATTCAAGCCCAGATAACTTGACTTCACAGTCCATTGTTAAATCACTATATTTCCTTCTTTCTACTGCTTCTTCCACCACCAGAACATTAAATCCTGGTCTCCACCAACACTGTTTCTTTCCCTTCCCTCTTCAGGATGTAGTTATCTCTACTGTCTGCACTCAGACATCACTTACACCTTCACCAGCACACAGACCTTACTCAATTTCACATGCACTTTCCCTACTTCACCTTCCATTTTCTTTTTTCTTTCTCTTTTTTTTTTTTGATGGTTCATCCTGAGAGGATTTATTTTTGTACACTCATTTATTAATAAGTCCCTACTAAATGTTAGACTCGGAATGAGGTGATGAGAAGAGAACCAGTTCAAATCCCATCCCTAATCTCTTGAGACCCTTGAGCCAATATGAAAATGCAGTCCTAAATAAAATATATTACTCTGAGAAATATTATAGGATGGACTAGCATAGGTTATGTGGTGAGCACCAAATAATGTGCTTATGTGGACCAATGCATGTCTTCTCTGAAACAACCAAATGGTGTCATTATTCACTATGTCTTCTGCTACAACTGGGGTAATAGGGCTGTTACAAGATGAAATGACATGTCTTGTGCCCACCTTCCATTTTCTATTTCTTCCTGAGGCTGATGTAGTGGTGCATGTTTATTACAATAAACTGGGGAGGCTGAGGTAGACAGATCTCTCTGAATTCAAGGCCAGTTTGATCTACATGGTGAGTTCAATGACCCCCTAAAAGAACAAATAACTACAAACTCTTATTTTTTTTCCTGAAATATTTCCATTATCTCAATGGTTCTCTTCCTAATTTTCAGTATCTCAGAACCCTTCCACTTTATCTCCTTTTCTAGACAATTGTCCATTCCTGTAGCTTCAATGACTGTTGATACTAATATCCCCTTGACTCAGCTGAAGACATTAGGCCCATCTTTTTTCCTGAACGTCCAGATCCATTTATTCAGCTTACTACTAGGTATCACCTTGCAGCTCATTTCCAACCTGGATACACTATGACTGTACTGAGCCTTCTGCTTACAAAGACATCACAACTGACGCAGTTGCTCAAAGAAACAAAAGATTGTTTCTTCCAAAATATTTAGTCACTAAGCCCTACTTTGACATTTTCCAAATCCAGTTCTATCTGTATCCCTTAGTTTAGGTTATTATTACTCCTCATCTGACTTCATTTCAGCAGTCCTTTCTTCAGACAACCCATTCTTTGTACTGTACAAGTATTCCTTTAAACGAATAGTTTGACCCATTTGTTCATTCGCAGTCCAGTCCTTCATAGGCCAAGCATGGTAGTACTTGGAAGATAATGGAGTTAAGGCTATCATTGGCAACATATTTAGTTTGAAAAAACATGAGACACACATTGTCTTCTACATAATGTAGGCACCGTTAAACTCAAAATCCTCTGCCTCCACCTTCCACATGGCATTACAGGCATGCACCACCACCACACCTCTGGATATTATCAGATCGTTTTCCTCATGTTCACTCCTGCTTGCCCTTCACACCTTACATGCCCTGTATTCCAGCTTACAACCTGTTGCTCAGACTTCAGGCCTCTAAATGTCAAGATTTTTTCTGCCAACACTTCCTTTCCCTTGTAGTTATCTCCTTCTAGTATTTAAGGCTGAATTGGGATGTCTTACTGAGAAACCCCACTGTTTAGTATGCATCCTTTACACATCCATTGTACTCCTGCTTCCTTGGTTCCTATACTGTCTTATCAGGCTATATGGACAAGAACACTATGTGCTCCTTGTGTCTAGAAGAGGGGAAAAGTGCTGGTTAAAGTTTACTCTCTGCCCCCCAAGTGCTGGGGTTAAAGGTGTGCACCACCACGCCTGGCCCTAATTGTGAATTTCTTAAAAATATGACCTACAGCCAGGCATGGTAGTGCATATAGCCCTGGAGAAGCAAGGGGGAAAAGTGTTGTCTTAAAAGGTCTAAAGAAGCCGGGCGTGGTGGCGCACGCCTTTAATCCCAGTACTCCAGAGGCAGAGGCAGGCGGATTTCTGAATTCAAGGCCAGCCTGGTCTACAAAGTGAGCTCCAAGACAGCCAGAGCTATACAGAGAAATCCTGTCTTGATCCCCCCCCCCAAAAAAAGTCTGAAGCTTTGTCTTAAAAGTAAAAACATGGCATCTTATTAAAAGCTCAAGACTTGGTAGTAATCAATAGAAATATTTATGGAGTTTTCACTGAATATTCTGCTTAAATTTCCCACATCTGTAACCTAATCTCTTTTGCCATAGGTCTGGGCTCCAATATCTTCCGCCTCCTGGACAGCCTACGGGCCCTGTCAGGCCACGCTGGATGTCGCCTCCGTGCCCTCCATCTCAGTGACCTTTTCTCACCACTGCCCATCCTGGAACTGACCCGTGCCATTGTGCGAGCCTTGCCCCTGTTGCGGGTCCTGTCTATTCGTGTTGACCACCCAAGCCAGAGGGACAACCCTGCTGTACCAGAGAATGCTGGGCCCCCTGGACACATAATTGGGGATGAAGAAATACCAGGTAAAGCAGTGTGTATGCACATACACATACCTCTAATTATATGTACACCGACATTTGGGTGGGTAGATAAAGGGAATATCATCTGCAGATCCATTTCCTCTCAACCCTGCTAACATGTTTCCCCTTTTACAAGATGCCATTCTTTAAAATAACCTTAGGTTAAACAGATCCTGAGACTGCTGTGAGCATGACCAGGACAGCTGTCTCCAGAAAGGGGATCTAAACTGCTAATTCTATTTTTTTTTCTTCTCTTTCCTTTTATGTCTCCTCTTGTAGTACTATGCATTTGCTATCTGTCTGTATGTGTGTTCATGAGGAGGCTACAAGTTGACACTGGGTGTCTTTCTCTAGCCCAACTCATAAATCCTACTGCAGAAGTCAAGGGACAACTTTTGGGTTTCAGGCCTGTGCAGAGACTAAACCTAGATTTGTACAGCAAACACTTCTTACTTCCTAAATAAGTTTTTGTTTGTGATTCTGGGAATTGAACTTAGGATCTCACACATGATAGGCAAACATTCTACCTTTGAGCTATATTTCTAGCCCTCTATCTTTTCTTTTTTAAAGATTTAGCCTCTGCCTCCCAAGTGCTGGGATTAAAGGTGTGCACCACCACTGCCTGGGTGGTTTTTGAAAATGTCTTTTTTTTATTGTTGTTTTTTCGAGACAGGGTTTCTCTGTATAGCCCAGGCTGTCCTGGAACTCACTTTGTAGAACAGGCTGGCCTCGAACTCAGAAATTCGCCTGCCTCTGCCTCCCAAGTGTTGGGATTAAAGGCGTGCGCCACCACGCCCGGTGAAAATGTGTCTCTTTCTGAACCTGGGAGCTCACCATGTTGGCTAGACTGGCTCACCGTGAATCCAAGACCTGCCTCACTCCACCTTTCCAGTGCTGGAATTTCATGTGTAGGCCACGACAGGCCTGCCATCCGAACTCAGGGCTTCACACTTACACAGCAAACAACCCTTGAGGTGTCCACCCAAACCCCTGCATATTCTTTATTTGCTTTGTCTTATCTCTGAATGCAAAGACAAGATTTTATGTTTAGTGGTCCATTTCTATGAATTTACATATGTCTGACACATAGCAGGATAAGATAATAAAATATTTTCCTAGTGAATCTACTACATGTAGAAGTAGAGGCCAGTAAGATACCTTAGCAAGAAAAGGCACTTATCTACCCTCAGAACGCACACGGTAGAACTGACTCTTGCAAGTTGTTCTCTGAACCCTGCATGATCACTATAGTACACACATGCCCACACATAAAATACAGGTTTTTTGGTTTTTTTTATTTTTTCTGGAGACAGGGTTTCTCTGTGTAGCCCTGGCTTTCTTGGAACTTACTTTGTAGACCAGGCCAGCCTTAAACTCAAACAGATCCACCTGCCTCTGCCTCCTGAGTTCTGGAAATAAAGGTGTGTGTTCCCACACCTAAAACATACATATTTTTAAGTGAAGTAGAGAGAACTAACTAGATTTTCTCTTCCTCTCACATACAGAAAACTGCCTGGAGCAGTTGGAAATGGGATTTCCTCGAGGAGCCCAGCCAGCCCCCCTGCTCTGCTCTGTTCTCAAGGCCTCGGGTTCTCTACAGCAGCTGTCACTGGACAGTGCCACCTTTGCCTCGCCTCAGGATTTTGGGCTTGTGTTGCAAACACTCAAAGGTAGGAATGGTGAAGGTGGGTAGGTAGGGAGCTAACATTGTTCCCTGGGAAAATTAAGCCCTACCACTCATGGCATTATGTCTCCTATCTAGAATACAACCTATCCCTGAAGAGGCTGAGTTTCCATGATATGAATCTTGCAGACTGTCAGAGTGAAGTGCTTTTTTTGCTAAAGAATCTGACCCTTCAAGGTGAGATCCTTACCCAGAACCTGAGCATTCCTGTGTCCTCACTATAGCTTTGTCATTATCTCAGTCTGCAAACTACTGTTTTCCTAGTTCTCTATCTTCCTTGACTATAAAGGATATAGAACCTGCATGACCTTCCTTCTAATATTCCAAGTTTTAGTACATCACCCAGTTTTGTTTTAAGGGGTTGTCAGAAATGGTGGTAGCACCTGGATGGGTTCAATTAAAAAACAAAACAAAACAAAACAAAAGATAGTGGGGAGAAATAAACATGCTACTGTGTGTGGGTGTTCCCTCAGACACTCACTGTGACTAGTCTCCACCCCTGCAAAGGCATCAATGACTATAGAGGGGGAAGTAGACCTAGTAGATCTCCTCAGAGATGTTCCTCAAACAGGCTCAATGTCCTATTTGAATTGAGTTCCAATATTGCTCGGATCATTATAAATTATCCTTTTCAAGTCTGTATAAATGTTCACAGTACCTTGCCAGGCCAACCTAGGACAGGAGGGACAACGCCACCCCTGCTTCAGTCATCCGAATATTCTACTTTCTCTTGACAGAGATTACCTTCTCCTTCTGCCGTCTGTTTGAGAAGCGCCCAGTCCAATTTCTTCCTGAGATGGTTGCTGCTATGAAGGGCAACTCTACACTGAAGGGCCTTCGACTACCAGGGAACCGCCTGGGTAGGGACCATACCCTGGAGAGGAGGGAAGGAGGAGGGAAGGAAAGAAGGAACTAGGCCTTTGACCTAGAAACTTTTGGAGTAAAGGTACTGACCAGGCTGTAATACAGGTATTTGAGTACTAGGTATTCAGAACTGCTAGGACTAGGGCTCTCCCAGGTTGGAGCTGGGATAGGATACCCTTGTTTCTGTTTGTGGGTAGAGTTAATGAGTGTTCCTCTCTCCCTCTCGCCAGGGAACGCCGGCCTATTAGCCCTAGCAGATGTTTTCTCAGAGGATTCTTCCTCTTCTCTCTGTCAGCTGGACATCAGGTATGCTAGGGGTTAGGAGACACGGGTCGGGGAGAGAGACAAAAGCCTAGTTGCTTCCTGGATATCTAATTCATGGCATCTCTACCAGTTCCAACTGCATCAAGCCAGATGGGCTTTTGGAGTTTGCCAAACGACTGGAGCGCTGGGGCCGAGGAGCCTTTGGTCACCTACGCCTCTTCCAGAACTGGCTGGACCAGGATGCAGTCACAGCAAGAGAAGCAATCCGGAGACTCCGGGCTACCTGCCACGTGGTTAGCGACTCATGGGACTCAACCCAGGCCTTTGCAGATTATGTCAGCACCATGTGATGGGGCCCATACCTCACAGGCCCATCCTCAGTACCATCAGCTTGCAGGGACTGAGGCATGGGCTGCCCAGAATCCCCAACCACTGATTCTGTCATCCTCCTCCTGCCACTTTGTCTATTTCTGTTTTGTTTTCCTCTTCCCTTGCACTGAGGTTCTGGAGGCCTTGATGCGGCCCAGCAAAGGCATTCCCACCACTGAGTTGAGAGGCTTTGGGCTACTCACTCAGTACTCAGGGAACCCCAGGCTGGGAGGTTACGGTCTCTGTCGTCACTGAGGAAGAAACCCCCTACCCCTGCTCTGGGGTTTCCTGCTTCATTCCTCAAGCAGGCACCCGGGCTTTAGAGAGGTGGAGGAATGCCTAACACCAGGCCTCTTCCCTCCTGGGCTTACCAATCTGTTCCCAGGCCTCAGTCCCTTTCATGCCTTTATTCCTTTCTTTTTTTTTTTTTTTAAACCAAAAAAGTTTTTCTTATAAAATAAATTTTGGGCAAACATCATGCAGCCCTTCTTGATGATTTTCTCCCAGAGACTAAAACTGAGCAGAGCCTCATGAGGCAGAGAACCCCTTTCCCTGTATCCTTTCCCAGACAACTACATCCAGACCAGCTGGTTATCAGTGAAGACCACGCTGCTCCTCATGAGAACGCTGGTGGAAGACGAAGGTGATGGCTGTAGATGAAGCATCCCAGGCAGCCTGGAGTACCTCATCCTGGAGCCCTCGTTTATCTGTGCTGTGGTTCCACTGAGCCAGGTCTGAAGTGCAGTCAGAACCATCAGGGGGTGGCCAGACCTGGCGGCTGTTTACACAACGGCGGCAATGCAATCTGGGGTCAGAGGACAGAGTTGTGGTCACTACAGATTTCTGTGCTGTTCAGGTAGCAAAGAGGTAATGACAAGGCACTCCACATACCTGTCATGTGTGTCACTGAGGCTTGCTTCATCCAGGGTAAACAGCTCTTTGAGCTCACCAAGAGAAAAGTGACGCTCCACATCCTGCTCCTCGTCCACCACACAGCTGCTCAGAGCCTTCTTGTGGCTCTGCCGCTGAAAGATCTTCTCCTCAATTGTTCCTGCCTAGAAATGGGATGAAATGTAAGACTCAACCGTTCCTGTTGATGCTGAGGGAGCAGGAAAACCTAGGGGTTGAAAACATCTTGAGAAAGGGCAATTATCTGCCTTAGGGGAGATCCATCTTCCTAGTTCTAGAGTCAAGAATTGTGCTGCTTTGTCTGCCCGACCATTTTCAGCATCAGTGGAGAGTGTCGGAGCCTGGCTAAATGGGTTAAGTGTAAACGGGTTATCTGTATCAAAGTGCCCTCCACACCAAGCCCAACTCTCATTCAGTATCATTTGACTATTTTATGTCAGGTCATATACTAGTAATAGGGTACAAGAAAGAATGAAGTATGATCACTATCACAGAGGTCATAGAACACTTCATTCAATATGCAGACTATAGAAATAGATTTGTACAATGGCAAAAATCTGTAAGTAATACTCAGGGTCTCATGAAAGGAATGATTGAAGAGTTGAGGAGTTCAGCAAGCACTGAAAACAGATTCTCTTTGAGCTGACTTCAGAAAAAAAGGTGGACTAGAAGCCAAGAGCAACAAAGAGGGCCAGTTCTTCAGGAGGCTGAGGCAGGAAGATTTCTTGGACAAGGTGGAAGATTCTAGAAACATTAAGGTTTTAAAGTAAATATGTAAGTATAAGAAAGCTAGAAAGGATGAAAGAGTAAGATGATCTCTACTAAAGCCTTGAAAACCAGCTGAAGATGGCTCAGCGGTTGAGAGCACTGACTGCTCTTCCAGAGGCCCCAAGTTCAATGCCCAGCAGCCATATGGTGGCCCACAACCATCTGTAATGGGATCTGATGCCCTCTTCTGGTGTATCTGAATACAGCTACAGTGTACTCATACACATACTTACAGATAGCAGTCGGTAGATATAGCAGGTCTTCTTTTGACCATCACGCCAGACTCGGGCCATAGCTTGTTCATCATTGGCTGGATTCCAGTCAGGATCAAACATGACCAGTCGGTTAGCACCAATGAGGTTAAGACCACAGCCCCCAGCTTTGCTGCTCAGCATGAAAACAAAATCAGGGCTCTGGGAAGAAAGGAAACAAGAAAGGAGGGGGTAGAGTGCACACACTTGGAAACTAAACTGGGATCCTTCTCAGCTCAGCCAACATGTCTCCCACTTTCCTATACTCACACTGAGGACCACAGGTTGGTCGGCCTACCACTCGATTTCCCAACCCACAAAGTCAGTTCCTAAGTCAGTCATCACCAAACAGCTTCATCTCATCACACCCACCAGAACACAAAACAAAAAGCAATGAAGCATAACCACCACACAGCTTCTGTCGACACATTACTTCCTGCGCTGCTGTACTTACCGATGGGCTATTGAAGCGCTCCACAACCTTGGCTCGCTTCTTAATGGACATTGTGCCATCCAGGCGAACATACAAGTACCTTGAGGGAGATCCAAATATTAAGACCCAAGAAGCATAAATTAATTGGAACTATGGCTACCAAGAAGACTAGATTAACCATGCTTGAGGCTGCTCACCCATAGTCTAAGGCTTCCCTAAGAGAAGGACAGAGAAGAGCAGGAATTCTGATCTGTGTAAAGATGGAGCTACTGCCATCACAGTCATGAGGTAAGAGAAAGTCCTCAGATAGCCACACCTTGATAAACATCTAATAATCAGAAAATCTAATCATTTTCCTAGAGTGTCAGTGAGGAGGACACATCCCTTTGCTAGCCAGCTTGGTTAGGCTCCTCCCTACCTTCGAACCCGGCACAGCTTTTCAAAGAGATCCAATGTCTGAGTATAATTAGACACCAGCACGACTTTGTCACTGCTACGGCTTCGAGTCATGGCCAGAATGTAATCAAGGACCAGCATCTTACCTGGGAAAAGTGGCTATTATCAGTCCTCACAATTGGTCATCCCAGTGGCCCACGGTTGTTATACTGATATCCTGCTTTCAGACTGGATAGCCTTATCCTATATTCCCTCCTCCAAGGAGACTGACCATCTACTAATTGGGTGGGCTCACCTGACAACTGTGGCTCTACAGCTTTAGAGTTATAACCAGGTGGGAAGATACCCAAAGTGCCCTCAAAGCCATCCTCCTCTGCCACACACTTGTCATAGATTAGAGCTGGATCTGAAAACCCAAAAAAGAAAAAAAAACAAAACAAAACAAACAATCAACCAAACAAATCCATATCAAAATGCTAGCACCTCTGATTGTCTGAAGCTTGTACTTGAGTGCTCACCCTCTGGATATCTGGCGCTGACATAGGCTACACTTACAACTAGAATCGCCTGGGGTACACCCTCCCAAGTTCCCACAGGGTGTAGCCAGTATCATCTGGAAGCCTCACCATCACTCACTACAGTGTTCTCCCAACAACAAAAGGAACCATCTGTTATTTTTCTTTCTGCCTCGTGTTGTTCAAGAGGATGGGTGCGTACAAGCACTCACATACACAGTCCAACACGTCTCAAGCATCAAGGATGGACTGGGCAGAAGACTGTAAAATCGCCAAAGTAAAGGTGTGATTCAGAAGAGTTCACATGTGGCCTCCATGGGGGTCTCTAGAGAAGTTTTGGTAAAGGTCACCTGCCTATTCACAAGAACTTCCGCTCCCTGCTCACTCACACTCACACACAAGATACCCAGTATGGGTGCACTCACGATTACACAGCTTCTTTAGAGAGGTGATAGAAGACAGGGAAGACACACTCATCTTGCCCTCACGCAATTCTTCTTCAGGCTTAGCCTGTCTCAGAAATCTCTTGTATAGCTCAGTTTGAAGGGGTGTCAGCCTGAAAATAAAAGGGCAGGTGTCGTTCAGTAGAAAAGACGGGAGCACACACGCAGCTACCCTGAACACTGAAATTCAGCCACACCTCAGAAGCTAAGCTTTAACCCACTTGTCTTAGTCAGGGTTTCTATTCCTGCACAAACATCATGACCAAGAAGCAAGTTGGGGAGGAAAATGTTTATTTGGCTTACACTTCCATACTGCTGTTCGTCACCAAGGAAGTCAGGACTGGAACTCAAGCAGGTCAGGAAGCAGGAGCTGATACAGGGGCCATGGAGGGATGTTCTTTACTGGCTTGCTTCCTCTGGCTTGCTCAGCCTGCTCTCTTCTAGAACCCAAGACTACCAGTCCAGAAATGACACCACCCACAAGGGGACCTCCCCACTTGATCACTAATTGAGATAATGCCTTACAACTGGATCTCTTGGAGGCATTTCCCCAATTGAAGCTCCTTTCTCTGTGATAAGTCCAGCTGCGTCAAGTTGACACAAAACTAGCCAGTACACCACTTTAACCCACTCTCTGTCCGCCTTTCAAGCAAGTTCATACCTACAACAAACAACCTGCTCAATCTTCACGGGCAGATACTTAGAGAGGATGTCAGATGTTCTCCGTATCAGGCACCTGGGGGAATGGGAAAAGGCACGAGGGAGGTGAAACTGATTCAGTAGACTAAGAACTAAAGGACAAAAGACTCACTCCACTTATAGCAGAGTAGGTCAGACCTACCACTTCTGACATATAGCATAAACTCATCATTTCAAATGACATTTGTTTATTTCAGGGTTTCAATCGTGGGAACAAAGTCCTTCAAAATTACCTAGCTTAAACTGACAACACCTTTTGTTCCTTCTGTTCAGCTTGTTGGCTGGTCTTTTAAAAGAAAGCCAAGGTCTTGCATTCACCATGCAGCTGTCAAAAAAAGTGGACCACAAACTTTGCCACCATCCCTTTTATTTATGGGCATGAGTATTCTTTTTGCATGTATGTCTACACACTGTGTTTATGTCTGGTGCCCTCAGATAGAGGAAGAGGGTACCAGTTCTCCTGGAACTGGAGTTATAGATGCTACCACGTAGGTGTTGGAAATCCTCTGCAAGAACAACTCATGTACTTAACCACTAAGCCAACTCAACTCTCCAGTGCCTAAATTATAGGTCTTTATTGGGAGGCTTCTATCTGTATTTGCACAGGCACCAGCTGTCACATAACTCCAGTCATTAAGCCCTTAGCTGTGACTAGACCAGAAAGAATAAAGAGGCATCTTTAGCATCTACCTGGTCAGGCACAATAGCACATGCCTGGAATCCCATCATCTGGGAGGTAGCCTAGGATGTATGAGATACATTCTCAAAAACAGAGATGGGGGTCGGAGGGGGGAGGAGGGACAGCAGCCTCATAGGACACAATAACCCTGCTATCTAAAATTGGTAGGAAGAGGTAGCCATGAAGTTGGGAGGGCAGAACACTGATAATGAAATTTTATCAGCAGTTCATACCAATAACAGGAGTCCAGGATGTACCTGCTCTTGGTTCATTTGAAACCCAGTGGAAAAAAAATAAGCACTCTTGGCCTGGGAGCCACACTAAAATTCTTCAGCTCTTTAACCCACCACACAACACGTCTACACATAGAAAGCCTAATGCATTAGGCTAAGAGCAACTGTCAAGCCGCTTCTGAAACCCAAACAAGGATGTGTCTTGTTCAGGAAGGCTCAGAACCACAGGAGCTTCATCAGGGGGTTGATAGAATAAAACCCGGCCACAGGGCTACTCAAAGGAGACTTATCCTGTACGACTATGCTATTTATACAGTGACAATTCACGATACAGATCCCATTCCTGCCCTCAAACACCAGTCCTTAAAGGCTCCAGACAGACCAAGCCCACAGATCTAGCAGTTAGTTCTCAGACAGCCTGGAAGGCCATTTGGACAAGCAGACTTGAGGCTCTCACCTGTTCACAATACTGATGAGCTCCCGCAGACGCTCCTCCCCACGCTGCCTATCTGCCTCACTGGCAGCTGCATCTCGACTCTTCAAAATTGGCAACTCAAAATGCTTCTTGAATTCATGGGCAGTTCCTAAACAGAGAGAGAACTGACTGTGAAAGCATGTAAAGGTAGAGTGACTTTCTCACAGCCGATGACAGACCACCTTGTGACCAGTCACCCTCCCTGTTGAGAACAACACTGGACAAAATGCAGGCAAGACTTGAGTAGTTAAATATAATTAGATGGTAATGCCCCAATAAAAAAACTTAGTTACGCCGGGCGTGGTGGCGCACGCCTTTAATCCCAGCACTTGGGAGGCAGAGGCAGGCGGATTTCTGAGTTCGAGGCCAGCCTGGTCTACAGAGTGAGTTCCAGGACAGCCAGGACTACACAGAGAAACCCTGTCTCGAAAAACCAAAAAAAAAAAACAAACAAAAAAACAAACAAACAAAAAACTTAGTTACTATAAATGAACTAAAATTCCAACTCTAAGATAAAGGTGGGGATATGGCTCAGTGAGTAAAAGCACTAACAGCACAAACCACACAATCCGAACTCCATCTCCTGAACCCATGAAGACAGCTAGACGTAATGGCACACATCTGTAGTTCCAGCACTGCTATGGGGAGCCGGGAGGCAAGGGAAAGGAGAATCGACTAAAAGCTTGAGAGCACAGGAGCACCAGGAACAACAAAGTCCCTGCCTTAACAAGAATCAATCCCTAAAAGTTGTCCTTTGACCTACAGATGTGTGATAATAGCATACATTCATTATACACATTCTCTCATACACACATACAATAAATTTAAAAAACAGCCAGGCAGTGGTGACACACCTCTTTAATCCCAGCACTCAGGAGGCAGAGGCAGGAAGATCTCTGTGAGATAAAAGCCAGCCTGGTCTACAGATAGAGTTCCAGGATAGCCAGGGATATACAGAGGAACCATTTCTTTTTTGTTTGTTTTTTGTTTTTTGTTTTTTTCGAGACAGGGTTTCTCTGTGTAGCCCTGGCTGTCCTGGAATTTACTTTGTAGACCAGGCTGGCCTCGAACTCAGAAATCTGCCTGCCTCTGCCTCCGAGTGCTGAGATTAAAGGAGTGTGCCACCATGCCCGGCTGAGAAACCATGTCTTAAAAAACAAAAAAGAACCAAAGAGGTTGGGTATGGTGGTACTCAGTTAATCCCAGCAGAGGCAGGCGGATCTCTGTTTAGTTCAAAGCTATCCTGGTCAACATAGGGGAATCGTGGCCAACCAGGGCTACATAGTGAGACCATGTAATGTCATGTCATAAAATAAGGTAAGATAAAATATGCTCGCAGTATGGGGTACAAAGAGATCACTCAGTAGCCACTCTTCCAGAGGACCCCAGGATCCATTCTTATCATTCACAGGATAGCGCTGTCTGTAACTCTAACCCCAAGTGATCTTATGGCCTCTTCTGGCTCTGTGGGTAACAGGCACGCACACACACACACACACTCACACACACACACACACCCACCCACACCCACATCCACACACACACATACGGTACACAGCCATACACGCAGGGAAAACGCATATAAATATAAACATAGTTTTTTGGTTTTTTTTAAAAAAGATTCTGGCCACGTTACATATACATCAGTCAAGAAATCAGTAAAGCAAGACCCTGTCTCAAAGAAACAGATTATCTGACAAGATAGTTCAGTGGCGCTTGCTGCCCAGCCTGATAAACCTGAGTTTGATCCATAGAACCCATATGATGAATGAAGAGAACTGACTTCCTATAAGCTGCTGTCTGGCATCCTGCACAGTAAGTTTAAAATGGAAAACAAAAAGAGTTTAGAGCCAGGAGTGGTGGAACATTTGGGAGGCAGAGGCAGTCAGATCTCTGTGAGTTCAAGGTCAGCCTGGTCTATAGAGGGAGTTCCAGGACAGCTAGAGCTGTTACACACAGAAACCATGTCTCAAAACAAAACAAAACAAAACAAAAAAAATTTAAGACTTTTTTTTTTTTAATGTTAAGAAAAGGGTAGGCCAGGCACACAGTAGCACTTACTGCATAATTCCAGCAATCTGGAGTCTGAGGCAAGATCTCAAGTTTTAGCTCACCCTGAGCTGCATAGCAAGACCCAGTAAGCAGAGTTTGTCATTTTTGAGACAGGATATTGTTATGTTGGTTTTGAACAAGTCACCTGCCTCAGCACTTATAGTAATGGGGCTTAAGTCTCTAGTTTACTGTGTGTGATACATAAATTCTGAAGAACAATTCTAACTGTCCAAATATGACTTTAAAGAAAAAAGAAAAACTTTTGTCTGCCGTTTTGTTGAAATAAAATACTTAAGAAATACAGAAAGGGCTTGTGAGATGCTCAGTGCTTAAGAGCACCTGTCCTTGCAGATTCAGTCCCAGCACCCACACGGTCTCTCCAGTTACACAGAATCTGATGCTGCCTTAGGACCTCCACAGGCACTGCATACATGTAGTACACATGCACATACAAAGACAAAACACGCATATACATGCTTTAATCTCAGCACTTGGGAGGCAGAAACAAGCAAATCTCTGTGAGTTCAATGCTAGTCCTCAGAGTGACAGGACAGCCAGGCCTACACACACACAAAAAATCTGTCTCAAAACAAAACAAAACAAAACAAAAAAACAAAAATCAGATGAATAACAAAAAATAAAAAGGTAGAAAGAAAAGATAAGGTCCTGAACCTTTCAAAATGGAAGATTAATTAGAATTTAGATTATACTCCTATTACCTATTGTTGATACACTTTGTGTTAATGAATAAAGCAACTTTTTTATTCAAAAGTAAAAAAATAAATAGTATTTATACAGGAATGCAAAGAGCTAAGAATATTAATGACAATGGGTAGGAATTTAGGAAGCTTCACCTTCATATCAGGACATATTATTAAGCTGAATATGATGTACATGCTTCAAGTTCCCCTCAGCTCAGTCTCCACATATTATGATTACAGGTGTAACATAAAGTCACCATGCCTAGCCTTTTTCTTTTCTTTCTCATTTTATTTGCTTATTTGTTTTTGGGTGAGGGTACCCTATGTATTACAGACACGTGCCAACATACTTGACCTCAAGACCAGTCTTCTCTGGCAGGGAGTGGTAGCATACTTTTTTTTTTTTTTTTT
>NC_034595.1:67252508-67291996 GCF_900095145.1 Mus pahari
TCAGACACTCCAGAAGAGGGCATCAGATCTTGTTAAGGATGGTTGTGAGCCACCATGTGGTTGCTGGGATTTGAACTCTGCACCTTTGGAAGAGCAGTTGGGTGCTCTTACCCGCTGAGCCATCTCACCAACCCGGTAGCATACTCTTAATCCCACTCTTAAACTTTGGGGAGGGGGGGGCGGTTCGAGACAGGGTTTCTCTGTGTAGCCCTGGCTGTCCTCAAACTCAGAATCTGCCTGCCTCTGCCTCCTCTGCTGGGATTAAAGGCATGAGCCACCACTGCCCAGTTCTTAATCCCACTCTTAATGCCATTTAGGAGGCAGAGGCAGTTGGACCTCTAAGTTTGAAGCCAACCTGGTCTACAGAGCGAGGTCCAAAAGAGCCAGGACAGAAACACAGAGAAAGCCTGTCCCAAAAAACGAAAGGAAAGAAAAGAAGACGAAGAGCAATTGGGAAAGATATTTCAACTCCAGCTCTGGAAAGCTCACATGAACACACAAACATGATTACAACAGCCTACAACTCCAGCTCCAGGGGATCTAACACGCTTCTGAACTCTGTGGGCAATTACTAAATGCACATAAACCCACACAGATACACACAGATATACATAATTAAAAGTGTTAAATATAAAGGGCAAGAGAGATACCTCAGCAGTTAAGAGCATCTGTTCCTAATGCAACAGACCCTGATTCAGTTCACAGAACCTACACAGTGACTAACAACCACCTGTACGCCTGTAATGCCAGGAGATCTGAGGCCATGGGAAACAGGCACACATGTGGTGGTGTACATACATACATGCAGGCAAGACAGTTACACAAATACAAATTTTTAAAAATACATTTAAAAATCCTTTAAAAAATAATTTAAAATTTTAAAAAACTAAAGCAGAGAGTAATCAAAGAGACCTTACACATAGGCGCCCACACTAACATATATCACACATAATCTAACCATCCCTACATAGCTAACACTGCCTCTGTACAAGACAGATGGCGCAAGTGGGTCCTCCTGAGTAGCTCCACAGTTACAGCCATCCAACAGCTTTGCCTCCCAACCCACTTTTTCTTTTTTTTTTTAATTTTTTTTTTTTTTTTAGATTTATTTATTTATTATATGTAAGTACACTGTAGCTGACTTCAGACACTCCAGAAGAGGGCATCAGATCTTGTTATGGATGGTTATGAGCCACCATGTGGTTGCTGGGATTTGAACTCTGGACCTTTGGAAGAGCAGTCAGGTGCTCTTATCCACTGAGCCATCTCACCAGCCCCACTTTTTCTTATTTGAGAAAAAAAAATCTAATGTAGTCCAGATAGGCTTCAAATACCCTATGTAGCTTCAAATACCTGAACTCCTCCCGGTCCTCTTGCCAGCATCTCCAGGTGCTGAGATACAGGTATCTACTCTGCTATGGCTTGGCTACTCTTGGACAAGAGTGTCTGGTGATCCAAACCAATTTGAAAATGTCTCCTTAATCTTCTTAGCTGAAGTTACACTCTAAGGACAAAGCAGGCAGAATTGCTTACCCAAAATGCCTGAATTTACAAAGTGCACCAAGCTGAAATATTCCAGCAAATCATTTTGGATGGGGGTCCCGGAGATGAGCACCCGCCGGCTGGTATTCAAGCTGTCCAGAGCCTGATAAGTCTGATTCTCAGAGTTCTTTAGCCTGTGGCCCTGCAAGATAATTAAGTCTCACTCAGGATGATTTCATATTCTTAAACGATAACATTAAATGATAACGAAGTCTGCAGATAGAGTCACAGACATTACAGGTCCCAAAGTTGCAGGAACCAGGCATGCCAGCATAACATTCTTCACCTAATGGGTTGGAGAGAGGCATTTGGCTCACAAGGTGGACCAATGCTATCTCCAAAAGAGCAAGAATTCCCTCTGTTCCCTCCTAATCTTCCATGTCAAACTACTACTCACCCAATCTCTCGCGGACATTTGGGGAATCCCACCCCTCCCCGCCAGTTCAACTAACCCAGAGCTTTCAGAGCCGGGCCTCTCAATGTCTTGTTTGAGCCATGAATGCTAGTAGAACTCAGCTGTACTCCACCTTCAGGCAGAGTTCATATAGCTAATATCTATTGTAATATAGTAATATATACAAAGCATTACATAACTATTATGTATAATATACAATTGTTATATAATGATAATTTATTACATAATTATGTTGTTAATACATAATTAATATATTATGTATAACTACATAATATACTGTATAATATGCATTATGTTATCTAATGTTTAATATATATTAAACATATATTAAATATTATAATACTATATATGTGTATACACACAAAGATCTTCCCTTCACAGTCCTACAGCTCTTCCCTAACCTGTCCTCCCTGCAGCCATCTCTATAACTTCTCTTGAAAGCATTTATTTTCAAGTAGAAAAGGCTTTTCTTTTCTCAGGACCATGTGACCAAGAGCAACCCAATGGTCTCTGTAAACGCAGCTTCCTCTCAGTTCCAAGCTGGAAAAGCCTCACGCTAGCACACACACTCACTCACTCACTTACGAAACAACCTCAACTGCCAGTGAAAGAATAAGCGAGCAAATCCGTTGTTCTATTCGGTCTGACTTTGATGGTGGTATTAAACCACTCTTCCCTGACTCCCTCACAATCCATACAACAAATGGAAATTATACTGTTTAGAAATGAAAAAATTCAAGCTCAGTTTTTAGGTAACCCTCCCCCCACATCACACTATGGAAGCTAACAGAGCTCTATCTAAAACCCAGGTCTGTTACCTCCAAAGTCTGTGCACTGTGTATCTTGCCTCTCATCCACTGTTATTTACAAAGCCTCAACTAGACATGAACTTCTTTTTTTAGAGATTTATTTACTTTATGTATATGAGAACACTGTCACTGTCTTCAGACACACCAGAAGAGGGCATCTGATCCCATTACAGATGGTTGGGAGCCACCATGTGGTAGCAGGGGATTGAACTCAGTGCTCTTAACCACTGAGCCATCTCTCCAGCCCCCAACATGAACTTCTAAAAGCAGATCCACATATTTAATTTTACAATACTTTCACTTCACAGAATACAGTGATACACAAAATACTACTCAGTGACTATTAGTTGAATGTAAAATAAATTAAGGTTCATCTAAGAAAGAATTAAACATAAAATTTTAACTTTTAATGGTCATTAACAATTCAGCTTCCTGAAAAAATGGCATCATAGAATGCCAAGGGCTTGGCCCATAACAGGAACTTAGATGAGATCTAATGAATGAACCTTAGTCTGTGAGTCTCTGTGGATGGGACAGACAACTCTAGCTCCTACTGGACCCACCCGTCACTGAGGCTCCAGACAGGTATTATCATGACTATCAGATTAAAAAGAAAAAGAAAAACAACAGCTTCTGAGCTCTGAGCTAGGTTTGGTGACCCAGGCCCATAACCCCAGCAAGAACACTGCTCCAAGTGTGAGTCTAGCCTGGAGGAGAATAAGGCCCTATCTACGGCAAAATAAATAAACCTAGAGGCTCCCAGGGAACAGGAGCTTCAGTTTCCTTTCTCGGATACAATCCTTCGACCTCGATCTGGATCCTATCAGTCACCCTACTTGGTGATAAAACAGCTTACTTTTGGAGACCATGTTTGCTAGCTATGAGCTATTTCCCAGTTAGCCTTTTATCTTTATGAAAAGTCTGTTATTGATTTACCAGTGAGCTTCCTGATGCCCTAATAGGCAACCCCTCCTAATACAAGTATATAGCGGCTAAGGTAGGATATGTGTGTCTACTGTGTATGCCTGACCCTGAGCACACAACAGTCACAATGAGTGAATACTCTGCTTTCGAACCATCTCTCAAGCCCCTGACATGAACTCTTTTTAAAAAAAATATTTATTTATTTTAGGTATATGGGTACACTGTAGCTGTACAGATGGTTATGAGCCTTCATGTGGTTGTTGGGAATTGAATTTTTTTAGAACCTCTGCTTGCTCCAGTCAGCCCCGCTCGCTCCAGTCAACTCTACTCACTCAGTCCCAAAGAGTTATTTATTATTATACATAAGTACACTGTAGCTGTCTTCAGACATGCCAAAAGAGGGTGTCAAATATGGGGGTGGCGGTGGGGGGGCAATGAGCCACCATGTGGTTGCTGGGATTTGAACTCAGGACCTTAGGAAGAGCAGTCAGTGCTCTTACCCGCTGAGTCATCTCACAAGCCCCTGACATGAATTCTTTTTTTTTTTTTGGTTTTTCGAGACAGGGTTTCTCTGTATAGCTCTGGCTGTCCTGGAACTCACTTGGTAGACCAGGCTGGCCTTGAACTCAGAAATCCACCTGCCTCTGCCTCCCGAGTGCTGGGATTAAAGGCCTGCGCCACCAGGCCCGGCCTGACATGAATTCTTGATCTTCCTCCTCAACCTCTTGAGTTTCTAGAACTCTAGGCTTGTGCCATACTATGTAAAACTCTCATTTTTGTGCTTCTAATCATCCAAGCATTCTTAACCTAGAATAAAGATCAGCTTTACCAAGGCTAAGGAGACACCAGGCCCTGCGATAAGAGTTTCCCCAATTAATTTACTAAATCCTCACAATAATCCTGAGGCAGGTATGATCAATATTTTCCTGATGCAGAAAAAGCATCTCACATGGTTAAACGACTTGAGAATAAGGTCACACTACTGGTAAGTGACAGGGCCAGGATCTGAATAAAGGTCTCTAACAATTCTAAAACCTATTCCCTTAGACACTGTGCCATCTCTCACTGCACATCCCTCCCAATCTTCCCAAACGCCTTCTCTGGTTTAATATTACTATTTAGAGGGAGAAAAATACTAATTTGCCCACAGTTTCTAAACTCTCCTCAGTTTTGTTTGTTTGAGATAGGGTCTCATTATGTAGCCTTGGCTGGCCTAGAACTCATTACAGTAAGCCAAGACACAAACACAGAGATCCATCTGTCTCTGCTTCAAGAGTGCTGGCATTAGGAGGGACGCACTGTTTCATCCCTCTTTTGGCAAGCTGGTGTCATAGACTCCACTCACTTATGCCCTTCAGTGCGGCACTCTCTGTTCTCAGCACTCCCCAGTAACTGGGGGAGTACTGGGGCAGGAATAATTAGTGAAGACTGACATCCCAAATGTCTCCCACCCAGACTACCAAGCATTAAGTACCTCGTCACAAATGACCAGTCCAACATTTCCTTTTTTAAGAACTCCAACATGCAGGCGGAAAGTCTCATAGGAAATGATGAGGATGGGGGAAGGCACTCTAGCTCCACGCTGGTTCATGAATCCTTCTACAACAGAGAGGTTGCAGAGAACACATCAGAGGAGCTTAAAGAAAAACAGACCCATGGCTGTTTAACACAGCCTAGAAAGAACTGTCAGTACTTCAGCTGTTTTCCAATGGCAATTTCCCCACTTGTCCCCACACTGCCTTCAATGCTGCCCACAAGTGGACACACAAGTAAAAATCCTGGGCGGAAGAGTACAGCCATGTTTGTTAAGGCTCCATACCCAGTTTTCGGTCTATCTCGTCCTTCGAGCCTCCGTCGATGGCCAGAGGTTGAATCCTCCCTCCAAGCCATTTCTCAACCTCATTGTACCAGTTCTTCACCAGACTGGAAGGTGACACCACCACTGCCTTCTCGATTTCTGGCTTGCATTCTGGGCTCTGGCGTAAAAGTGTCCACATCAATGTGATGCACTGTAGTGTCTTCCCCAGGCCCATCTCATCGGCCATGATGCAGCCATGGCTTCCAGGAATTCGACGACTGGTGACACACTCCCATAGGAACTTCACTCCCTGATGAGTAACACCGTTTAGTCCACGTTGGCACCCAGTTAGCCCCCAGACTCCCACACCCTCCCTCTGACTCTCATTTACCTCTCTCTGATGAGGCCGCAACACCTTACTGAGAATAGGATCAACAACCACGTGAACAGGGAGTTTTTCCCTGAGAAATACAGCACAAAAAACAAAACAAAACCATATTGATCAGACTCAGGCAAGGAAAGTGGTACCCTCTACTGACCCAGAGGCCCCAGATAACACCTCTCCATCAGGTGATAAACCACAGTGAGGTCCTGCTCTAGGAGTCAGAAGGTTTAGAACGGGTGAGACTCCTGTCCTTACCTCATCACCTGCCCTTCCCAATGAGCATAGCAGAAGGTAGTGAGGAACCCCATAACCAGAACACAACCACACTCTCTCACTGACAATCTCCCTCCCAACCACTTGCTCTCAGTATACCACAGTTGTCATGACAGCTCAGAAAATCTATGTCAATCCCAAAGGAGGAAAAAAAAAAATCACGCCATCCTCCTAGGCATATCCAGTTACAGCAGGCCAGAAGCACTCAAAAAAGACCAATGTGCATACTTGTCAAGCTTCAGTTGGTCATGGACGCTGAGTGGGGGAGGCTCATAGAGAACCAAGGCACCTTCTTCCAGAGGGTCATGAAGGGCACGACGAACTCCAGCCCTTTTCAGGCCTAATGCACGAGAGCCCAGGGGACCTAGAAATCAGCAACCAACCTGTAAGCCAACCTTCTATGTTTATTTATTCAGCCACTCTAGCAGGCCCAATGTGACCCATCCCTCGAGTAAGTTTTCAGGATCCCCCACCTTTTTCCCATAACTTCTTCAAACCATTTACACATCTTTATCTAACCACTATCTCTTCAACCCTCAAGCTTTTCCTAATTTATTTCTCACATTCAAATACAAACTTGTGGAGGGCTTTATCAAGTTCATCGCAAGCCAAAAGTATAAAACTCAACAGAGGCTTTTCATATATGAGAATTTGAAAGCTGGCCACTCCCCTCCCCGGTCCCAGTTCAGGCACAATGCAATGTCCTAAACAAGACAAAGGAAAATTGTGGGAATGAGACCTCCCACAGTCACTGTTATAAAGGAACTAACAATGAACATGCTGAACTGAATGAAGGCCCTGACCACCAGGCCCACCGGGCCCACCAAAAGATTTCTGAGCAATGACATGCCCCTCTAAGAAAATAAGGGCAATTAGTCTTGGCAGTCCTTGCCAAATGCAATATAGCCTTCATAGCCTCAGGAGGACATCAAACATATTTACCAATAGACTGACACCTTTAATTCCTAGACTAGCATATATATATATATATATATATACACACACACACACACACACATACACATCTTCAATGTATTCAGGCACAAATTACACAAACAAACAAATAAACCCTGAAATGATGTAATGATGTGCCAGGCACAGTGGCACATGCTTGTAATTCCATTACTCAGAATCTTGAGGCAGGAGAATTGCTGTGACTGAGGCCACTCTGAGTTACGTAACAAAAGCCTGCATTAAACAAATGGATGCTGGTGATGTCTCAGCAATTAGGAGCATGCATTGCTCTTCCAAAGAATCTCTGTGTGATTTCCAGCACCCATGTCAAGCAAGTCACAATTTCATGTAACTACAGCTTCAGGGGTCCAATACCTCGGACCTTGGGTGGAGACACACACACACACACACACACACACACAAGGCCACATGACATACACTCACACTGAAGGGACAGAGGCAGGCAGATCTCTTTAAGTTCAAAGCCAGTCAGCCTAGTCTACAGAACAAGTTCCAGGCCATCCAGGGTCACACACAGAGACCCTGTCTACAGAACAAGTTCCAGGCCATCCAGGGTCACACACAGAGACCCTTTCTCAACCAAAACACACAATAAACTTGAAAAACAAAACAAATAACTAACCAAATAAGAAAATCCATAAAGTCTCCATTTTACCTTGATAATTTGGAATGGGGACCTTGAAAGGCTTTGACAAAATACTTCGAATAAATGCTTCCTAAAAAGGAAAAACAGAAATTCAAAACTGTTGAAAATGTTATAAACCAACGATCTTACATGACCACTTCAAGTTTTTTTTAATTTTATTAAATTATAAATGTTATGTGTATTGGTGTTTTGTCACTACAATACCAGGCTAGCCTTCGAGTCCCAAATTCATCTGTTGCTGTATTATTTCTGCTAACGCTTTTCTTTTCATAAATCCTTATCAGCTTCCTTGAAAATTAAACAGCCCAAAGATTAGAAGTAATATAAGCAGAAACATCAGTAAAATATTAACAGAGAAATATGACAATGATGGCTAAGAGCTAAGTCTCTATCATCATCCTATCACAATTTGGGAGGCAGGGCCAAGACAGCCTTCCCTATGCTCCCCAGTCAAGCTGATCTCAAACTTTCAATCCTGCTTCAGCTTCCTGAGTACTGAGATTAAGCATGTACTACATCTAATTTCCTATCATAATTTAATCCTCACTAAGACCCCTATGAGGTCCACAGGCTCCTGTTATTCCAGGCAGACTAGTAAAGGACCTCACTGAGACTGAAGCCAGCCTGGGTACAACCTTGTCCCAAAAAGAAAGTTAAGCCAGGTGTGGTAGCTCATACCTATTTCCAGAATTTGAGAGGAAGAGGCAAGAAGACTAGGAGCTCAAGATCACCCTTAGCTACACAAGGGTTTTGAGGCCAGCATGAGCTACATGAGACCCTGTTTCAAAAAAGGGGTTAGGCGGTAAAATGCCTGGAGAAACACCACAACAGTTAAGAGTGCTTCCTGCTTTTCTGGGACTCAAGTTCAGTTTGGGAAGGTTTACAACTATCAGGAATTCCAGCTCCAGACCCAACGCCCTCATCTGGCCTCTGATGGCACCCATACACACATTGCATACATTTACACACACACACACATACACACACACACACACACACACACACACACACAAACAGACAAGTAAATGAAGGTACTTGCTACCACACTCAACAAACTAAGTTGGCCGCCAGGATTCACAGTGAGAGAACAAATCCCCATACACTATCCTCTGACTTCCACAAGCGCCACAGCACACACACCTGCAGTCACACATATACATACACACACACAATACACAGCTATGATAAATGGGAAATCTACTCATGATCTCTTACTTATGAACCTTTTACTTAAGGCCATGCATCTCAGCCCAAAGCCAGTGAGTGCTTCCTGCCATGGAAGCACCGTCCAAGACGGGGAATAACATGCTAAAGGGTCATGAAGAGAGATAAGCTCATCATAACAACAACAAAAGCCAGTTAGGACAAAAGTGCACAAAGTAAACACACGCGGGCCCTAGAAAGGAAGACTCAGTGTGGGCTAGCCTGAAATCCAGACGACTCAACAGAATATGAGGCAGAACTGAGGGAAGAAGCAGGAGGGGGTTCTCAGACAAGAGAATTAATGAAGAATTAAATGTCAACTCCCAGTAAAGTTTGATCTTTATCTGTACACATCTGGATTATTCAGAGAATTACAATAGCTTGTCAACCTTGGCAATACCAGAGGAGAAATCAGAGCAAGCACGCTAAAGGTGTGGTTCTGTGTGTGCTATGGAGGACGACGTACTCTGTGCAGTCTCGTCTCCAACCATACGGGTCCATCGGGCTTGCTGCCAGGCACTATACACACCGAAACATCTTGGCAGCCCTGGTTTTATTGCATTTTTGGAGAAAGGGTCTCACTCTGTAGCCCAAGCTGCCCTGAAACTCACAACACTCCTCCTGCCTCCACCCCCCCACCCCCAAGCATTAGCCTTCCAGGCATGAACCACCATATCTGGACTGCTAACGGGGCTACATTACAGGAAAAAGAGGAATGAAAAACCTCCTTTCTGCCAAAATGTAATTTAACAGACACAAAGGCAAGCCTATCTTGCTGTGAAATGTTTACCTTCACATTCTAACTTATTTCTTTACATATACACATTATAAATTTCTGGAGGCTCAATGTTTTCACATACACCCTCCCCAAAAATGTATTTTTTGTGGTCTAATGAAAGAATGGGTAAGAGACCATCACTAAATAATGTGACAAAAGAGAAATCTCACTTATTTGCATCTGAAGAACATTTTTGTTTTTTGTAACAGCGACACTAACTACTTTGAGGCTAGCCTAGAGATCCATATATTGTCCAGTTTGGCCTTAAACTCACAATCCTCCTGCATCAGCTTCTAGACTGCTGGGATTTTAGGTGTATGCAAACATGCCTGGCTCTGACTAAATTTGGGGTTTTCCTTTTTTGGTTTTTCAAGACAGGGTTTCTCCGTGTATCCCTGGCTTTTCCTGGAACTCAGTCCGTAGACCAGGCTGGCCTTGAATTTACAAAGATCCACCTGCCTCTGCTTCCTGAGTGCTGGGATTCAAGGCGTGCATCACGACCACCTGGACATGATTTCTTAATTAGCATGAATATGAATACTGTAGTTATAATAATCATTAATAAAAACAATAACAAAAAAGTTTACATCACACACCTTTAATCCCAGCACTTGGGAGGCGGAGGAGGTGGGTTTCTCTGAATTTGAGGCCCACCTGGTGCACAGAGCAAGTTCTAGGACAGCCAGGGCCACTCAAAGAAACCCTGTCTTGAAAAAGAAAAAAAAAAAAAGGAAGGAACAACCAAACAAAGGAGGAAAGAAAATGAGAGGAAAGAAGAAAAGTGCTAGCAAGCTAGGCCTTAAGTGAGGCTACATGAGACAATACCTTTAGAAAAAAAATGTTAACATTACAGAAACAGTGGGGTGTCTTGAGTGCCATTTCAAAGCCATTCTCAGCTCTTAGTGAGCTTTACTTAGGGACAAGTATCCCAGAGAACCTGGCGACCACCGAGCCACCCTGAGACAGCAGTTTTCAGGGTATCTTGAAAGTTCAAACAACTACATTCTCAGACAGAGAGGGTGAGGATTTTTTTAAGACTTATTTATTTTAATATGCATGAATGTTTGGCCTGAATATATTTAAGTGCACTGTGTGGATGCCTGGTGCCCACAGCGGCCAGAAGAGGATGCTAGATCCCTTGAGTTGGAGTGACAGATGGGTGAGCTGCCTCAAGGGTTCTGGGAACCAAGCTCAGGTCCTTTCCACTTCTCTTAACTGTTGAGCCATCTCTTCAGCCCCAGAGGGTGAGTTTTAGAGGGAAAGTTAACATAGATTCATGGTGGGGAGCCCAAGAAGGATGAGAGAGAGGGAGGGAGAAAAGGAGAGGGAGTGGCAGAGATCCAATAGAGCAGGGGGATCTCAAGATATAAGGTACCACTGAAGCTCCTAGGCTGGGAGTATCTCAAAGAATTTATGGCAGAAATGAGGGTGAGGCATGAGACAGGGGATGAATATGTCAATCTAGATGCCTCTTCCAGTTCAGTCATAGAAATCTACAGCCTGAAGGCAGATGTGCAGGGAGGTAACAGCAAACAGAAACCACAACTTCTTTGCCATTTCTGGCCTCCAGCAGGGAATGGAACTCCTGCTTTGGGGTCCCTTCCGTACCTAACAAGTTTCTATTCCCTGCCATCACTATCGAGTATAGAGCAGTAGCTCACACCTGCAACTATGATCCAGGCTCCAATTGAGACAACAAAAAGATGCCAACAAGATACTTCCTTTAGGCAGAAGCAGACAGATCTCTGTAAGTTTGAGGCCAGTCTGATCTAGGGCTACAAAGACTTAAAAAAAAAAAGTGTGTGTGTGTGTGTGTGTGTGTGTGTGTGTGTGCGCGTGCGCATGCACGCGTGTGCTGGGGATGCTGAAGCAATGGCTCAGAAATTGAGAGCACTGGCTGCACAAGTCTTTAACCCCAGTACTCAGGAGACAGGTAGGAGAATCTCTGAATTTGAGGCCATCCTGGTCCAAGACAGCCAAGACTACACAGAGAAACCCTGTCTCAAAACAAGCAAACAACAAAAAGAATACTTGTTGCTTTTGCATAGCACCAGGTTCAAGTCCCAGAACCGCATCGTGGCTCACAACCATCCTTAACTCCAGCTCTTGGAGATCTCTTCTTTTTTTTTTTTTTAGAGATTTATTTCTTTATTTTATGTAACTACACTGTAGCTGTCTTCAGACACATCAGAAGAGGGTGTCAAATCTCATTACAGATGGTTGTGAGCCACCATGTGGTTGCTGGGATTTGAACTCAGGACCTTTGGAAGAGCAGTCAGTGCTCTTAACCGCTGAGTCTAGGAGATCTCTTGCCGTCTTCTGACCTCTGCAGGCACTAGGCACACACGTGGTGCACAGACATACATGATATATATATAATATGTATATATATATATATATATATATATATATATGATTTACTATTTTATATATATATGATTTACTATTTTATTTATACATATATATAAAATTTCTAAATCAAATCACAAAAAAAGCAGGAAATGAATTCTTATTAGATTTTGACATTAATTCTAAAACTGAAAAATTATTTTTAAGATTATTAGCATGAGGTATGGTAGCACATGCATGATTCCTAGTACTTAAGAGACAGGCAGCTCTGAGTTCAAGCCTGCCTGCTCTACACAGTTCCAGGCCAGTCCCCTCAAGACTCATTAAGTACATAAATCAGGGTAAAAGGGTTTGATTTAGGGTTTGAGTAACCAAGAATTCATACTCCAAATTAAAAAAAAAAAAAAAAATTCAGGGCTGGAGAGATGGCTCAGCGGTTAAGAGCACTGACTGCTCTTCCAGAGGTCATGAGTTCAATTCCCAGCAACCACATGGTGGCTCACAACCATCTGTAATGGGATCTGATGCCCTCTTCTGGTGTGTCTGAAGAGAGATACAGTGTGCTCATATAAATAAAATAAATCTTTAAAAAAAAAAAAATCCAATAATCCAATAGAATTCAGAAGCCATAGGATCTATAGGGCAAAGAACAGGCTGTATTACTCTCTGGGATGTTCACATTTATGAAGCCAAAATATCTGTTAGCTAGTGGCAGCAGGACCTGGCAAGACTAGGCCCTTGGGGATCTGGTCTACAACACCAAACGTGGCACAGGAATGCCCTCATTCTCTTGTTCTACTAGTTGCAGATAATTTATACCATATATTTTGCGAATTCTTTCCCTGGGGAGCAATGTCTACTGCCTCCTCCTCACAACCAGCCAAGCCCCACTAAAGTTTACCCTAGGAAACCAATGAGTTTATCTGGCTTACCTACAGGGCACAGAGGATGGGCTACTGGCAGGAGCATGGGTGCCGCCGAAGCAACAACACTGGGAAGTCCTCACCCGCATGGATGATGGAGCCCTTCTCTGTTCACTATTCCCCAGCCTAAATACTCTAGCGCTTCCCAGAACACAGCCAATTAGAGCAGAGCTGCATACTAATGGAGTGGCTGGAACCCAATCCCTGTCTCCCAACCCATCTCCCTCCTCTTTACAGAGCATCTCACCAGTGCCCAAGCCCTATCTACAGCTTATCTAATGAAGATGGTGGGTGGCTACTTCACTTGGAGGATGGTGCTCTACGATGTCCTTTCCTTCTGATGGGAGGAGGACAGAACATCCTCCACAGCCCCCAGTTTTCCATGTCAGCAGATTCAAGGGGCAGTTACATCCATCTCTCCATCTCCACTGCTCCACCCCTGCTTGTTCTTTTTCGTTGCTGCTGCTGTTGTTGTTATTATTGTTGTTGTTGTCGGTTTTGGTTTTCCGAGACAGGGTTTCTCTTTTCTCTGTATAGCCCTGGCTGTCCTGGAACTCACTCTGTAGACCAGGCTGGCCTCGAACTCAGAAATCAGCCTGCCTCTGCCTCCCGAGTGCTGGGACCAAAGGCGTGCGCCACCACGCCCGGCAAAGCTAACCATTCTTTCCTCTCAGATATGCTTTCCTGACCACTCTCCCACTAGTGCACTTCTCTGGGATCTCGTGCTCAGCCCAATGCATGTTCCCATCTCTACCTAACCCACCTAAATGCCCTTAAAGCTTAGAGTTCCGCAGGGCCCAGGACTGAAGCCTAAATCTCTTCCAACTGTAGATTCACCCTAACAATATACACACTTTGAGATATCAAATATCTCTGTACCAACAATCACCTAATATATTTTTATTCTGCTTTTTATTGTTGTTGTTGTTTTTGTTTTTGTTTTTTTCTAAGACAGGATTTCTCTGTGCAGTGCTAGCTGGCCTGGAACTCATTCTGTAGACCTGGCTGGCCTCTGCCTCCCAAGTGCTAGGACTAAAGGCATGTGCTACCACTCACCAGTTTATCTGTAACTCCTAGTTTACACACACACACACACACACACACACACACACACAAGTATTCACACACTACAAACATATACATAAATTTAAACATCCTCAGCAGCTCACCATTCCAGGCCTCTACACAGCTCTCCACCTGCCTTCTCCCTCCACCTGCCAGCAGACCTAATTCAGCAAATACTTTTCAGGAGCTGCCTCAGTCTGCTGCCAGGCTCTCTTACAGGCCACTAAACTGAAATCTCTTACTCCTCCCACCGGCATAACCTTTCAGAACCATCAGAAGTTAACTTCAAATCTAGGCCATTCTCAACCTCCATCTAAACTGTAAAGCCACTCAAGACACACATGAGACAACATAAACAAAGCCTAATGACAACTGTCCCAGGGGACTGAAGATCACCTAACAACTGTCCCAGGGGAATGAAGACCACCTAACATCTGTCCCAGGGAACTGAAGGTCACCTAACAACTGTCCCAGGGGACTGAAGGTCACCTAACAGTACAACTGTCCCAGGGGACTAAAGGTCACCTAACAGGGTTTTTTGTTGTTGTTGTTGTTGTTGTTGTTTTAAAGAAAAAACAAACAAACACCCAACATAAAAAGCAAAGAGTCAGTGCTGGAGAGATAGCTCAGCAGTTAGGAGCACTGGCTGCTCTTACAGAGGACCCAGGTTCTGTTTCCAGCACTCACTATCATACAAAATTACTTTTGAATATACAAATGGCTAAATTCAGTTGTATATTCCCATTCTCCTTCCAAGCATTTCTCAGAACGTTTGACGAGAAAACCTTGGTCTGGTCAGCACTTGCCACTAAATTTGGCAACCTAAATTCAATCCCTGAAATCCATGTGGTAAAATGAGAGCTATCAACTCTCAGATGTTATCCTCTGACCTCCACACGTAGATGATGAGTGCACACACACACACACACACACACACACACACTCACAGACACAAATAAGAACATATGTGCAACAATAAAAAAAAAAAAAGTCAGGTGTGGTAGAGCACACTTTTAATTCCACCATTCAGGAGGCAGAGGCAGATAAATCTCTTTCAGTGACAGCCAGGGCTACTGTGAGATCTTACCCTTAAAAAAAAAAAAAAGGAAGGAGGAGGAAAAAAAAAAGGAAGAGGAGGAGGAAGAAGAAGAAGAGGAGGAAGAAGTTATGCAAGATGCTGATATGGTGATAGGTTGACTACTAGAGGAAATAACAAAAGGTTTAGGATTCTAGTACTTTCTAAACAATGAAAAACTGAGCCTGTTGGCACACCCCTGTAATCTAACATCCAGGAGGTAGAGGAAGGAAGATTAAGAGTTCATGGCCCAAGCGAGACCACTAGCTGTTCTTCCAGAGGACCTGGCTTCAATCCCAGCACCCAGATGTTGGGCAGATCACAAATGACTGTAAGTCCAATTCCAGGGGATTTGATACTCTTCTGGCATTCTCTCTGTAGGCACCAGGGACACACATGATGCACAGATATACATTCAGACAAAATACATTGTGTGTGTGTGTGTGTGTGTGTGTGTGTGTGTGTGTGTGTGTGTAAATGAAATTTTGGACAGTTCAAGGCCACGCTGGGCCTACATGAAACTATCTCAGAAAGCAAAAAGAAAAAGAAACAAAGAAAACAGAAAGCTAGATACAGTGCCAGCTCAATGTCATAACTTCCTCTTGGACTCTCATTTATTTAGGAAAATGAGCCACATTAGATCTGGTACCCACACAATTATAAACAAGGGAAAACTCAATTCAAGCAGACTTCCCAGATCATCACACAGAACCTACGGAAAAGCTGATCACATTGCAGCTAAGGAATCTACTGAGGCAAAGAACTGGGCACACACACACACAGAACAGGCCAGTTGTACTTGTGACTTACATGTTGACTGCTATCCAGACAAGGTGGCCGGTTGAGTAGCTGAGTCAAGGGCTTCCGGAAAGGAGACAGGAAACACTGGGCCTGGGTCTCACTGCTGGACTTGCGTTTCTTAGGAGTCTCGGAGAGAAACGGAAAGCTATATTGCAATACCTGGACAACCCCAGAGACCACTGAGCCATCTATCCAGCCCCCAGGATCCAGTTTTTATTCCAGGCTGGCCTCAAATTCACTGAGTGCTGGGATTAAAGGCGTGTACCACCATGTCCAGCAAATTTCAGTTTTCTGACTTGGTAGACGAGGCTAGTAAACATAGAATCTTAGATGCCTGCCTCAGAGCCCGACAACCTGAGCTAGGTCCCAAACCCAGTGCCATGACATATGCATACTCCCTACAAAATAAGTTTTAAAAAAAGTAAATGCCAAGCCATCAGACAAGCATACTTGTACCAACTTGTCAAGCTATCTGAATCTCCTGAAACAATTACCAGGCCCTTCTCTTCACAGGTCAATACTCATATACAGACACCAACAAGAAGTACCTTCTAAGAACAGATACAGTGGCACACGCCATTAATCCTTCCACTCATCAGGCAGAGAGGCAAGTGGATCTCTGGTCTACACAGTGAGTTCCAAGTCAGTCAGAGAACTATATAACAGAATTCATGTCTCAAAATAGACAAAAACAAACAAATAAACAAACAAAACATCTGGCCAGACACTGTGGCAAATGAATCCCTGATCTTGGAATCCAGAGGCAGGTCTCTAAATTCTGAGGCTAGCCTGATCTATACAGAGCAAGTTTCAGGGGCAGCCAGGGCTATCAGAGAAACCCTAAAGCTCTCACATGCAAAAATCCTTTTTTTTTTTTTTTAAATGCAGGGTTTCATGTATTCCAGGCTGGCCTGAATATACTATGTAGTTAGGGAAGCACACAGAATATAGAAGTACACCACCACACCCACTTCTGGCAGGCCTGGAACCCGACATTACCATTCCTTGGTTTTGATATACTCCTCCCACCAAGAAAACTGAAACTGTGTTCATTTCTAGTGAACCTACCTGGAGGATAACAATTTTATTAATCTTCTTCACTGCTTAGTACACTGCAAATTTTCATTAAAATTTACTTAAGCAGGGCCGTAGTGGCAAACGCCTTCAATTTCAACACTGGGGAGCAGAGGCAAGGGAACCTCTGTGAGTTCAAGGCCAGCCTGGTCTACAAATAAGAGTTCCAGAAGAGAGAAACACTGTTTCAAAAAAACTTTAAGTGCCAGGTGTGCTGGTGCATGCCTACTACCACACAAAGCACTTGGAGACAGACCTCAGTCTACAGACCTGGTGAGAACCTAATCTCAAAAAAAAAAAAAAAAAAAAAAAATCTTCAAAGCACATGAAAGGTACTTTCTCAAGATGACTATAAACCTCATTTTCCCTATTCCCTTAAACACTCACTACTGTCCCAGGCTGCCAGTCGTCATCATCAGATGATCTGTCTTCTGGTTTCCTCCTGGCCAACTGGCTGGGAGCTAAGCTCCTCCTCTGTAAGGGAGAACAGAAAGTGAGTTCCTGCAGTGATCCTGCAGCCAGGCCCCTTAAGTCAGCTTAAGGTCGGTCACACTTACCATCCTGGACCCAGAAGCATCAGCTGTTAAGTACCCATCAGCTAAGTGAAAAGCACTCAGCAACAGCGAATGCAGGACCAGGGGATGCTATAAAAGGAGGTTGCTATATCATTGAAAATATAGTCTTAAGAGTTGGTATGAGTGGAAGGGATGCAACCAGGGGATGAGGCTTGGGTCCAAACCAGGAACGTCGGTCCCCAAGATCCTCAAGGTCAAAAAAAAATCCAAAGCCAAGTCCCGGCGGAGCTGCGTCTAAATCTAGGATGGGAAAGAAGACAGATTGAAGTTGCAGATGAGCAAAGTAGAGTTGGAATAACGTCCCTAGCTGGGCTGCTTCCCTGGGGGTAACACTACGAAAAAAGTACAGTCTTAAGTACGAAGGCGAGACGCCTGAATTCTTAAGCGGGGGATAGAATTTACCAGAGCTGGACCGACATCAAACCTCAGTCTGAGGGGAGGTCAAGCAGAACGCCTTGTGGGAAGTTAAACAGGAACCCAGGAAGGACCAGTAAAAGATCCAGGTTGGGAGAAGAATCTTAGAAGCTGAAGAGAGGCAAAGAGCGACTCCGGTATCTTTCCCCTTATTCTTCCTCTTTCCAAAGCGCGCGTTAACAGCCTCCAGGCAGTGTCAATCGAACCTCCCGCCACTCTGCCGCCACAGTCCCCTATTGGCTGCGTTCAGTGAACTTGACGCTCGACGATCAGGCCTAAAGGAAGGGGCGGGCCTAGGGCTGAGGCTGCTAAGGGTCTTGGAGTTCCGCCCAGAGGCTCAACAGACCACTAGGAGCCGTGGCGTAGCCTGGTGGATGCAACAGGCAGGTGCCAGAATTCTTACTTGCCAAAGGTCCCTCTTCCTGGCTCCTGCCATTGGGCGAAGCAGGTGAACCAAAGAGATGTTTTGCACCGAAGTGGCGTGCGGAGGAGTCGCTACTGGACTAGATTAAAAAAGGCAGCACATTTCTGGGAATTTGGTTCGGGCTCTTTATTGAGCCAGACCTGGAGCAGAAATCTGAGCTGGAGGCAGGCAAGGCCAGTGGCCAGTCAGAAGGTGAGCAGAGGCGTTGGTGTGAAATGTCTTGAAATAAGCTAGCTGTCTTTTCCTGGGGCATAATCACCCATATTCATATTCATTCTCTCTCTCTCTCTCTCTCTCTCTCTCTCTCTCTCTCTCTCTCTCTCTATTTTTTTCGAGACAGGGTTTCTCTGTGTAGCCCTGGCTGTCCTGAAACTCACTCTGTAGACCAGGCTGGCCTCAAACTCAGAAATCCGCCTCTGCCTCCCAAGTGCTGGGATTAAAGGTGTGCACCACCACGCCCGGCTCCATTCTCAAAAGAATCGGTTTCCCTTTAAATGATACAGTACCTCTCCTAACTTTCCTAAGGGGTTATTCACAGGGGCTAATTAAAGTGAGCAGAGTAGCTGCGCCTGGTAGTGCAGGCCTTTAATCCTAGTGCTCACTAGGCATAGGCAAGCAGATCTCTGTGAGGCCAGCCTGGTCCACATAGTGAGTTCCAGGACAGCGAGAGCTCTGTAAAAAGACCTTGTCTCCAAGAACGGGGAGAAAAAAAGTGTTTAAAATATTTAACATAGCCCCATGTATTACCTAAGTGCCCACTAATCATAACAGCATACCCATGACACGTAACCACTATCTACTTAAAAGAATCTCCTTAGCTATTATAAATCATTTATTATCCTCAGCTATAAGGTAGGTTTTTTTTTGTTTTTTTTTTTTTTGGTTTTTCGAAGACAGGGTTTCTCTGTATAGCCCTGGCTGTCCTGGAACTCACTTTGTAGACCAGGCTGGCCTCGAACTCAGAAATCCGCCTGCCTCTGCCTCCCGAGTGCTGGGATTAAAGGTGTGCGCCACCACGCCCTGCTATAAGGTAGGTTTATTGTCCCCATTTTGTCTTGTTTGTGTGTGTGTGGTTTCTTCGGTTGGGGGCGGGGGCGGCTAGGAATATAGCATAGTGGTAGAGCTTCATGAGGCCGAAGGCTCAATTCCTATCACTGCTGAGGTTTGTTGTTATTTGAGACAAGGTCTTGCTGTGTAACCCAGTTAGCCTTAAACTTATGATCCTGTGTCACCAGCCCGCCTGGCAGAAATGAGGATATACTAAAGAGATACTTATGTCCTTTCCTTGGCTTTTAGAGTGTGGGTACAATGAACCCAAGAAATTGAATTTCCCTAGGAATATCTTGCTGAGAGACAAGAAGGCTGTGAGCAACTTAATGAAAAACAAAAACACATACACAAAAAGAACAGTTAACTTGTTTGCCATGAATATGAGGTCCACCTGGGCTGTATAGTCAGAATCCATCTCCAAATGGGAGGATAGGGGATGTGTGGATGTGGATAAAAGCATTTGTCACCTAAGCCTGATGACATGAGTTCAGTGCTCACAACCCACACAAAAGTGAAAGGAGAGAACTGATCCACAAACTTGACCTCTGACCTCCACATGTACAACATGACACATGTGTACCCTCATACAAACCTCATTACACACATGCTCTAATAACAGAAAAATATTTTTTAAAGGAAAGAAACTCTACCTAGTCCTAGAAAATATGTAAATATATATATATAAATACTTCCTTTTTGAAGGTTTGTTTTGCTTCTTTTGAGATTGGGTCTGATGTATCTATCCAGTGCTAACCTCAAACTATTGATCCTCCTGTTTCTCCTTCCTAGTGCTAAAATTATAGCCCTATGCCACCAGATTCAACCTCCCTAATTTTTAACCCGATATCTGTGGGCCTGCCCCCCCCCATCAGCCATTGCACACCAGTGGCCATCAGGATGCAGAGGATCAGGGGAGCAGGGTCTTGGTGGTGAAAGGCGGAGGCGAACCAACCCAGGAGACTTTCACAGGACAGCTCATTCATTGACATATTGGGACTAGCTTATATAGTCAGAGTCGGGGGGAGGAAAAAGGACCAGGGAGGATATGTTGCAGTGGGAGCTGGGGCCTTTCAAGTATATCAGCTATGTTAGCAGACTGATAGTCACATGATTTCTGAAAAACCAGTTCTCTAACAGGGAAACAGAAGCCTAACTGGCTTTATCATGATGTGGCATATGGAGTTGAGCCTGATTTGGGTAGGGAGTGGCCCCACTCCTGCCATGCTTTCTGAGAGAGGGGGTGGGGTAGGAATGAACAATGCTTTACTGTCCTTTAATCTGGCTTGGGAACACACATGTATCTGTGACTTTTTCACCCCTAAAGATCAAAGAAGTTGATAGAGTCTGGTTTTTCCATTCTTTGGCCATTGAATTAACTTGTGCTGTTTGTTCAACGTGTTAAGTCTTTTTCTTCAAGAAAAAGATAGAGCTGGGCATGGTGGCACACGCCTTTAATCCCAGCACTCGGGAGGCAGAGGCAGGCAGATTTCTGAGTTTGAGGCCAGCCTGGTCCAGGACAGCCAGGACTATACAGAGAAACCCTGTCTCGAAAGAAAGAAAGAAAGAAAGAAAGAAAGAAAGAAAGAAAGAAAGAAAGAAAGAAAGAAAGAAAGAAAGAAAGAAAGAAAGAAGAAAAGAAAACCCTTTGGAGTGGGGTCTCTCTCAGGAGAGGGCCCCACAACATCAGCATCTTTTTCACGGGGACTTCGGGGGGGTCTGGGGTTTGTTGGTTTTGTTGTTCTGGTTGAGTTTGGGTTTTGGTTTTGTTCTTTGTTGAGCCATATGCAGACATCTCACTGTGTAGCCTAGTCTCATCCAGAACTCACTTGAGATCCTTCTGCCTCAGCCTCCTGAAAGCTAGGATTACAGGGCTTCAACATCATGCCTAGCTATGGAAGAGGCAGACTAGAAAGACAAAAAAATCATGGAAACATGAGAGAAAGGAAAGGAGCCCCGTCCCCTGGGATCTGTGAAGTTTCTAATCAGCCAAAAATCAAGTAGGACAGCTAGGAGTGGGTGTGGTGGTGCATACCTTTAATCCCAGCACTCTGAAGGCAATGTCCCACTAGGGGGCTTGTCAGTATCTGTGAAGTGAGGAGGCCTGAGGAGAGTTTAGATGCTAACATTCTTTTTTTAAAGATATATGTATGTATGTATATAGAAAGAATTATATGTGTACTGAGTATTTTACCTGGGTGTATTCCAGTAAGGCACTAGGAGTTAAATGATTTCTATGATAGGCAGAAAGGGAGAGATATAGAGCACCCACATAGTGGGACTAACAGCAGACATGCATACATAAAGATAAATCTTAAAATTTACAAAAAGAAAAAGAGGCTCCCTCCTCTGCCTCATTGCTCTGATTGTGTTCAGAGATCCCACCATGCCCCTGGTGGTAAGGCCTGCACTCTCACCACACTATTTGGTTTTTCAAGACAGGGTTTCTAGCCCTGGCTGTCCTCGAACTCAGAAATCCGCCTGCCTCTGCCTCCTGAGTGCTGGGATTAAAGGCCTGTGCCACCACGCCCAGCACTCACCACACTATTGTCCCTCTGTCTATCTTTGGTGTTAATTCCAAAGATTCGAGGAGAAAGACAAACCCAAATCATCATGGCCTAATTAGTTAAAGCAAACAATTAATTTAAAGCAAGATTTTTTTTTATTTGTGTGCAAGTGTAGCCATGTTTTTGTTCCCTGTGTAAAGGTTATCCTTGTGTGATTCAAATGCTGGTGTCTCTGTCCCCACGTCTAGTTCCAATCTGGACATGGCATTGTTATGTTTATTCTTAGAAGCTCCTGTCTTAATTTTGTATAAACATTGTTCCTCATTCATTCTCTGTCTTGCCAATAAAAGCTACCAAGCCAATACAGAGCTTTAGAGAGAATAAGGTGGGACTTCAGATTCTAAGATGGAAGAAAAAGAGACAGCAGGTAAAGGAGGGAACCATGAGGCGAGGTTGAAAAGGCTTCAGAAAAGAGCTGGATCAAGAAAGGACAGAAGCCGGGCTTGGTGGTGCACGCCTTTAATCCCAGCACTCGGGAGGCAGAGGCAGGCGAATTTCTGAGTTCGAGGCCAGCCTGGTCTACAGAGTGAGTTCCAGGACAGCCAGGGCTACATAGAGAAACCCTGTCTCAAAAAAACAAAAAGAAAAAAGAAAAGAAAAAAAAAGAAAGGAAAAGAAAGAAGGAAAGAAAGAAAAGAAAAGAAAAGACAGAAAACTGCAAGTAATGTGGGACTGTTGTCTGGGAGGAAACCTGGCTAGTGTGGAGGGTTAGAGAGGAGAAATAACTGCTCAGTATTGGCTCAAGGCAGTTTTAATAAATCTTACTCTCTGTGTGGTTATTGGAGAATTAACTGGTTAAGGAATAAGTGCTGCTATACTAATTTTATGAATCTAGATTCATAAATAATAATTTTACAAACAAGGCTGTCTCTTCCTAAGAGTAGGGTTCAAGAGATCAGTCTTAGAAGTGGGAAAGACAAGGCTTTTATAGCTCAGGGGTAGGGAATCCAAATGTGGGATTTGGCAGGCAAAATAGGTGGAGCTACAGGAAAATAATGTAAGTATAACAAGTTACTCAAAACAATATCCTGAAATAAAGACACGGCTGCAAAGTGGTCATAAAAGGTAGTCATAACAACTTTTTGAAACAAAGATAGGGCCGCAAGATAGTTATAATAACTTTTCGAAACAAAGACATGTTTGCTATTTCCTGGAACAGGCAGTACAGACCATTTGTAGTTAAGGGTAAGGGTTGGGCATAGCCCAATTCTTGATAAATAGAGATTTAATCATAAACAGGAATGAACCTAGTTTGTCTTTACTATAAGATGGCTGTAAAGCTAAGATGGAGGCAGGCTGGTTCATCAGTGTTAATAACCCTTTGAATAAACCCTTCAGCGGCTCCTTGAGAACACTGGCTGCCCTTGCAGTGGACCTTAGTTTGATTCCCAGCAACCACATGGCAACTAAGTTCCAAGGTATCGAACTTTACTGGCTTCTGCAGGGACCAGGCATGTACACAGTATATAGACAGGCAGACATGCAGGCAAGATGCACATCAAATAATTTAAAAAAAAAAATAAAAATAACTCCTTAGTTTCTGGTAATCTGTGAGGTGTCCCCCTTCCCCCCAGTCCCCACCACATTCCAAACCTCCTTGCACTGTATGGGTCCTGGAGATCAGACTTGGGCTTAGCAACATTTCTCTTTACCTGACTGATAATCTTGTTTTTACTTTTTTTGTTGTGTTTTGTTTGTTATTGTTGATTTTATTTTTTCTTTTTTTAAAAGATTTATTTATTATATGTGAGTACACTGTAGCTGTTTTTTCAGACACACACCAGAAGAGGGTATTTGATCTCATTACAGATGGTTGTCAACTACCATGTGGTTGCTGGAATTTGAACTCGGGACCTCTGAAAGAGCAGTCAGTGCTCTTAACCACTAAGCCAACTTTCCAACTCTTGCTCTGGCCCCGCTTGCTCCAGAGCTGTCTTCAGACACTTAGAAGAGAGCATCAGATCTCATTATGGATGGTTGTGAGCTACCATGTGGTTGCTGGGATTTGAACTCAGGACCTTCGGAAGAGCAGTCAATGTGCTTACCCGATGAGTCATCTCACCAGCCCCCAGTTATTGTTTTTCAAGACAGGGTTTCTCCTTGTAAACTAGGCTGGCCTTGAACTCAGAGATCACCCTGTCTCTGCCTCCTACATACTAGGATTAAAGCAGGCTCCACCACCGCCCAGCCTTGTTTCTTTTTCAGTGCTGGGTTTTGAATGTTCTTGTATGTATGCAGGTGTACATATATGTGTAGCTGTGTAGGCATGTGTGTGTACAGGTGTCTGGGAGGCAGAGGACAACACTGGGTATTGTTCATTATGCACTGCCTCCCTTGTGTTTTGAAATAGGGTCTCATTGTCCTGGAACTCACCAAGTACGCTAGTTAGACTGACCCATGAGCCTCATAGGCTTGCCTGTTTGACCTTCCCTCAGTGCTAACCACCAGACCTCACTCATTTATGTGGATTCTAAGGATTAAACCCAGGTCCACTCGATATGTGCAGTGGGTGAAGGTACTTGTTTTTAAACTGTGGCTGAGTTCTAATCCCAGGACCCTCACAGTGGGAAGAGAAAACCAACTCCCAGACATTGTCCTTTGGAGCTCCTAGGCATGATGGCAGGTGCACCCCCACCCCTAAGAAACATAATAAACTAAGGTCTTCATAAAAAGAAAAAGAAAGTTGCTTGGTAAGTGTATAAGTATTCAGTACTCTATTTTCTCTACTTTTTCTTGATTATTTTATTTCTCCAGACAGTCTCATGGAGCCCAGGCTGGCCTCAAACTCACTAGATAGCCAAGGATGACTTTGAACTTCTCATCTTTCTGCCTCTGTCTCCCAAATGTCATGATTTCAGAGTACACCACCATACCAGGCTTTATTTTTGTTGTTGTTTTTTGTTTTTTCGAGACAGGATTTCTCTGTGTAGCCCTGGCTGTCCTGGAACTCACTCTGTAGACCAGGCTGGCCTTGAACTCAGAGATCCGCCTGCCTCTGCCTCCCAAGTGCTGGGATTAAAAGTGTGTGCCACCATGCCCGGCCATACCAGGCTTTATTAACTTCACTGTTCTGTACATTTACCCTAGGACTCATGCATGCCAGAAATGCACTCCACCTTACACTGGAGCTATATTCCCAGTCCCATGTTTGATTTATTCTTTTAAGGTTGGAAAGATAATTCAGTGGTAAAGAGCACTTATTGCTTTTTTTCAGAGAACCAGAGATCAGTTCCCAGCACCCACATGGGACAGCTACAGTTCCAAGAGATCTAATACCGTTTTCTTTTTTTAGCCACCATGCCCACCTGCGTACACACGTTGCACTTACATACAGTCACATATGTGCACACATGTATACACATAATAATTTTTAATTTTTTTATTGTTAATTATGTGTAGGTGTGTGAGCATGTAAGTGCAGATGAGTGCAGCATCTGACCCCCTGGAGCTGGAGTTACAAGTGATCATAAGCTGCTGGGTGTGCAAAGAACCGAGCACCAAGAGCTCTTAAAACAAACCAAAAAACAAAACCAAAAAAAACCCTGCATAATCGAAAGACATCACATTTACAATGACTACAGATTCATACCAGTAAGTTTAAAGAGAATAAACCAGAACAAAAGCATGGAACGCAATTACTGCTTCAAAAGTGATATGGAAAACTAGGCATGGTAGCAAACACTTGGAATCCGAGTCTCAGGAACCTGAGGCTGGGGGACCCCTGGGTGCTAGGCTAACCTGAACTACAAAGGGAGACCCTGTTTGGGTTTAGTTTATTTCTGTAAAGCTAGGTATAGTGATGTGGACCTATAATCTCAGTACTTAGAAGATGGAGGCAGGAAGATCAGGAGTTCAAGGACAACCTCCGCTACATAGTGAGTTGAAGGCCAGTGTGAACAATGAGACTGTCAAGAGAAAAGGGGGAGGGGAATGGAAGACACTTAAGCATTTGTCACTTATCACTGGTATGGACTTTATTTTCAGATTATATAAATGGTCCTCTGAGATGTGAAGTTTTTCTGTACAGAATTAGACTTCTAAATGAAAGGGTACTAATAGTGTCAGGAAATCATATTTTTGTAATCCCAGTGAAATAAAAGGATCATCAGTGGACAGTAAAGCAACTTGGTGAAAAGTTGGTTGGAAAGTTTATGGCTATCACATCTGAAATTAGGAGAGGCTGGGACCTGCTATGTTCAAGAGAGGATGGTGCCCAGGAATACTGTACTCTGTGGAATAGGTGAAAAACAAGCCTTCCACTGTGTTGTCACTGAAACGGGAGCAGCTCATCAAATAGCCGTTTATACACTTTATTTTTTTGTTGGTGGTGGTTTGTTTTTTTTTTTTTTTTTTTGTTTTTGTTTTTGTTTGTTTTTGTTTTTGTTTTTCGAGACAGGGTTTCTCTGTGTAGCCCTGGCTGTCCTGGAACTCACTTTGTAGACCAGGCTGGCCTCGAACTCAGAAATCCACCTGCCTCTGCCTCCTGAGTGCTGGGATTAAAGAAGTGCACCACCACGCCCAGCTCTGTTTATACACTTTAAAACACATAAAAGCACAGAATCATTTTTCCATACGCACGTCCACAAACACATACACATATTAAAGATAGGTTTCTGAACATATATTGACATGTTTGAATGAATACCTCTGTCCAAGAGAAGACTAGGACTAGGGATCAGGAACTAAAAGAAAAAAAAAAGTCTAGTAACAATGATAATTAACCACTAGGGAATAAAAAAAACCATTTAACCCAGGTTAGTCTGCTGGGATTGTAATTACCTCTGCCTGGAGGAACAGGCACACACAGTGGTACTGGAAAGGACAAACTGCCAAGAGCCCAGCTTGCAGAAACCCTTGGTCACAAGGGCTACAGGTTTTAAAAACCCTAAGGATTTTCTCCCAAGTCTGAATCCTTTTCTGAGGCCAGCCTAATACTTGCAACCTGCCTGCCCCAGTCTCCTGAAAGCTGAGATTGCCAGCATGTGCTAGCATGCCCAGCCTAACTGGTTTTTAAGCCAATAAATTTATAGTAATTCATTACATCAGCAACAACAAATCAATATACTGCTTGTTCTCCTAGGAGAATAAGGAACAGTGACTGAGCGGGAATGAAGCGAGGAGCCATAGGTTTCCTGGAAGGCCTTACAGTCACATTGAGTTCGTCCTACTATGGCTTATTTGTTACCTATTTGAAATTAGCAAATTTCTAAGCAACAATATGTTGGTAACAATGCACTGTTTATAGGATTAAGAATTAATGTTTTTAAATGCTTAATGTATAAACCAGGTTAATTTTCTTTTTATATCTTACATTTCCTTGTGGTTTTATACACAGTATTCTTTGAGCGTGTGTAATTGAATACTCAGCCTGTACCTGGCACCGTACCCATAATGAGCTCGTGTTCACTGTAACCCCAAATATTTCTAACTGGAACCGCCACTGAGCTTCCATTCAGCCATCACCACTCCCCACTTCTACCAAGTACACACCCTAACACCTGACCTCTCCCAGGCTCATGTTGCCTGGACAGATGAAATCAGGGTGGCCAGACCCATCTTACCCCTCCCAGGTCCTGTTTCCAAAGCTACCGTCTTGGAATTATGAGTTCTGAGGAAGACCCCAGCATCCATGGAGAACAGTGTGCTTCCTCAGCTCAGACTTCATCCCGCTTTCATCTCTCTCTTGTCGCTCTGCATCTCTAACCTCTCCATACTTTGCTGAGCTCGCAAACAGATCCTACCTATAACTCCTAAAGATTCATGCTAACAGGACGCCAGGCTTCAACCAGGCAGTTTAGAGGCAATAGGATGGGCCAGGGATACATCTGCTCATGGACTCCTCATGATGAAGTCTAAAATTAAGACAGGATACTCAAAGTCAAGTGTGGTGGTTCACACTTGTAATTCCACCACTCAGGAAGCTGAGGCAGGAGGATTGCCCATGTGTTCCAGACAAGATTTAACTATGTAGTGAGTGCCATGCCAACACTGACTACAATATAGATGCTTTCTGGGATTACAGGCCAGGTGTGTGCCACTATACCCAGATAAGTCTCAATTTTTTTTTTTTTTTTTTTTTTTTTTGTGGTTTTGCAAGACAGGGTTTCTCTGTATAACCCTAGCTGTCCTGGAACTCACTCTGTAGACCAGGCTGGCCTCAAACTCAGAAATCCACCTGCCTCTGCCTCCCGAATGCTGGGATTCAAGGCGTGCGCCACCACGCCTGGCATAAGTCTCAAATCTTACAATGAGGAAAATGGTTTTCAAATGCTTTGGGCTTTGGGGTGTTGACTGGGTAACGGATCTAAGAATGGAGCTGTGGGTTTGCAGACAGACTGTAAGGTCTGTAACATAGCTATTGCTTCAGCTTCACCACGGGTAGAACTGGACAAACCTAGGCCATCTGTAGGCCTAGTCCTCTCTACTTAACGGCCAGACTGAATTACATTTAAACTTGGAGATTTCACTCAGCAACTCAAGCAGTGTTGCATAATGGCCACAAGGAGGCAGGCAATCTCTTCAGCTCAGTTTAAAGCTGAAGAAATGAGCCTCAAAAAAATGGAATCCAATAGCTTCAAAGAGGAACAGGAGCACTCTAGATCGACTCAGAGCATGGACTGGGATGCAGCACTCAGAATTCCAGTCTGAGGGCAAGAAAGCAGGAGTGCCAGAGCTATGGGCACAGTAAGGGGAGGCTGAACACCACAGACGATGGGTGGCCATAGGAAGGAAGATTCTGAACGCCAGAGCTATGGGCACAGTAAGGAGATCCAGCAACAGCAGAGAACAGGATGAAGTCACTCTGAAATGTGACCTCTTTGAGGCAGGGGAGGAGAGGGGTTTTAAAGAGCCAGAGGCTGTACTCTGTTGGATTTGGTGGTTGCAAAACAACAATTGAGGCATTGGAGCTTGGAGACAGGAGAGTAGTCAACTTGGCTACCTCCCCCAGCATGAGATGGTGAAGACAGGGCAGTTACCTAGGACTCAAAGGGCTAATCACCAAGAAGTCATTCTGGTTTCTTTGGTTGTTTTTTGAGACTGGGTCTCACTATGTATTATCTCGGCTGGCCTGGAACTCCTGGAGATCCACCCAACTCTGCCTCCTGAGTGTTCAGATGAAATGCATACACCAACACACCTTGCTTATTTGTCCAGGTCTTAATCACATCCTTTGTCTCCTACTCTGCCCATACCCCCATTGCCTTTCTCTGGGCCTGAACCCCAAAATAGCAATTTCTCTGAATTTCTTCTCTGGTATAATTAGCCAGGGCCTTGGGACCCAACCCTAGAACCAGTCCTGATTATCCATCAAGTTCAGGAGTGATGGGCTTGCTCTAAAGAAGGACTTTGTATAGTCTCTTCTCCTTAATGAGGCCCATGGACCAAATGGCCTCTGTTTTCCTGCTACACTCCCACATTGTAGCTAAGACAAAGGGATTCCTTGTGTCTCAACTTCAGGCAAGCATCCTTGTGACCAAATTGTGGTAGGCTGGCCAGAATGAGGGAATAGTAAGCACAGGGTCAGAGATGATGAGATGGTCCCACTATCCAAGAGTGTCCCCAGAACGCTGAGATCTTCACTCTTCTTATTCCCAAGCAACAGTGGGATAAGAGACATAAGAATGCAGAGGTCTAGCTGGGCGGCAGTGACACACACTTAACGCCAACACTCAGGAGGCTGAGGTAGCCAGATCTCTGAGTTCAAGGCTAGCCTGAATTACAGACTGAGTTCTAGGACAGCCTGGGATACACAGACAAGCCCTGTCTCCAAAAACCAAACAAAAACCCCAAGAGGCCTAAAAAGGAAACTGAGGATGTGTGAAGAAACTTGGACGGAACTCCTGGCCGACAGATCTGGAGGCAGGAATCAGGGATGAGAGCAGCCCAGGGCCAGACAAGAGTCTGCAGTAAAGTGAGCCAAGCAGATTGGGGAGCCTAGGTGGAGGCTCTGCGTTTCTTACTAAGAGTGTATCCTTACAGCCCTGGACAGGGATGTAGCCATAGTAGGGAAATCCTTGGGTACAACATGAAAACACCACGTTTGAAAAGTAAGAACTTGAGACAAGCAGCACACACACTTGCCAGGAAAAGTGATATGTTCCCTCTCACAAGAGGCAGTGGCAGGGACATGAAGTGCCACACCCACCAGGACTGGTATAGAGGAAGCACTTCATGTATCATGACAGGCAATGACGTCACTCAGCAGGCATGAAAGGATTGGTCTCCCAACTCCAAAGGTATCTAGGAGGGCCAGTCCATGGAGGTTTGCGCATCTGACAGGGTCAATCTCCACTGTTTTGTAAGTGCATCCTAGCTCCTAGGCTTTGGATGAGGGGATTACCCTCATCTCTTCTTCAGTGATCTCCTAGAGGCCCTACGTTCCATAAAATTCACCTCACTGGGGAGGGGCATGGAGATAACCTTACAACAGGAGCCATAGGCTAGGCCTCTAGAGTCAATATCTCTATGGAAATAGCTCTAGGGACCCAATAATAGGGATAAATGCAGAGGCTCCCCAGGAACCAGAGAGATAAGCCAGGCTTCCATGGTAACCAATTATAGTACAGCCTCTGTCTAGTTGGAGGTGGAAGGAAAATTGAGGGAGACTTGGGCCAAAAGTTGAAAGAGCCACAAAGTACAAATGGGTAGGAAAGTTTTTACAAGAAGGTCACATCATCCTGGCACTGTCCCCAGTACCAATGAGCTTCAAAGCCCTGCTTAGCATTGTCATCCTCTGATGGCTCAGGTGGTCCACACTGGAGCCCGTCCCCTGGGAGCTTCCATGTGGCTGTTAAGCTCCCTAGTTTGGTGGATGTCATGTCCACCTCAGTCCTGGCCCTGTCCTCACTGGGGATAACCTTTGTCCAGTCAATCTCAGGACAGGAAGGCCCAGGGAGTCCTTGTTCATCCAGCTCTCTGGGGGTCACAGTGTCCAAGAAGCTACCAATAGAGACACTGTCCAGCCGGTCAGTTGAACTGGTGTCTGGCAGGCTGTCCCAACTGCCCCGCCTTGAGCGTCCTGGGCTTCCCCCTGTCAGACTGTACTGACTGCTGGTGAGACTGCTGCAATGGCTCGTCAGTGTGCCCCGCTCCTCCAGCAGCCAGCGCACTGCCTCAATACCCTCGTTCAAGGTCACCAGCTGCTGCAGGATCTTCACATCGATAGCTCGCAGGTAAGCCTGAGGAAGTGAGAAAAGAGATTAGTTCCATTTCAGGATGAGTTCCCCAGGTGTTCCCCTAATCTTGCAGTTCAGCCAGCTACACTTCACTTTAAAAAGCACGGAAAGAGATATGGGGTTTAGAGCAAAGACACCCCTGTTTAAATTTTCAGATCAAGCTAGGCTGGAGATCAACTTGCCTCCTTAGCATGTGTGAAATCCTGGGTTCCATCATGCCTTGCTCCAGACAAAAAAAGCAACTTCCCAACCAGGCTGTGGCCATGCTGTCTCTTCACAGCATGGAAACTAAGACACTGGGCTCCACACTTTCTATTCAAGGTAAACTATTAGACCAATCCAGACTCACCCAGAGGACTTAGAAACCCAATCCTTTGGGGTGTTAGCTGGGAAGCAGTCTGGGCCAAAAGGAGGTGGGTGCTGAGGAGACAAGCGAGTGCTAGCTTGATTCCCTGTTCCCCGAAGACTGGGTAGCAAGGCAAAGCTCAGGGTCAGAGTCCCATTGGGATTTGGGGCCAGTGGTCTCCATTTAGTCCCCTGGAAGTAAGAGTAATGCTCGCAGTGTAGTCTCCAGGGTCCCTCCAGCTCGCAAGTGCACCGAGCTAACCTTCCTCAAGCACAAATCTGAAGCTGCTCCTGTGCTTTGCCGTGCTCTGAGAATGAAGTCTACCCACGTCCACAGCTGCATTCCTAAGCCCGTCACACTGTGGCCCTTGTCCATCTCTCTAGCTTGAGTCACGTCACTGTGAATCAAGATCCTGCTACGTTTGTTGTTGTTTTTGAAATAGGTCTCACTGTGTCCCCCTGGCTGGCCTGGAACTCACTCTCTATGCCAGGATGGCCTCAAACTCACAGAGATCTGTTTGCCCTCATCTTCTCTGAGTCCTGGGATTAAAGGAACGCATCAGTGTACCTGGTACATTATTGCTTTTAAGTTTAGATTTAGTTTAAATTTCAACCAAATCAACCAATTCATATAGAGATGGGCCTGGTGGCACAAGTTTGTAATCCCAGCTACTGAAGAGGTAGAGGCAAGATTGCAAATTCAAGGTCATTCTAGACAACTATTTCAAAATAGAAGATAATTTTTAAAAGGACTTAGAGGGCCAGCAAGGTGACTTAGCAGGTAAGGGCACCTGCTTTTGCCTCCCATATGATTAAAAGTATGTGGCAATGCAATGCCTGACTTCACTTGCTGTTCTGGAAGACCTGAGTTCAGTTCCCAGCCCCTCACATAGTATCTCATAACAATCCTTAACTCCAGTTCCAGGAGAAGCCCTCATGACCTCTACAGGCCCCAGTCATATACATGGTCCACACATATACATAAACAGGCAAAACAAACAGAAAATATAATTTTTAAATTCCATGTGACAAATGGTAGAGAAAACAACTGCTCCAGAGAATTGTACCCACCTGGAGGGCCATAGCCCAAACCTAGATGGAAGAAGTGAGCTAAGACTGGTTAGGCTGGACTTGACCAGACAACCAAAGGATGTACCCTCCTCCACTTCTAAATGGCAAACACCTGACACCACATCACTCCGGGTCAGCTCTTCTGGGAGACAAGCCCTCGTTCCAGCATTTTTTTCTTGAACTTCTGATTCTGCTGCCTAACCTCCAGAGTACTGGGATTACAGGCATTGCCCTGCCACACCCAGTTTTCTGTAGTGCTGAGGATTCAACTCAGGGCTTTCAGTATGAAAGGCAAGCAAGGACTCAGCATCTGAGCACATCCCTAGCCCCCAACAGCATTTCTCTTCCTGTACAAGCCTTAGTCTGCCTCTTCCTTTCCCTAACCCTGAGAGCAGTCCCTGCCCAACTCATTTGAGGCTCTCTGCCTAAGGTTGCATAGAATACTTGTAGTTCAGTTTTGTGACTCTCTCCCCTTCATTATCTGATCTCTCTGTTGGTCCCCAAGACTCAAGAGGCTGAGTTGTACTGTGTTGCTTAGGAAACCAATCTGAGCACCAGATTCTTTAATCCTGCAACAGTGGGATTCCCTGACTGTGACAGCATCACCTCCCAGAATAGAAGCAGAAGGCTTTCTCGATAGAAAAAGAAACACTCATTTCATGCCATCTCTTTGGAAACAGAGCAGAAGATAAATAGAGGCCGCCCAATGCTTTTCCCTGGAGACTCCTCTTCCCCATGAGTAGATCAGACTCTGCCCAGCCCAGGCGTTCACAGCAGGGCTCCCTCTGTGCTCAACCCAAATCAGGCCTCAGGTTAAAAGCCCGAAGACCAATTTCTAGAGCCATGGTAACTGACTACTGGCATTAAACATTGTCATTAAAATAAAAGCTCTTAACAGGTGTCTAATTCCACAGTTATCCCCTCATTTCCTCCACTAAAGGGTAAAAAACCCTTTTAAAGACAAGGAGGAGACAGGGCCCTCCTTAAGATAACGAACACATCAGAAGCAGAGACAAGATTTGAACCCATGCCTTTCCTCCATTCCTTGGCTAATGCGTTCTCACAAACTGCTCTGTGGAGGTGGCTTCTCATAGCAACAGCTCTTTGGGTGGACTGAGAGATTGCCATTGTTTGCCATTCCCACACATCTCAGAATCTGGCTCTTTACTGACTAGGGAAACAAAGCGAGAGTAGGAAGCCAAAAACAGGGCTGACCTTAGCCTGAAGGGCAAGCGTCTGCTCCTACCCAAGGAGAGCAGGGCGAGGGGCATCTGAAGGGTATCAGAGGGCTTGGGTCAGCTCTGCCTTCCTGGCCTCAAACCTCCTGCCCTACCCTTGTGCTTCAGTAAACCAGAGGGTAGGGCAGAGTACGAGAAGAAGTCAGTGCTATCCTGGCCTGAGGGAGAAAGGAGCCGACGAGATCTCCCCCTCTGCTGGTACGCTGTTCATGGAAAACCTCCGACCCCAGGCCTGATGGGCCAAAAGTTAAGAGATGAAATCAGAAGTTAAATGTACTCCCTCCAAGTTTATAAAGAATGTGAGTCAGAGGTTAAGCTGGCCTCCAGATTCCCTGTATGAGAAGCAAGCCCAGAGGTGTCTGAAACTTTTTTTCATTTCAATGACATGAAATGTGCCTAAAGTATCTGGCACAAAACATGTCTTCATGATGAATGCGGTCAGACGATCTGGGCTCCAATTTTGACTTTACTTTTCTGAGTGACCTTGGGCAACTGCTTAACCTCTTCCTACCTCATTCTTTCATCTATGAAATACCATGTATCAAGCCAAGCATGGAGGGGACATCACATAGCAGCGGTGGTACAGCTGGATTGCAGAGCACTCCCCTAGCGTGTGCAAGGGTTCACACTCAGCCAGCACCTCCAAGGAGAAGAATGGCTGGGGAGAGGTGGCTCAGTAGTCCAGAGCACTCACAGAGCACCCACATAGTGCCTCACGGCCATCCATAACTCCAGTTCCAATTGATTGGCTGCTCTTTCTGACATCCATGGGCAACAGGCATGCATGTGGTACACACACATACACACTGGCAAAATGTTCCTACACATAAAGTTTCTTAAAATTCTTTTAAAAGAAAAACACCTTGTACACCTTGGATGTTAATACATGGCTTATGTTCTAAGTATAATTTAATTTCCAGCAGGGAATGGTAGCACATGCCCATGATTCCAGCACTCAAGAGACGGAGATAAGAGGAATATGAGTTTGGGGCCAGCCTGAGCGACACAGTAAGCCCACATCTCAAAAATAAAATAAAACAAAACACCTTGGTTTTCAAAGGACAAGCTAGGTAAACTCTCTCTATGCTTGAGCAACTTGTACAAAGAGACAAACCAGACCTCTTTAGGAGGAGAATACAGCCATAGCCCTGCTCAGCAGAATCTGGCACTCAAATGCAACCCTCAAAGCTAAATACACACTTGGCATTCATCTCCTGCCCTCAGGGATCCTCTCTGACCACTCAGCTCAGGAGACTCTCTTGGCCTCTCTTACCATAGAATGTAAGCCCTGGACTGGCCTTCAAGGTCCCATGTCCTTCCTTCCACCCTTCCAGATCTGCTTGCCACAGGTTGTGCACACAGTGGGGCCCCAGGAAGACTTGTTAAGTCAGTGTGGGCTTCTGGTCCTGAGCCAATGAGTAGCTGGCAATTCCTCAGTTCTCCAGAACTGGATGCAAAGTGGTGGCAGGTGTAATTCATCTCTTTCACCGGAACCAGGGCCCCAGGAGAGCCCGCTGGGACTCGGCTGCCCATTTGGCTCAGAATCCAGACCAACAGCTACCAGGGAAGGGGGTGGGGAGGTGTGGCTGTTTCCTCCCCCTTTCCCCAAGAAGGTACAGAGACCCTGGGATTCTGTCTGAGACTGGGCCCCAGGTGAAGGACCAACTCGGACTGTGACGCTACTATGTCTCCATTAAGGTTAGAACCTCTAATACCGTGACGGTGGGATGCTTAGGAAAAGTTTTTTAGTGTGCCCCAGTGCAGGCAGTTTCCAGCAGGTATTACCTCACCAAAGCTCTCTCTCTTTTTTTTTTTTTTTTTCTGAATCCTGACATGAACACCCTAGGGCCTTAAGAACAAAACCTCTTCCCCTGTTTGCCAGAGGGGGACAGAAAACGGTTGCCTTATAGTGGGGTCTGAAGAAATTGGTGGCCCCGGATGCCGATGGGAAGAATTTGCGCTGTACTAAGTTTTTTTGTGATACTTAGCCCTTGCCTCTCTCCTTCCGATTATTGGGCAGGGAAAACTTCCAAGAGATGTGCCTCCTACTCTCAGTTCTCAGGACCTATCAACCCTTCATTCACCCTTGGGAGACAAATAATGAGACATCACCTCACTCTGCTTTCAACCCAGGATGTATGGATTGATCTGGGAAGGACCCTCTTCTCCAGCCCAACTCCGGGAACCTGAGCCTGCCCCTACAAATATCCCCGTCCCCGTGGCCTGTAGCACCCACACTCACCAGCTCCATCCTCAGCGCCATGATCTTGTCCCCTAGGCCGTGGCCGGTGCTGGGCGCCCCCGGGAGCAGCACGTCCCCAGAGGTTCCCAGCTCGCACTCGCCTCGAAGCCCGCGGAGCAGTCCTTCAGGGGTCTTCCTGCCCACCTTGCCCTCCACGTCTCGCAAGTCCGGCGTCTGGGACTCCGCGGTCCCCTCCATATGGGCCCAAGCCAGAACAGGACTGGGCGACCAGGGTCCGGTTCCCAAGGGTCCTCCCTTCTCTGCTACGAACGCGGAGCAAAACCCGTGGATCCCCGCCCGCCCCGCGCGGGGGGTGGGGTGGGGGAACAGGAGGAGGGCGCCGTAACGCTCAGAAAAGCCGCGCAGTTGGGGGAAGCGAGGTACCGTGTGGTGCGCACACAACTTCTAACCCTCGAGGCTTTCGACTAGGTGATCCTGGATTTGGAACTGAAGACCTCAAAGAAAGCTCAGTGCCTTCTCCCTGCGTTGGCACCAACTACACATACAGCAGGAAGCTAATAAATGTTTGCTGGATGAAAAGTAGCCCCAATCAGAGGTAACACGGCTACAGAGGTTTTGGAAGGCTTTCTGCACAAGAGCTGTGCCTGTTACAGGGGCTAGAATATAGCCACTCAGTTCACAGACACCTCCCAGCATCTAGAAATCAGCTGAACGAGTAATAGGAGGGCAATCCCCCTAGCCAGAAAGAAGCAACCATTATTAAAAATTGAAGGGATCCATACGTCTTGATGTTCATCTTACATGGGCTTACAAAAGAGGTGCTTCCTAAGACTGACTGTAAGTATGGGTAATCTGAAAACCCTGGCAAGTTAGAGCCTGGGATCCTGCATTGGTTTTTGTTTTGTTTTACCAAGATAGGGTTTTTCTGTGTAGCTCTAGAACCCACTGTAGACCAGGCTGTCCTGGAACTAAGAGATCCTCTTGTCTCTGCTGGGATTAAAGGCATGTGCCACCACAGTCTGGCTTTTCTTTTTTTTTTTTTTTTTACAAAGAGGGTCTCACTGTGGTCCATAACCTAGAACTTGCTATGTAAAGTGGACCAGCTTTGAACTCACAGAAATCCACCTGTCGCTGCCTTACCAGGAATGAAAATATTTTTTAAAGATTAATTTTAAATATTAATTTTCTACCTTAATTACAAGTATTTTTAAAGTGTGTTCATATGGGGATATGTACACACGAGTACAGGTGTCTAGAGGCCACAGGAGGGCAACAGATCCCTGGGAGAGGGACTTAGAGTTGTAAGCTATGTAACATGGGTGCTAGGACTGAACTCAGGTCCTCTCTAAGAGTCTTATGTGCTCTTACCTGCGGAGCCAGCCCCAGCCCCAGCCCCAGCCCCAGCCCCAGCCCCAGGCCTGAGAGTCTGCATTTTTAAGAAGCTATAGGGGGATGGCCATGCTACAACTCTGAGAACCACACTAAGTGACACGGGTATGTTTCTAAGATGTTTGGACTTAATTCTACAGGTAAAGAAGGGCCAAGAAAAAAATTGTTTTGTTCTGCTTGGGAGTTTATTCCAAGTATTTCCAACCCACCGTTACAAAAAGATGTACAATGGAAAAATATCTCTTCCCTCTGTTCTTTCAAAGCTCTGGGCCTACTTCCCAAAGGCAACACTTTCAGTTTGTTTTGTGGATTTTTGTTTGTTCGTGTGTGTGTGTGTGTGTGTGTGTGTGTGTGTGTGTGTGTGTTTAGCTACTCATGGTGCTAGATTTTTATTAATTTATGACATGTGTATCTATGTATCTATGTGTCTCTGTATGGAAATGTATATGTAAATACAAGTACCCCACAGAGGTCAGAAGTGGGTTTCAGATCCCCTAGAATTGGAATTACTAGCAATTGTGAACCATCTGATATAGCTCTTGGGAACTGACCTCAGGTCCTATTTGAGCAATGTGAGCTCTTATCTGCAAAATCATCTTTCCAACCCAACCATTCATAATTCTAAACAATCTTCTACCACTCCTTTTAAATTTAAATATTATATACTGACTTCCTATAAATATATGGGTGATTTTTCTTTCTTTTTTTTTTTTCTTTTTTCTTTTTTCTTTTTTGTTTTTTGTTTTTTGTTTTTTTCGAGACAGGGTTTCTCTGTATAGCCCTGGCTGTCCTGGAACTCACTTTGTAGACCAGGCTGGCCTCGAACTCAGAAATCCACCTGCCTCTGCCTCCCGAGTGCTGGGATTAAAGGCATGTACCACCTCCGCCCTGCTGGGTGATTTTTCTTTTGAGGCAGGGTCTATTGATGGCCTCGACTTAAGAGACCCATCTGCCTCCTTAGTGCTGGGATTACCTGTTTGTGCCACAGAATCAAGCTTAAATATATGCACTTTGTTTTCCTCTGAGACACAGTTTCATATAGCCCAGGTTGGCCTCAGTTGTATAGCATATAGTTGTTTAGTTCTAGGCCTGAGTATGGCCTAGAACTTTTTTTTTTTTAAGATGTATTTATTATTAGAGATAAGTACTGTAGCTGTCTTCAGACACATCAGAAGAGGACATCAGATCTCATTACAGGTGGTTGTGAGCCACCATGTGGTTGCTGGGATTTGAACTCAGGACCTACAGAAGGGCAGTCAGTGCTCTTAACTTCTGAGTCATCTCACCAGCCCCGCCTAGCACTTCTGATCCTACCTATTCAAGTGTTGTGGTCACAAGTGTGCACCATCATACCTTAGCTCTCCTTTGCAATACTTGACCCATGGTGTATGGTGGTTTAAATGAGAATGGTCTCCATAGGCTCACATATTTGAAAGCTTGGTTCTCAGTTAATGGAACTGTTTGGGAAGGACTAAGAGGTATGGCTTTGTTGGAGGAAATTTGTCATTGTGGGTAGGCCTTGAGGTTTCAAAATGCCCAACCCATTCTGGGTTAGTTCTCTCTGCTTTGTGCTTGTGGGTGGAGATGTGATTTGAGCTCTCAGCTAGCAGTCTAGCACAGTGCCTGCCTGCCCACCTAATGCCATCCCCAACCCCTGTGGTGGCCATGCATTCTAACCCTCTGAAACCCATGAACCTCAATTTTAAATACTTTTCCTTATAAGTTGCCTTGGTCATGGTGTTTTTGTCAGAGCAACTGAGAATTAACTATAGTTTTCTTCCCATTAATTTATTTTTTTTCTTGAAAAGTTAAAAATTCCTTAATTTTTTATTCCTGGTACCACTACCACAATTTACAGGGCAATATACCTGATGTAATGAAAAGAAAAAGAAAAAGACAAAGCTACAACAGATAAAAGACCTCAAGAATGTACATCTAATTGACACTACATTGTATTAATCAATAGCTGCACTTTTTGCAAACTGTGGCTATGACAGTCCTGAA
>NC_034595.1:67292970-67294024 GCF_900095145.1 Mus pahari
TTTCAAAGCTCAGCCCACCAATAAACAGCTTCCTCAGGTTCCTTTGTATCATGGCCCTCCTCCGCCGGGTGGCGGCGATGGCCGGAGTCAGGCTGGGGGCGACCTGGCGGCGGTTTTACCTCCATTTTGAGACCCCCCCCATTAATTATTTATTCACTTTACATCCCAATCAAAGCCCCCCTGGAAAAGTTAGTAGCCAGAGATTAGGAAAATATTTTCCTTTGTGAAAAATTGCTCTGGATTTTTGTTTTCTTTTTTTCTTTTTTTGAGAGAGGGTTTCTCTGTGTAGCTCTGGTTGTCCTGGAACTCACTCTGTAAGCCATGCTAACCTCCAAGTAAAAGTTCTGCCTGCCTCTGCCTCTCAAGTGCTGAGATTAAAGGTGTGTGTCACCACCATCTAGCCTTACTCTGGACTTTTCGAGGAGCAAGGAAGATTGGAGAAGCAGAGAAAAACTCTGAATCAAGGAGATTAACTCAAAACCAAAACCAAAAGTGCCTGCAACGGCGGGTTGGAGAGAATTTGAGGCACAAGTGAAAGAATCCGGCAATGGATTAGTTCATTTGTTTCAAATGGTATTCAATATTGTTCAAAAAAAGCAAAGGATTTCAACTATCATGACAGTTGATTTCAACTGACATCACTGGAAAAAGACAAAGGGAGTCCCAGCTAAATGGCCTGATACAATTTCCCAAGCAAAGGAATCCACAAGAGATCTGAGAGCAGGTCAGTAGCTGTGAAATTGTGAATTGTCCTGTGGAGAGATGCAGCAGGCGGGGAGACACAGCAAAGCCTGACACTCAGGAGGGAATTGAGGACTGCACACGCAAGTTTGAGAATCTGGACAATAATAAGGATCAGGAGAAGACAAGATCGTCATAGACAGTAAACCTGAGGACAGAAGAGGGTCAGAGACTAATGTGAGAACTTCTGCTGATTTGATTTAAAAAAAAAAAAAAAAGATTTATTTATTTTATATATGTGAGTACAATGTCATCGTCACTATCTTCAGAAACACCAGAAGAGGACATCAGATCTCATTACAGATGGTTGAGA
>NC_034595.1:67294119-67313707 GCF_900095145.1 Mus pahari
CCTGCCTCTGCCTCCCGAGTGCTGGGATTAAAGGCGTGCGCCACCACTGCCCGGCTGCAGTCAGAGTTCTTAACCGCTGAGCCATCTCTCCAGCCCTGCTTATTTGATGTTTAAATAAGAAAAACTTCAGTATAAAGAGCTTGTAAAAAACCAAAACTTTTTTGTTTCTCAGAACAGGTTGCACTTTATAATCTTGGCTGTTCAAGAACTCCTGTTGTAGACCAAGTTGACCTTGAATCTATGGCAATCCTCCTTCCTCAGTTCCTAAGTGCTGGGAACCCAGGAGTGAGCTACCGTGGGTCTCAGCATCTTGCTGTGAAAGTGGACTTGCCTCACACAGATGGCCTTTCCCTCACCTCTGTAGGAATGCAACACCACTTCCAATCTGGCAAGCACTGCTGTCATATTGAAGATGCCAACACTTTTGTAGTCCTCAAAAAACAAAACAAAACAAAAACAAGTGTAAATAAATAAATAAATAACGTGTTGCTGGGCATGTTGCACACTCCTTTAATCCTAGCACTTAGGAGGCAGAGACAGGTGAATTTCTGTGAGTTCAAGTTCAGCCGGGTCTACATGGAGAGTTCCAGGATAGCCAGGGCTATAAGGGAATGGGTTTGCTCCTGCTTCCTCAGAAAAGAACTAATCGGGGCTGGAAAGGGTTCAGTGGTTAAGCACACCTGGTGCTCTTCTAGAGGCGTGGTTAGGATCACAACTTTAACTTCGGCTCCAGGGCCATCAGGTCTGGTTTCTTCAAGGAGCGCCCGCACTACCTGCACATGCACACAATCAAAGAGCATTTTGGGTTTTCTTAAAGATGGGGTAATCACGGTGCCTCTTAATCACGGTTTATGAAATCGAGTTAACGTAAGCGCTCAAAATAGTAGCGGAGCAGGTTTCTAATCCTCTCCTCCCCGGCCTGGAAACAGCCTTGCAGGGCTGGGCCAGGCCTCGGAGCTGCAGCCCTCTGACCCTGTCGTGCCCAGTGAGCTGGCCGGAGGTCCCGGAAAGCCGATAGCTCCGGCTCCGCGGTGCCGGAGATGTGCTCTCGCCCGGGGTCCACTCGTGCCGGCCGCAGCCCTGCAGGCCAGGCAGAGCACGCCGGCTCCCCTCTCGCGGCAGACGCCCGGCCGCGGCGGCCGCCGCCCTAAGCGCCGCCCGCCGCCCTCTCACCCCGCGGCGGCGGCGGCGGAAGCGGCGGGGCGGGCCGGCCGGGGCGGGGCGGGGCGCGAGAGGCATGGAGGAGGCGGAGGCCGCGGAGGCCGCGGCGCGCGGGGCCGAGCTGTGCGGGCCCGAGCGCGGCCCGAGCGGGGCCCGGGGCCCCTGAGCCGTAAGTGCCTCCCAGTGCGGGTCTCAGAGAGGTGATGCGGGCTGGGTGGGTCTTCTGAACCTTCCGGCCTCCCAGAGCCCGGAGAGGAGAGGAGCCGAGCCAGATGGGATGGGGCGAGGGTGGAGGATTGGGGCGCGGGAGGTCGCTGTTACGGTTCTACCCAAGGGCTGGGAGGGACTGGCATTTGGACCTTTGAAGGACTGACGAATCGTTAAGAGTTGATTGAGTTACTGGCCTCCGCCGCGGAGGCCCTGATCCCGCACACAGTTCCTCTAGCCCCAGGGAATTTTCAGGTGATCCAACTCCTCTAAAGATTTTTCTGGCCAGACCCAGAGAAGTTGAGCCACGTTGCTTAGGGCACACAGCTCAGCAGTTTGCTGAGAGAAGTCATTCCAGAAGGCATTAAGCTTTGGGACAAACGTCTTACTCTATGTGACTCTGTAGTCCCCTCAGATTCCTGAAGTCATGGACTGGCCGGGACAGGGGTGATTCCCTAATCCAGTATGGATGACTGGAAGCCCAGTCCCCTCATCAAGCCCTTTGGGGCTAGGAAGAAACGGAGCTGGTACCTCACCTGGAAGTATAAACTGACAAACCAGCGGGCCCTGAGGAGATTCTGTCAGGTAAATGAGGTCCCACGTGTCCCCAAAGCTGGCTTCCTAACTTTACGCTAGGAACAGACTAGGAACTAACTACCTTGGCTACCAAGAAGAGGCAGCAAATTCCTGGAGGGGAAACCTCCCTGTCTCTTACAGCCTTCTCAGGCAGTGGTTTAGAGCCAGGATTCTGGAATCAGAACCCAAGTCTGACCTCGACATCCAACAGAAACCAGAAGTGTGGTCAGTCAGGCTTTGTCCCTGACAACCAACTGTCAGGCGGTGTGGCCTACATTCTTCTGTGTCTCTGGTTCTCGGGTCCTAAATCCCTCTCAAGGAACTAGTTATGGAGGGGACCAAGGAAGTCAAGGACTCCAATGGGAAAATACAAGACTATGGGGTAGGAAAGGGCTGGTGGTGGAAGGGGACATTCTCTGGGAGACGGCCACAAATCTGTGTCCCGATTGGGAACCAGAAAGAGGAGAGTCAAGGTCCCTGTGTCCTCTCTAGCCAAGGTCATACTTTCAGAAGGCCTCTGTGATCTGGAAAGGGCTTGCCGCAGTCACCCCCATTTTCCTACTCAGACAGGGGCTGTGCTTTTCCTGCTGGTGACCGTCATTGTCAACATCAAGTTGATCCTGGACACTCGGAGAGCAATCAGCGAGGCCAATGAAGACCCAGAACCGGAACAAGACTATGGTGGGGGCCGGCTGAGGGGGGGAACCCTGGGGTCTCACGGCAGGAATGGCGTGCAGATCCCACAGAGTGTGACTCTGCTAGTGAGTCATCACCCACGCCTGTCACAATTCCCTCTGCAGATGAGGCCCTAGGACGTCTGGAGTCCCCTCGGCGCAGAGGCAGCAGTCCCCGGCGGGTGCTGGATGTGGAAGTGTACTCCAGTAGAAGCAAAGTGTATGTGGCGGTGGATGGCACTACGGTGAGTGGACCAGTGTCTTCAGTCCATTCAGAGCACGGTGGGAACCGCTGCCCTCTGCCTATTGGATTGGACTTATTAGGATTGAGTGAACGGTCTATGAAATGCCTGTGTGGCAAAGGCTTGGCAGTGATCAGGGGCATTAGCCGGCAGCTAACTCCCTTATTATTATGTAACCACTTCCTCATCCCTTTGGCTTCAGCCTTGGGCCAGCCACTGGGGTCCTAGAGGTAATGGGACTTGCCCTTCCTAGAGAGGCTCACTGGTAGAGGGTTAGGAGATCTGCGCAGTTAAGCAGGGACAGTCCATGGCTCTTGGTGCCAGGGAAGTGTTAAAAGGTGGATTGTAAAGCAACAAAACCTTTTCCGATGAGGGTACCCTGGAGGCTTTCTGGGAGAGTCAGCCTTCAGTCTGAGTTAGAACCATAGACAGTGATAATACACCAGGCTGGTGTGGTTCCTGCTTCTAAGATGGAGTCACTGTGAGCGCCAGGGTGAATAGCTGGATTCTGTTTCTGCCACTGTGTAGGTGCTAGAGGATGAGGCCCGGGAGCAGGGCCGAGGCATCCATGTCATCGTCCTCAACCAAGCCACGGTGAGCTTAAGGATGGGAGAGCCCGAGGGCCGAAGCTAGGGTCGCCTTGCTGGTGACCCCATCTCATAAGAGGTTTGCTCCTGACAGGGCCACGTGATGGCAAAGCGTGTGTTTGACACATACTCCCCTCATGAGGATGAGGCCATGGTGCTGTTCCTCAACATGGTGGCACCTGGCCGTGTGCTGATCTGCACAGTGAAGGTCAGTGAGTCCCCCTAGCTCTGGTTGTGCTCGGGACGTCTAGAGAAAGGTGGCTCAAGTTTCAGTCTGAGTCTAGCTTTTTGTTTTTGTTTTGTTTGTAATCAGTTCAGCGGTTTCTGAGCTCTGTGCCAGGTACTGCAGCATTGGATGCTGAAGATACAATACAAGGCAGATTCCCTACCTCCCCGGAGCTCACATCTCAGTGGTAGCAATGAAAACAGCCAGCTCAGCCAGTAGTGTCAGGAAATGACAGGTGAAGAAGACAGTAAAGAGGGGGGATGGTGGGGCTGCATTTTAGGGAGGGAACACCTCTTCGAGAAATAGGAGATGAGCAGAAGACCGGAGGAAGAGAGAAGTAGGCTAGACAGTTGTCTGGAAGAAGAATTATCTTAGGAAGAAACTTCTGAAACGGCCAACACAAAAGACCCTGAAGTGGGCCAGTGCCTGGCAAGCTTGAGGGACAGCAAGGATGCCAGTGAAGTTGAACAAGAAAAGAGGGGTGGGGAAAGAGTGTGGAGAGGTGGCAGGACGCAGGTGCCGGACACGTGGGTAAAGGACTTACTTTTAATATCTAAGTGACTTGGAATGAGTCTCAGACTCTTAAGCCTTTCATACTTTTTTTGTCTATGAAAGAGAGTAACCAAAGGGTATTGTTGGAGTCAGTGAGTCGACTTACGTAAAAGGTTTTATATGTAGTGCTTGAAACGTAGCCAGTACTGAGTGAGGCCAGGTCTCCTGGGCCCACACAAATCATGACTGTCTGTTTTGGTCCTCCAGGATGAGGGCTCCTTCCACCTCAAGGACACAGCAAAGGCTCTGCTGAGGAGCCTGGGAAGTCAGGCAGGCCCTGCCCTTGGCTGGAGGGACACTTGGGCCTTCGTGGGACGAAAAGGAGGTGTGGGGACCAAGGCTGTCCACCCTGTAGTATCAAGGGAGGAGAAGAATGATAGGAGAGAGGGTGGTGTGGGAAGGGAGTAGATCAGAGTCAGTGAAAAGAGGCGAGGATTTGGGAGGAAGCCCCATTCTCCAGGCTGGGCCTTCAGTGTCCCTCATTCCTGCCTTTGGCCAGGTCCTGTACTTGGCGAGAAACATTCTAAATCTCCTGCCCTCTCCTCCTGGGGTGACCCGGTCCTGCTGAAGACAGATGTGCCACTGAGCTCAGCTGAAGGTGGGCTTAGTGGGGGGCGGGGCTCCGGCAGTGTTTGAGCAGAGAATGGACATTTGGATCCTCATTGAGGCTGGTTTTTCCTTGCCTGTGTGCTTGGGGCTTCCCCAACATAGCATCCTGTTGGCTTCCTCCCCTAGAGGCTGAGTGTCAATGGGCAGATACGGAGTTGAACCGCCGCCGCAGGCGCTTCTGCAGCAAAGTGGAGGGCTACGGGAGCGTGTGCAGTTGCAAGGACCCGACGCCTATTGAGTTCAGCCCTGACCCAGTAAGTGGGGTCGGAGCAGTGAGGTTTTGACTCCTTCCCAGCTTAGCAAAAGGCCTTAGGAACAATCCACAACTTAGGTTTTCTCTACCTTGACTTGGTAGGGGCTGAGGATGTGTGTATACTAAACTCTGAAGACAGGTTGGGGTTAGGACAGACTGTTTCCAGGGCTGGGTGGACTGTGTGTGGAAAGACAAGAACAAGGAAGACCCTTGTCCCTTCACTATCAGCCCTGAGGCTCTTTACTGCACTGAGAATTCTTCCCTAAATGGAGATCCTAGTTGGAAGGGGGAAGAAGGAAAGCTAAAAGCTGTTTCTCACACAGCTTCCAGACAATAAGGTCCTCAATGTGCCTGTGGCTGTCATTGCAGGGAACCGGCCCAATTACCTGTACAGGTGAGCCTGGAAGTGGGCTGTACTCAGCACTGAACAGGGGGGCTCAGGAAGTGGGTGGTGCTTTAGCTCGACTTCTTGTACAAGGAACTGTTAAAGGAGGCAAAAAGGCAGCAGATGCTAGGCCTGTGGGTAAACACAGAACATATGGGCCTGTTTAAGAACACGGGAGTTGTGAGTTGAGAGGAGAAAGAGCCCTGATCTACTTTCCTGGGCTCCTCAGGATGCTGCGCTCTCTGCTCTCAGCCCAAGGGGTCTCTCCACAGATGATAACGGTCTTCATTGATGGCTACTATGAGGTGAGTGCGGCTGGGGCCTCAGGTGGACCAGGACGACAGCCTATGGGTGCTAAAAAGCAGTGATCAGTGAGGGCTGTGAAATATGACAGGCTTGACACATTGGGGCCTGCAGAGGTGGGGACGGTAACACACAGTGACTGGTGACCGTGCCCTCAGGAGCCAATGGATGTGGTGGCGCTGTTTGGTCTGAGAGGCATTCAGCATACTCCTATCAGCATCAAGAACGCCCGTGTGTCCCAGGTATTCCTTGGCAAGGGTGGAGGGGGCAGATACCTGGCCCCACCCCTGCCTCAGGTCTTATGTGCCCAATTCCCCACCTAGCACTACAAGGCCAGCCTCACTGCCACTTTCAACCTGTTTCCGGTGAGTACCACTGATACAATCCTTGGGTCTCTAGAGAGAAATGATGTTATGAAAACTCTTCCCTCACCGGGCCTTGCCCTTGTGATCTGAAGGCTAGGGTGGGTAGTGCCTGATCACTAGGCCTGAAGACAGATCCATGGAATAAGAGCAACTTCCTTGGAACCATGATGTTCCCTCCTGTCCCTGTAGGAGGCCAAGTTTGCTGTGGTTCTGGAAGAGGACCTGGACATTGCTGTGGATTTTTTCAGGTGACCGGGGTAGCCCACAGTTGAAGGATGTGGTGAGGTGCCTTGGAGAGCTTTGAATGAGCTGAGAAGTTGGGGGAGAGCTTGTGTAGCTAGGAGGGCGGGCTTGTATAGAAGGTGGAAAGGATGAACGGAGACAGTGGGACTACCAGCCCTGCACTTCCAACATCATCGTGTATCTGGGGCTGCCTCTCTGAACTCTTCAACTCTGGCTTTCTCAGTTTCCTGAGCCAGTCCATCCACCTGCTGGAGGAAGATGACAGCCTGTACTGCATCTCTGCCTGGAATGACCAGGTAGCCTAGGTGGCCAGGGCTTAATCAGCATGGGAACCTGTCAAGGTCTGGGGCTAATGCCTCCTATGTTGCCCTTGTCCTTAGGGGTATGAACACACAGCTGAGGATCCAGCACTACTGTACCGTGTGGAGACCATGCCTGGGCTAGGATGGGTGCTCAGGAAATCTTTATACAAGGAGGAGCTTGAGCCCAAGTGGCCCACACCAGAAAAGGTACCCAGCAGGGGTAGGGTGAATGGGCTGGAATCCCTGTCAATTTCAGACTTGTAGCCTTCACAGTGTTTTGTGACCACAGCTGTGGGATTGGGACATGTGGATGCGGATGCCGGAGCAACGCCGGGGCCGAGAGTGTATCATCCCGGATGTTTCCCGATCCTACCACTTTGGCATCGTCGGCCTCAACATGAACGGCTACTTTCATGTGAGTGGGGAATTAGGATGTAGGCTGCTATATGGCTTAGTTGTCAGGGACATGGACTCTGGAGCCTATTTTTGGTACATACTAGCCACATCAGTTTAGGGAGGTTATTGTTCTGTTTCTGCCAGTTTCTCTATCTGTAAAATGAGGATTAAAAATGCTGCCTGCCAAGGGCCCAGCATATCACAACCTTGTGATTCCAGTACATGAGAAGCTGAGGCAGGAAGAGCATGAGTCTGAGGTGCTGTCTCAGAAAACAAAACCAGCAACAGTAATGCCAGCTGGTCCTAATCCCAGAGCCAGGAGGGTGACTGTGAGTTCAAGGATACAGACTAACAAAAAAGTAACAACAAAAACTCAGAATTCTTGAACTATTTCTCTCATTATAAGGTTTGATCTGAAATTGAAACAAACCAAAAAATTTAGGGGTGGTGGTAATAAAGGTTAAAACACCTTTATTCCCAGCACTTGGAAGGCAGAGGTAGGCAGATCTCTGAGGTCAACGTTATCCCAGACTTCCCGTCTTGAAAAACAAACAAACAAAAAAAATTAGATTTATTTTTTTATTTTTGTCTATGACTGTGCACTGTGTGTGAGCCTGGGTCTGAGGAAGTCAGAAGAGAGCATCAGATGTCCCTGGGACTGGAGTTACAAGATTGTGAGCCACCGTGTAGGTGCTGGGTACTAGACCTCTGATCTTCTGCAAAAATATCAAGTGATCCTAACCACTGAGTCATCTCTCCATCCCCTGAACACGTTTTTAAATGATTTGTTTTATACATATGAGTGTTTTGCTTGCATGTGTGTACATGTATCATGTTTGTGTCTGATGGCTAAGGAATCTAGAAGAGGACACTGGGTCTCCTGTAACCAGAGTTACAGATGGTTGTCAACCACCATCTGGGTGCTGAGAACCAAACTTGGGGCCTCTAACAGCATCAAGCTAGATGGTGGTGGTACAAGACTTTAATCCAATATTTGGGAGGCAGAAGCAAGTGGGTCTCTGTGAGTTTGAAGCCAGCCTGGTCTACAGAGTGAGTTCCAGGACAGTCGGGGCTACACAGAGAAACCCTATCTCAAAAAAACAAAAAGAAAAAAAAAGTGCATTTGAAACAGTACAGCTGAAAGGGATATATTTAATTTAGAACCTCCTAGAAGCAAGAGAAGCTAATAAAGCCTTATTTACCAATATTTACCATATTTCTTATTTACCAAGGAAGGACAAGTGCTTCCTCAGGCCATTCATAGAACCTGAATCAGCAGTTTCCTTCCTTCTAACCCATCTTTGCAATTGGCTACATCCAACCGAATGGTGTCTCTTTCTCCGTCTCCCCTTCCTCCCCCCTCTTCCACACACATGCACACACACACACACACACACACACACACACACACATCCTTACCCCTTGTTTTTTCAGGCAGGGTCTCTTGTAGCTCAGCCTGAGACTGGTCTTGAACTTCTGACCCTCCTGCCTCCATATTTCTTTACTTCTAAGTCTCTGTAGCATATCTAGGGAAAACCGGTGGGAACAGGACGAGTTTATGGTTCAGCAGCTTGAGCCAAGGGACCAGACCAAATTAAAGGTAGTATGAGCTTGCCAAAGACGGCAAATCAGAGGGCCCTGGGTCAGTGAGCAAGTGTGGGCCACACCAAGAGAGCCTTGCCGTCTGTCCTCATTTCTGTTTCAGGAGGCCTACTTCAAGAAGCACAAGTTCAACACAGTTCCAGGTGTCCAGCTCAGGAATGTAGACAGGTAGAGACTGGCAGCAGGCTAAGGGTGGGTATCTAAGGCTTGCTGGCCAGTCCTTGCTAGTCCTTTCCTGTCTGGGGCCTTGGGCATTTGCCTCACCCTGCTGTACCTTTTCCCCGTGTGACCCTTTGCCCTGCTCATTCCTTTCCATGGACCCGAGGGCCTCTCCTCCTGATTTGTCTCTCCCTCCCCTTCAGTCTGAAGAAAGAAGCTTATGAAGTGGAAATTCACAGACTGCTCAGGTATGGCCTAGGGCAATTGGGATGCCTGAAAGGGAGTAAGGAATCTAGCTCTCTTGGTGCCACCATTAATGGGCACTATAGAAAATAGAAACCAGTGTGCTCTGGTACAGACATTAAGAACTGAAAGAAGGTGGCAGGGAGCATTAACTCAAGCTCAGGGCCCTGTGTGTCCCATCTAGGAAGTAGGCCCTGTTTCGGCCTTAACTTTTCTACCCCAATGCAGCGAGGCTGAGGTTTTGGACCACAGCAAGGACCCTTGTGAAGACTCCTTCCTGCCAGACACGGAGGGCCATACCTATGTGGCGTTTATCCGAATGGAGAAAGACGATGACTTCACCACCTGGACTCAGCTTGCCAAGGTGCCTCAGGCTACACCTTCCTCAGTAGTACCCTCATCAACATGTGCTGCCCCAGCTAGCAAGAGTCCTTGTTAGAGAATTTTCAACCTCAGAACCTCTCATACACTCCAGAATCTCACTTCCTAGCCAGGTGTAGTGCCGGCCTTTAATGCAGCAGTTGGGAGGCAGAGGCAGGCAGATCTCTGATTCAAGGACCAGCCTTGGTCTACAGAGTGAGTTCCAGAATAGCCTATGACTACACAGAGAAACCCTGTCTCAAAAAAAAACAAAGAAGAAAACCTCTTTCTCTTTTTTGTTTTGTTTTGTTTTGTTTTTTCAAGGCAGGGTTTCTCTGTGTAGCCCTGGCTGTCCTGGAACTCACTCTGTAGACCAGGCTGTCCTCGAACTCAGAAATCTGCCTGCCTCTGCCTCCCAAGTGCTAGGACTAAAGGTGTGCGCCACCACTGCCCTGCTGAAGAGAACCTCTCTCTTTTTTTTTTTTTTTTTGGTTTTTCGAGAAGAACCTCTCTTTTAAGCCCTTGCTCAAATCCATAGTCCAGGCAATGCTTCCTCTTGAAGGGTGAGGCTCTGCAAGGCCTTCAGGGTATCATCTCCATGGCTTCCTGACTCTCTCTCTCTCCTACTCTATCCCTGCTAGTGCCTCCATATTTGGGACCTGGATGTTCGTGGCAACCACCGGGGCCTGTGGAGATTATTTCGGAAGAAGAACCACTTTTTGGTGGTGGGGGTCCCAGCCTCCCCTTACTCGTGAGTCACCCTGTTCTGCCCTAGGAAATGGCCTCCTGGGACTGAAGCATGTCCTCTCCCCTGTACCGTTCATCTGTTATGTTTCAGAGTGAAGAAACCACCATCAGTCACCCCTATTTTCCTGGAGCCACCCCCAAAGGAAGAAGGAGCCCCAGGGGCTGCTGAACAAACGTGAAGCCTCCTCCAGGACCCTGCAGGGCTGGGTACTGTGTACCCCCAGACAAGCTAGCCCGTTGCCCTATCCTGTAGGATTTAGTAGATGCTGGTAGGGGGTAGGGCTGGCTTGTTTTTAACATGGAATTTAATTACTAACTACAAGGGGAAGGATCCCCTGCTCCAACACCCCTATTCCTGAGTTTAAGGTCTATTTATTTACTTCCTTGTCAAAGAAGAGCAGGAGAGTTCCAGGACCTCTTTGGGATCCCTGGGTAGCTGATCCACTATTTATTGACTGTCCTGGGGCCTTGGGAGTAGGCCCAACCTGGGGCCTTTATTCCTCTCTGGACCAGGATGCTGCCCTGAGGGTGGGACTGGCTCATACTCAGGAAAACTGCTGTGCCCAACTGATGGACAGGCCCATGTGAGGTCCATGTGCTGACAGACTCACTCAGAGACCTTTAGACACTGGACCAGGCCTCCTCTTAGCCTTCTCTTTGTCCAGATTTCCAAAGCTGGATAAAGATGGTCATTGATTAAAAAAGAAGAAAACCTCTGGGGGTGTATTTTGTAATAGTTTTGTGGGGAGTATGGCGTGGTGGTGAGGGAGAGAGAATCACTGGATAAATGGTGAGGTGTTTGGGGTTTTTTGTTTTTTTGTTTTAACTGTCTGCCATAGTTTATCTTCTGTGTGAAGCCATTTGGCCACCAGGGGATGCCCAAGTCTCAAGCTTCAAGTCTTGTTTCAGAAGGGTTCCACCCTGGTACCAGCCGACTTTACATGCCTTGCCTACTTGGTCCTGAGCTCCAAGCAGCCATCTCACACCCCTTCCTCACTGTTAACTATCCTGCTAGCTCTATCCTTGTTTGTCTGAGCCCAGCACCTGTCCCCAGAAACGGAGTAAGTGGGTAAGAGAGACCAAAAAGGACGAGTCGGGGTGGATGAGGTAATGCTCTGGAGGTAACCATAGTGGAGACAGGAAGTGACTGGACCAGAAACAGTGGCAGCCACAGGAGTGTGGGAGATGATTTTGAGAGAAGATACTGGGCAGGCAGATACAGGAGCAAGGGTTTCTGTGACCTGGATTGGTTGTGTGCAGAATTCCATATAGGGATGTTTTTCTGCATTAAAGGTCCATGGTTTTCATCAGAGGCTAGTAACTCAAAGGAGCCTAGGAAAGTCTGATTTAATCACCAAAAACCAGACAGTATAGTCCTTTGGGAGTCAGATAGCCCAAGGCAGGGGAACATGACCTTTAAGGCTCTGAAGATTAAGATCAGGACCTGAGTGGATCAGAATGTAAGAAAGGGTCTAACTCTTGCCAAGGACGGGAACTTACTGGAATTCCTGCCCTTTATCTTTGCTGTCCTGGTGCCCCTTACTGGTGCCTAGAGCTCAGCAGTAGTATCATGGAATATGGCTTTGACATTGGTCACCCCCCTGATCCCCTTCAGTGTTCATTAGAGCTAGAGTTTCAGGTGGCAAAGTAGGCACAGGAGAAACAATTAGACCGTGGTGAAGTGGCAGCCCTCCCTGGACAAACAAATCCTCTTCCTCCCCGTCCTCCTCCTGCTTCCACACAGGCACCTGTGGGAGGAATAGAGTTTGTGTGTGAGATACAGTTTGCTGGCAAAGGGTGAAGGCCAACTAGTTCTCTATCTAGAATCCTAGTAGATTCTTGGTCAGGCTTCACTGAAGCTGTGTGGCTCTGGCCAAGCCTCTGTTCTTTTTTGGGCCCAACAAGTGGGTGGGTGATAGCTGTGGGCTGCTCTGGAAAAGCCCATAGAAACAGATGGGGGGTAGGGATGTCAAAGGGAAGGGAGGAGGGAAGATAGTCAAAATGGCTTTGCCTGGTGGCAGCCACTGTCCTGCACCAACAGCATTTCCCTGGAGGCTGCCGCTTGGAAGTTCAGAGGCATTCAAGTTTTGTTTTTTTGATGGGCTTTTTTTCTGAGACAGAGTTTTCCTGAGAGGACTTGGCTGTCTTGGAACTCACTATGTAGACCAGGCTGGCCTCAGACTCAGAGATCTGCCTGCTTCTGCCTCCCAGGTGCTGCGGTTAAAGGCGTGCACCACCAAAGTCCTGCATTTTTTTAAAAAAGACATTTAGATTTTTTTTTTCAGGCATTCTGTTCAGTTTCTTCAGGTTAGACTGTTACTGTGTCAAGCAAGGTCCACCCAGTTACAGGAGCCAGTCTGGCAGTTAAGGACTAGGTAAAGACTAGGGATGTATATAGTGGTGTGTTTGCCTAGCACACATGAAGTCGGGTGTGATCCCCAATACCTCCTAAAAGCAGTCATGGTGATGGATAAATATCTCTAAACCGAGCACTTAGGAGACCGAAGCAGGAATTCAGGGTCATCCTCAGCTGTATAGAAAGTTCAAAGCCGGTTTGGGCTGTATGAGATCCCTCCATCTCTAAGCAGAAACAACAAAGAAGTGAGATCTTGGCCAGGTGTGATGGTGCACAACTTTAATCCCAGCATTCAAGAGGTAGAGGCCTCTGAGGCAGATCTCTGAGTTTGAGGCCTTCCTGGCCTACAAAACAGGATCTAGAATGACCAGAACCACATTGACGACCTCTTTTTCAAAAACAAAGGAAAAAGAATGCTTGGGTGAAAGAGCCAGAGTGCTATAATTATGCTCTCAGCCCCTGCATTATCTGTGCCACCATGATCAAGCAGGCCACACCCTTCAGCTGCCCAGTTCCTGATGAAGATGATGGGAACATACCCGATAAGTCCAGCTACCCTTAGGGCACAGCTCTGGAATTGCTGAAGAACTTGTGAATACTCCCATTAATGGGAGAGGCCCCCTCCTCTGTTGCCCCCCAATAAAATGCATACCCCCACAAAGTATACAGATCTTTAGAGCAATGGATATGCCAACACCAAAGAATAAATTATTTTGAGACTCCCCAAAGTAGGGCATATAGCTTAGACCTACTTATCTAAGTTCCTGGAGGGCTCCCGCGAGTGACTCCACCCACACAGCCCTGACTTGGCACGAGCTTGTTATTTTCATAGCTTTCCAGTCCAGTGCCCTTCACCAGGAGGGAGAACTTTCACCGCAAAGCCCTCATGGTACATAAACGTAGGCCAATGCAGCTCCCACTTCCTCAGTGTACTCTTGGACACTCTTACTCTCCCTCCCAGGCTGGAACCAGGTACCTACGTCCCTTCCCTCCCACCCTGCTGAGTCTCCAGCTTCACAGAAGTCAGTGCAACTTAGGCAATCAGGACCCATCTCTCCAAGCATACACAGGCCAATTAGAAATATTTTCATTGGTTTATAGGTTCCTTCTATACATTCCTTCTATGACTTTACAGTGTTAGGAAATGCCCAGGCTGTAAGTGCCTTCATCCACTAGTGGAGTCCTAGGATCATCAAGTTTCAGGAAATGGGCAGACATGACATGGCTGCCGCTGAGACTGGGACCAATGTCCCCTTCACCCCACCAGTGGAAGAACAAGGCAGACAAAGCCCACAAGGTAGTCCCTATTTAGCCCAAAGTCCTGAGCAGCAAAGGCAAATCCATTCCAGCCCAAATGACATTTCATCTCCACCCATTGCTGCTGCTTAGCTGTGCCAAGTGCCTCTTCCTGGTTTCCATGTGACGGCAGCAAGTCAGGAGGAAGAAGCAGTCTTATTTCAGATTGCAGTATAGATACATGGATACAACCATGGCAGCCAGCTGATGGGGAGGAACAGGGAGACATGGAAGGACATGATTGAGATCCTCAAGGACTGATTTCTTGCCTGCCCTGAGTAGCCTACACAAAGCACTGTTTTCTCAATGGTAGGAGACATGCCCGGCACCCATAGGCCCCCAAGTTCAGTCCTCAGCTCCAGAAATGAAAACACTAGAGTTCTTTTTCCTCTAAAGAAGCCTCGGAGACGGGCTAATCTGTACAGGTCAGGTGGAAACTGATAGACACCCCAGTTCCAGTCTTCATACTGACTTACCTCTAGGGCCGCAACTCCAACTGCCACACCACCCACAGTGACTGCATTGGCTCTGATTCTATGCAGAATCTCTTTGAAACAACCCTTGGAGAGAGGAGAGAGTATTTATAGCTGGCAATGCCCTACCTCCAGCACACTTACTACTACTTACTGTAAAGTCATTAAAGCAATCAAACTGGTGCTGGGTGGTGGCGGCACACAGGAGGCAGAGGCAGGCAGACCTCTGTTAGTTCAAGCCCAGCCTGGTCTACACAACAAGCTCCAGGACAGCCAGAGCTACACAGAGAAGCCCTGTCTCAAGACAATCCCATGCCATCACTTACCTGTACCATGCCATCACTTACCTGTACCATGCCATCACATACCTGTCCCATGCCATCACTTACCTGTACCTCCATACTCTCGGCCTTATCCTCGGTGCATGGTTCAACTGTATGGTTGCCAGGGTTGGCACAACAGGGAGAGGGGAAGACTTTATTCTCTTTGACGAAACGTGAGGCATTAAAATCTGTGTAGTTGTTGAAGCCACAGCAATGCAGCTGCAGACAAAATGGGATTGGTGATTGATTGTTCCTTGCCTTTCTCCCTCTCTGTTTCCAAATCCTCCCAGCCCACCTTACCTCTTCCATTGTAGTGTTCCACACTTGGGTGAAATCAGTCTGGTAGCCATAGTCTTTTTCGATTGCAGGCACCACCAGAATTGTCAGTAATTGTTCAGCCTGGATGGGTCAGGCCGATATTAAGAGACAGGTAGGGAGAGTAGCCATTCACAGCCCACCACCAACCCTCAGGACTTTGCTCAGTTTCTCTCCCTTTGCCCCATCCCAGTGCCTCACCATTGTGGTGTACACCAGAGCAACCACAGCACCTGCGATCTCGGCGATGAAGATGAGGAGGAGGATGGAAAAGAACTGAACGGAAACAGTAAAACACGTTTTAGGACAACACACCCTCCTTGCCCTACACACATAAGAGGCAGGGGTTCCCCCACGGTGAGGCTCCCACAATCCAGAGGCGGGTTTTGGGACCCCAGAGGCTCGGGAGCTGGATCCAACACACCATCATGAGCACACACTTGTTCTCAGAGTGAGCTCCGTAGCAGCCCAGGAACCCAAGAATAAAGAGCACAGCGCCGGCGGCGATGAGGAAGTAACCCACGTTGACAAACTGCATGGCACTCGATGATAGTGATCCAAAGACTTTCAGGAAAGATGTCCCATCGACGGACACCCAGATTCCCACAGCCAACAGGGCTGCACCACAGAGCTGAGGACAGAAATCAGGTTTTGAAACATTGCTAGCAAATGGTCTCCTTTACACCATCAAATCAGGAAACTTGACCTCTCCTTGACTTTGGAATCTAACAACCCACTGTGCGTGGAGGGGGACATTAACAGGTGCCAGGAAGATGAAGCTGGGACACTTATGACGAATTCACCCGTTTGCTCACCTGGGGCCATAAGCATGAGGTCAGGGCTTCTAGAAACATCCCCAGACTGGGAGGAGACACAACACTTGCCTTTTAGTGTTCTCAGGGCCCTGCCACATAGGTAGGGATGAAAATGGGTCCAGTCTCTCTCATTCTGGGCTGTGAGCGCCTAGAATGGTTGTTTCTCCTTTACATGGAAGCAGTCAGTGGTAGTGTTGAGCAGGCTCAATAGTCACTATAGCAACAGCAGGGTGAGGCTTACACCTGCTTGCGACCTTGAAACAGGGCTGAGGTTGAGAGAGGTTCATTCACCCAGAGGCCCTTTTGGTCCCCCTTCAGGGTGGAATCAGCTGTCGGGCTCCTTTTTCACCCAGACCACTGTCTGACACATAGAAACAGAACACAACTACAGCTTCTCTTCAATGAGGGCCTGGGTACCACAGGTGCTGACCCAAGGTCTTTGGGAGATGAATCAGCCTGACACTGGCTTGTGCCCAGCTCCCACTGAACTAAAGAAACCAGTCTGGCACGGGCATATAAAGATATATATATATATATATATATATATATATATATATATATATATATATATTGTGGCTATATCCCAGGATGTTTGCTTAATGACAAAAGAGCCGGGCTGCTAGCCTTCAGGGTCAAATTTCAAGGAGCCTGGCTTTCCTACCTTGTTCTGCCCAGTCTGGCAAGGCCTAGGCAACAGAGGACAGAAACCAAACTGGATTTGCCTTTAACCCTATCAGGCCAGAGCCCTGGCTCTCCCAATTACTGAATTTCTAGCATTTCCTTCAGTTATCTGAATGAAACCTAGTTCTTGGCAGCCAAAGGAAGCCCAAGGTGCAGACCACATTGGAGTCAAAGAGACTACCTACCCTTTGCCCAGTTTCTCCAAACTGGTACACACGTCATGTCTTTATTCTCTTCCCTCCCACTTGTTATTCTCTGGTGCCACCACCCCTGACCACTGTTTTTAAACACCCTTCTTTTCCTCCTTTCCTTCCCACTGTCCCTTGCCTCTGTCACCATGGCTATTTTTCTGTTCATCTCTAATACTTCCAGTTTCCAAGAACTGACTTTCTTTGAGACCAGGGGTTCTATAATATTCGCAAGGCTACAGCAGGGGTGGAAGGCAGACTTTCCCTTACTGTTGCCAGAGTCCTACCCCACCCCTATGACCTCATTGGCTGCTCACAGGCACCAGACTTTCATATGCCGATGAACCTCCATTGGGTACACATGAGTGTAGCAGATGGCCTCTTCTTTCCCCCCACATGGCTCAAACCATTTCTAAGACATCTTTGTTTTACCGCTCCTCTGCCACCTTTGTTTACTGTGTCCCTTTCTTCTTATCTCTGTCACTATCTCCAGGGTTTGGGCCTCATGGCTCAGCTTCTCAAACAAGCCCTATATAATCTGTTCCTGGTTTTCTAAACAATATCAAATTTCATTACCTCTGGGCCTTCCTACACCCTTTAGGGCTTCCCCACCCATGCAAATATTCAACCTCAACTACTTCCTCCAGAAAGCACTTTCCCACTAGGCTGGATTCAAACCCCTACAGGACCTCCCTTACTTAGCCTTGACGGTAAATCTAAAAGTACCACTTTGCAATTATCAGTGTATATAGCAATTATCAGCCTCTTTGACAATGATCAGACTATCTGATTTACTGAACCTGAGACTCTCAAGGGCAGTGAATGGCCTGGCTCTACCCTAACACATAGCACTGAGTCCTAGTCAATGAATATGTTTTCCTTTTTGTTTGTGGACTCATGCATGCTAAGCAAATGCTCTACCACTGAACAACAATCTCAGCCCCTTAAATGCCAGCCCAGTCAATGCGTACTTATTGAGTCAACTCTAAGAGGCATGGATTCTCAGCTTTTTCAAAGCATGGTGGTCACTGAATTGCCTTTTGCACTATAAACTTAAGCAGATCCCCTTACCTCTCTGAATCGTGAATGCCTATTTAAAAAAAAAGGGGGGGGGGCAATCATTCCTTCTAGCAGACCCTGCCCCAGAATGATCCTTCCTGGAAGGGAGGTGAGAAACTTAAGCTTCTCCATCCCTAACCTTCCCCATCTTCACCCAAACTTCTGTGTGGCAGCCAGGTTGTTAGTGGGATCAGGAATCAGCACCTGGGAAGGGCCTCTGCTTCCTTCTCCCATAGGAAAGTTTACAGGGCAGAGTCTGGGTACATAGTGTCCCACTCTACAGCCTGGCCTCTGTTCAGACTGTGACCTGCGTTCGTAAGGAACCCCAGGAAACCCACAACCGCCATACTTACAAAGATGAGTAGATTGAAGAGGAACATCATGACCTTAATGAATTTGAAGCACTGCATGATGGGTCCTGGGAAACAGAATGCAAAAATTAGGGCCTTACCTCCCTCTTGCCCGCCCTGCGCTGGCTTTTTTTTTTTTTTTTTTTTTTGAGTCCAACATCTTGTTATTTCTCATCAAATTTCCCTCGCATCTGGACTCTAATATCTCAGAACTTTTTCCAGTTCTTATGCTGACACGTATGCCCACCTATACTAGTTCTCAGGTCTTACTATCCCCAGATTCCCACGCAGGTATTACAAGCCTGATCCCACACTCCAGACCACTCAACACCCTTGCCTGACCCCTGTCTTTCCTAATCCTCTTTCTAAACCAATCTCAGATTCTTCAGTACCCACCGATGGCTTTTTCTAGCACTCCAAACCTATTTTCAGACTGGTACCCATTCATAGACTAATCCCTGGTCTGTGCCATCACCTGCTCAGGGCTCTTGGCAATAGGTTCTGAACGGGATCTGCTGCACTCCCGAAGGAACAGAACAGCTCCAGGAAACTGCCACTCAGTACGCTGGCAGAGCGCTGAAGGAGCGGCTAGTCCTCCCACACTACTCACCTACAGGTGGGGCAGGTGCTTTAAAAACCTCCTGCCCGCAGGTCCGCCCGCTGGCCCCACCCAAGGCTGATTAGCCTTCTTTGCCCCTGCTGCCCCCTACTGCCTGGAGATAAGTTCCCAACACTAAAAGCAATAATTAAATCTCTACCTGGAAATGTCACCATAGGCTCTGCCTCTCCTGAAAAGGGGTGTATGGGCAGTGTCGGGAGCTAGACAAGTAGCTCTCCAGAACTTTTGGGTGCCTTGCTCACAATAATGTGATACGATTCTTACCTTGAATCAGTGTGTTCACTGGCACCCACATCTGCACAAGCTGCATCTATATGTTTACACACAAAACTCACAGTCACGTATATAGCATAGAATGGTACTCTTTTTTAATTTTTTCCTTTTTTCTTTTGGTTTTTCAAGACAGGGCAGGGTTTCTCTGTGTAGACCTGGTTGTCCTGGAACTCACTCTGTAGACCAGGCTGGCCTCAAACTCAAAAATCTGCCTGCCTCTGCCTCCCAAGTGCTGGGATTAAAGGCGTGTGCCACTACTGCTCAGCAGAGTGGTACTCTTGAATGTAAATGAACATGTCTCACACTGTCTCTTGCATAAGTATATGCACACACTCGTGAGCACGCACACACACACATATGCACACACAAATGTATTCATATGCACACACTTATGAGAACACACACATGCTCATAATATGCACACTCATACATATGCACACACACATACACTTGCACATGAGTGCACACACACACACACACACACACACACGCAGACACATGCACACACACACACTTTCAAGGAAATGATCATGGTTCTCTGTTCTCACCTCAGAACAGGAAATGGTTATTTTTCCTCTTCCTTTCACAAAACCTACAAGACTTCAAGGTCCTCCTCCTCCTCCTCCTCCTCCTCCTCCTCCTCCTCCT
>NC_034595.1:67314642-67333197 GCF_900095145.1 Mus pahari
AGAGAGAGAAAGAGAGAGAAAGAGAGAGAAAGAGAGAGTCAGAGTCTATATTGACCTGGCTGTCCTGGAGCTCCTGGCTTGCCTTGAACTCAGAAACCTGCCTGATCCTGCCTCCAGAGTGCTGGGATCATAGGTGTGAGCCACCAATCTGGCTTTATTTCTTTCTAGAAGAGGTCTCACTCTGTAGCCCAGACTAGCCTCATACTTGGACAGCTGAAGCAGGACTGTGTCAAGCGCTAGGATTGCCGCTGTGAAACGCCACACCCAACTAACTGTAATTCTTGGTCCTCCTGCCTCAGCCTCCCTAATGCTACAGCTCCAGGTATGCGCCATCCCACCCGGATTTGTTTTTCTCTCTCTGTTTCCTGGTCTGTGTAAGAGAATAGTTGACTCAGAGCAAGGAGCACTAAGAGGTCAGAACAGAGAACACCACTAGCGTGATTATGGGATGGATTTAGGGGAGGGATGATGATGGGAGAGAGCATGGTATGTGTGTGTCCTGCTAGGGACAGCACCCAGGGCTTTGCACACCAGAGACAAATGCCCTGTCACTTGAGCTACGTTCCCTGACTTGAGGAAGTGGATTGATTTTTATGACTACTTTTGTTTTCTTGAGAAACAGCGTCACTATGGAACCTTGGCTTGTGTAGGACTCACTATGTAGCCTCAGTTGACCTTGAACTTACAATGATCTTTCTTCTACCTCCACCTCACAAACTGGGGGGATTTCTGGCTTGTGCCACTACACCCAAGGAAGTGGGTTTTTATTTGTGTTCGTGCATGTGTGTGTTCGTGTGTGTGTGTGTGTGTGTGTGTGTGTGTTTATTCACATGTATGCAGGTGCCTACAGAGGTCAAAGGAAAGTATCACCTGGAGGCGCTGGGTGTCTCCTGCAAAAGCAGTAAGCATTCCTAACTGCTGAACCATCTCTCCAGCCCGGAAGTGGATTTTTTAGTTTGTTGTTTTTGATTGGAAGGAGGCAGCTGTAGAGACAGAGAAAGCAGATAATTTTACAGGTAATAAGCCAGTGGAACATGCCTGTATTAACAGCTACTCTGGAGGCTGAGGCGAGAAGATCTTTTGATCCTACAAGCTTAAAACCCTTCTGGCCAAGAGGTAGTGAGATCCCATCTCAGAACTGAAACAAATGGGAAGAGGTTGGTGGTCAGTGCCCATTATCCCAGCACTCAGGAGGCAAGGGCATGTGGATCTCTGAGTTCCAGCCAGACAGAGCCTTTCCAGACTATACTATAAAGCATGCCTTAAATGCGCAACATGCTTTGGATTTTTTTGTTTTGTTTTTCTGCACAACAAAACTATAAAATAGACTTTATTTATTTATTTATTTAGTCTGTCTGCTCTAAGTTGGTTTTGTCTGTTTATTTGGTTGGGTTGGGTTTTTTGTGGTTGTAGGTCCCAAGTAGGCCATCCACTGACTCTATGAAGCTAAAGATGACCTCGAACTCTTGAAGCTGCTGGATCCCACCTCCACGTGGGTTTTAGGTGGGATTATAGGTGTATATTGCCACCATTTTAGACTTTCTTTTTAATCCATATTTTAAATACGGGGGAAAAAATAGAAGCCCAGAAAGCCAAAGGACCTGTTAGGGTCACACAACTTGTGACTGATAGAGCCAGAACTCAACCTGTCAGTCTACCCTAGACACTAATGGAGTCTCTAAGTAGGCAGGCAAATGACGTCCATGAAGAACCGAGGAGGAGACTTTGGTCCAGAGCCTGAATAAGGACAGAGGCTCACAGGAATAGTGGCTAAAAGTGAAGGAGGTCAAAGTAGGGCATGATGAGGCCCCAAGGTACAGGAAGGATGACAGAAGAGAGACAGAGGGCTAAGGTGTGGAGAAACGGGCAAATCCAAAGGCCCTTGATTTCTTGGAGGACAGGGAAGACATTGTCATTCCTGTCTGCCTCCCACAAGACGGGGAAAGCCAGGGTTAGAACCTCTTCTCCTTTACCCACAGGGCTTTCTCTTTCATCTCAGGAAGAACCCTGGGAGTTCACATTCTTCCCTGTCCTGGTCGTTAACGAATACCCTGAATAAACAAGCCCTGAGCCCAGAGCAGCAAAAGATGGACGTGACCACTCTGGGCTTCGGATCCTCACTGCCTCTGAGTCTGTGGCTACACCGCACTGAAGAGGTTTCCTTACACTGTTAAGCTTCGTTATTTAGATTCCGCATCCCTGGATTTACCTAGTTGCTACATTCATCTGTAACCACAAGACCAAGTCTTGCGTCACTTTTGTCACAGAGAATGTACACAGAAGTAAAGGTTCTGCGTGCCTAACATACACTTCAAGCTGAGGACTTTTTGCCCTCACAGACATGTTTTAGCTCTTATCAACCAATGCTTTCCCAGTAGTCTAATTATGATCAATATTTTGCATTTGATTTTTTTTTTTGCATTTGATTTTTAAAGAGGTTTTTTGTTTTGTTTTGAGTGGTGGTGGTGGTGGTGGTGATGATGATGATGATGATGATGATGAAGGTGCTGGTCCAAATAGCCCCAGCTGTGCTGAATATTTTCTGATTCACACAGAATATTGTGATATACTTTAGAGGAAATGTTTGTGTTAAATACCCTGCTTTCCCTTGGTGCTCCTGCCCCCCTGTTTTGTTTTATTTTGTTGAGACAGGTTTTCTCTGTATAGCCTTGACTGTCCTGGAACTTGCTTTGTAGACTAGGATGGTCTCGAACTCAGATCCACCTGCCTCTGCCTTCCAAGTGCTGGGATTAAAGGCCTGTGCTACTACACCCTGCTTTAGTATTTGTTAACTCAGTGTTTAGGGTGTCTTTATAAACTTCCAACTACTGGGAAGACTGAGTATTGACGTCTATAAATAAGATCAACATTAGAATCTCTGCACAGGTCTGTGGTGGGATTCCATGAAGTCTTATTTGTGAAGTACTAAGCTTAGTATCTGGCACACAGTAGGTGCTCAGTAAACACTCTTAGTATTGTTAATGTGGGTGAATTTAAACGAAACAAGTAATTTGTTTCCATCTGCCAAAGTTCCTTTCACCAAGGAATCATGCTGTGGTTGCTGGGCTCTTGGGCCAGGCTTCTTGAAGAGATTGTGAGGAAGTCTGAGCTATGGCTGGGTGGGGGAAGACAAACCTGTAACAAAGAGCACCGCCCTTAGGCAGGCTTCATATGTCATAGAGATTCAATGCTTGGCCAGCAGAACCCCTCAGGAGCTCCCTGTAGTCATGGGGCCTTCTCAGCCTGTTCGAGCCCCTCGGCCTCCGGGCTTGAGTTCTCCCTACCGAAGGCCAGGGATGGGTGGGCCCAGGCGCCGGTGTCTGAGTATGTTCAAGTGTAGCCGCAGAACATACCGGCAGAAACCCCGAGGCCCAACTGCCACCAGTCCTGCCTCTGTGGCCACAAACATCAGTGACACGGACACTACCACCAGTGTGTTGATTCTGTCACCTCGAGGTTAGTGGGGAAGTATGGAGGTGGAGAATCTGTGACTTAGTGTTCTGCTTATGCACTCTAAGGACAACCTGTGGAAGTCCACCCCGAGAGCACACATCCTCAGACAACGAGAACTTCAGGGGACAATGGGACAATGTCAGCACTGGGACTAAGATGGAAGGCCTGGGAGAGAGGGGAAGGGGTGAGTCCAAGGGCCAGTGGGGTTTTCACAAATGCCTATTTTTCTTTGTGTGCCTGTACATATATGCATGTGTGCATGTATGTATAGGCCAAATGACATCTGCCTTTTCTGGTGACACTAGCCTAGACTTTGTTAAGTAGGTCAGGCTGGCTGACTAGCAGGAAGGGTCCATGTGTCTCTGCCTCCACAGTGCGGGCATTGATCAGTGTGTACCACCATGCCCAGTGTGTACCACCACACCCAGCTTTTTCATCGGGTTCTGGATTGACTCGGATCCTTAAAAGACTAACACTTAAGCTAGGCGTGGTGGTGCACGCCTTTAATCCCAGCACTTGGGAGGCAGAGACAGGCGGATTTCTGAGTTCGAGGCCAGCCTGGTCTACAAAAAGACTTACACTTTACTGTGTTACCTGTCAGCCACCACATATGGTTTTGTTTTTTTGTTTTTAATACTCTTCCTTCTTTTTTCTGTCTCCAGTTCTCAGATACCTCTGTCAACCTGGGGGCTTTCTGATCCTCTAGAAATGCCCAGAAGCTCGGCCTGCACTTGACCTGCTGCTCCAGAGGCTGTTGATGGTAGACAGCAAATACAACCATTCTGCTTAAGCTGTCTTACCCCATTCTGAAGTGCTCCAACTATGCAGGACGTGAGGGTAGGGTTGGGGGTGGATCCGCTTAGGGACAAACTTAAGAGATAGCAGCAAGGATCACTATGGACAACAGTGAAGTAGAGGAATGGGACAAGGTCAGCCAGACAAACCCATCTTTGTCCTCCACATTTTGATCTGCCCTGTGATAAGGGGCTCTCCTGCCTGACACTCCCATGGGCACAAGGCGTCTTGGAAAGAATAAGAAGGCACAGATAAGAGACCGGATGAAAGACAACCCCCACGAGTGCTCTAGAATGAGGTATGTCAGTGCTAGTCAGTGTGTAGGTGTGGCTGCTAGTTGTGACAGAATGGGAACATTATGGCACTTGTGGCTAGTGTGCCTTTATGACCAAATGTACTTCAGCTGTCAGCTGTGAGAGTCCAGGAGTGCTCGTGAGGGCAGAGGCAAACCATAATAGCATTGGCTCAGCTGAGAATGAAGGTCAGGAGGGGGAGGGGGCAGCCTGCAGGAAAAGGGGTGTTCAGAATGCTTAGTATATGAGGAGGACATGTCACCTTCAGCATCCCCACCACCACCACCACCACCACCACCACCACCACCCCAGCCATCCTCTGAGGTCAGCGTTTTCCAGGACTGCCAGCTGAGCTGGGGCACTTGGGGGTGGGGCAAGACTGAGTTTGAGCCCAGGAAAAGGGGAGGGTGTTGCACTCTGTCTGGCCTGGGGATTTTCCATTTGGATTTCTGAATGCATGCCCATGTGTCATCGGGTTTAAATAGGTTTCCATGAGGTTGTGTCTAGTGGTAGGAACATTGTGAGGGTCTTTGTCTCTAGTGTGTTGATTTGTTCATGAGCTAGTATGAGAGTTGGGGCTGGGAACATCGTTTGCTTCTTGTGAGAGGAAAACTGAGCTAAGTGCATCTACTCTAAGCTTGCCGGAGTGTAGGATCCTGAGGGGAGGCCTGGGGCAGACAATTCACAGTTACATTGGTTTTCGAGTGTGCTGGGCTCTTTGAGATGGAAACAAGCTACTAGACATTAATATCAGCTAGAAGGTGGCTGGACTGGTGTCCAAGGTCCACAAGGGGAATTCTGTACATACAAACACATGACATAGTCCACAAACGAATATAGACATGTAAATATAAGTAACTCCCAGGTATACAATGTAAGAAGCAAGCGTATGTATTCAGACACATGGATCTATAAACAGAGGTCAGCACTAACAAGAATCCAATAGATACCCAGCCGCCCCTTTGCAGGAAACATACCCCTACACAGACATAAACATACATACACCCACACACAAGTTCACAAGTATACAGACATAGACACATGCAATCATACTCATGCAAACTCAGACACGCATAGACACACTCACCAGACTTCCCTGCCTTTCAGCTCTGAGGCCCAGATACCTCCCTCCCCATTATCATTGTATGCAGTGTGTGCATACACGTCTCTGTGTATCTTTGAGAGAGAGAGTGTGTGTGTTTCTGTATATGTGTATGAGAGGGTTGATAAGCAGAGGGAACTCGATGACATCATCTCTTCTGGCTATTTTTAGCTCCCTCTGCAATGACTTCTCCTCCATTACCCCTCCTCCTCCAGGTTCCCAATTCTCCTCTCCCTCCAGGCTCTCAGAGATAGCAACAGCCAGAGTCCCCACTCCTCAGTTTAGGTGGTCTGCTGCATGATTGGGTGCAACTCCCCGGCTCTCACCCAACCAGAGTTCTTTGCAGGCTGAGGACAGGGCTGATCCCCAGACTGGAGGAGGGGGATTGAGCTATGGGGTAACCAGAGCAGGTACCTGGGTTAGACCTGGCTGGTCTGCCACTCCTCGGTGACACTCCTTGGGTGACACTCCTCGGGTGACTGTGCTTCCTCTCAGTCTGTAGCCTCAGTGCTTGCTGTGTTTAAGGGAGGTGTTCGTGTTGGAGATGGGACAGGTGAAGACAGAATGAGACATCTTCCTCAATGGGAGACAGAACACGGGGAACCTGGGAGCTTCAAGGATGACATCTGTCTCTCTCTTCTCTCCCAAAGGTTAGATAACAGAAGGAATCCAGAGGGAGCACCCACCCACCCCCTTCACTCCAGCTTTTCTACCTAGAAATTTCCAGAAGCAGCACTTCCTTCTCATTCCCTAGTTGTGCTCCCAACTCTTTACCAACCCACCCAGCAAACCCTGGGCCCTCTGCTAGTCACTTCCACTTTTAGACCCCTTCCCCGAGTCTGCTCTGTGGGAAGGCCACTGTTCTCCATCTGGACATTGAGAAGATTGGATCGTAGAGGGGCTAGCACTGGCCCACACCTTATGGTGCTGGGAAAAGCAGCCCAGGGGAGACGGTAAGCAGGAGGAGGAAGTGGGGCGCACTGGGACAGCTGGCACAGGTGCAGAAGGCAGGGAATCAGGTGAGGGGGAGGAGAACGGTAGCCTGAGGGGTCCATGCCAGGAGGAGGGCTTCCTGCTCTAGCCAGCCTTGGGCAGCCACCGGAAAATCGGGTTTGGCAGCTTCAGCCCGGTGCTGTGCAGAACTGTGCTGCCGGAAGGGCTGGAGGAGGGGGTCCAGATTGCTCCTGGGAGGTGGCCTGGGGCACGTCATCCTCTTCAGGGACGATGCAGTTCAGGGAACATTCTGAGATCTGGACTGGGGGCACCCTTGTTTTGCCCTAAACCCTAGTGCGATGCTTTAACAATCCTGGTTCCTTTTTTTTTTTTTTCTTGGCCAGAGATTCCCCCACAGGAAGGGGCTTTTTGAAATCATTTTTTTTCTGGGAGTCTGACTCAGGCTGGAGGACAAACAGCCAAAGGATAGGGTCTGGCTGAACCAGCAGTCCCTGTGGCAGGAAGCTGGAGTTCCCTTGTCACTAATGGTCAATCACCGGAAAACCGGCTCCAGGCCCACAATGCAGTTCTGGTCACCCCACCCTTACCAGTGCTCTTACCCACACCCCCCACTTCCGGCCTCTGTTCCTTCCTCATCTCTGGGGAAGGCTACGAACTCCCTAGGGAATCGCTGTGTTCCCTCCCCTGGCTCCTTTCCCTGCCCTTAACCCTCCCTCTCCAGTTACCCGGTCAGCAACACCAGTCTCCCACTAAACTCTGAGGCAAGGAAGAAGAAAGGACTGAAAAGGAGATGACTTTTCTGCTGCCCTCAGATTCTGGGGCTTACATGGAGCTAGGGTAGACCTAGTGCTGGCTGGGGTTTAGCACTGGGTTGCCCTGTAGTCCCAGGACAAATGGAAATCTCTCTGTTCCCCTAGCTGTCTCCTCCTGCTTTCAGTGGAACCCACAGAAGATAGCCCAGAATTGAGACTTGCAACTTGTGGAAAATAAACACAAAAACCAAGACCAAGTGGGTGCTGATTGTTGTTAGCACATCAACATTCATTAAACACAAAAAAGGTCTTGAAATTCTGGATTCATAAAGTCCACAGAGTTTTACTATAAAATGTTAGAGGCTGGATAATCTATTGAACCCCAGACCCCCCCACACACACACATACACACACACACACACACACACACACACGTTAGAATATGCTTAAATTAGAAGTTTACGGTGTCAGGGGCTGGTGAGATAGCTCAGCGGGTAAGAGCACCTGACTGCTCTTCCAAAGGTACAGAGTTCAAATCCCAGCAACCACCTGGTAGCTCACAACCATCCTTAACAAGATCTGACTCCCTCTTCTGGAGTGTCTGAAGACAGCTACAGTGTACTTACATATAATAAATAAATCTTAAAAAAAAAAAAAGAGAGAGAGAGAGAGAGAAGTTTAAGGTGTCAATGAAGTCCCACAATCAGGCGGATTCCTAAGCCACATTTTCTGCCACAGATACAAGAAGCAGCTTCCCGGAGTGCTCAGCGGGAGAGGGAGACAGCCCTGGGTGCAGAGACAGACTTTGTCCATGAAGACGGGAAGAGAGTCGCAGGTGGCGACGGAGTGGAACTGTAAAAACAATGGTACAGCCTAAAGAAAGAATCATGCTTGGGTGTGGTGCCACACAGCTGGAGTCCCAGGACTCTGGGAGGCTTGACCAGGAAATCGCTTGAGTTCATGAGTCTAACACCAACTTGAGCTACAGAGCAAGATGCTCATCTCAAAAAAAGGCAAAAGAAAAAAGAAAAAAAGGTGTGATATCAAGGAGCTCAGCCAACGACAGTTCTGAATTAGGAGTTCAGGGACAGACTCAGTTAATAGTGAATTTGAGACAAGCTTGGGCTATATGAGTCCCTGTCTCAAAACAAACAAGCCTGGTGTGGTGGCACATTCCTCCAGTCTATGTTGCAAGTTCCAAGCCTACCAGGGCTATGTAGTGAGACTCTTGTCTCAAAACAAAATAAATCCATCAAAATCAAAACAACTTAAAAAAAAAAAAACACAAAAAAACAAAAAAACATTTCCAGGCTGGCAAGATGGCTTAGCAGGTAAGAGCACCGACTGTTCTACCGAAGGTTCTGAGTTCAAATCCCAGCAACCACATGGTGGCTCACAACCACCCATAATGAGATATGACGCCCTCTTCTGGTGTGTCTGAAGTCAGCTACAGTGTACTTATGTATAATAATAAATAAATCTTTGGGCCAGAGTAAGCAGGGACTGAGTGAGCAGAGTTGACCAGAGCGAGAGGGGTTGACTGGAGCGAGTAGTGGTCCTAAAAATTCAATTCCCAACAACTATATGAAGGCTCACAACCATCTGTACAGCTATAGTGTACTCACATACATAAAATAAATCTTTAAAAAAAAAAAATTCCTAAGGTGAGTGAAGACCCCTGATGACATTGCAGACCGTGTCAGACTATTTTCTTTGAAAAGATACTAAACAAAACATACTTCAGACTTTTCTTAGGGTCTCTCAGCCGCAGACTGTACCCTAGGGGTACAATGGGGTTCAGAGTCCTACAACAAGGTCCTGAGAGAGAATCTTGTTGAGGACATCTATCTGAGGTGGCTCTTGGAGGAGCTGGGCATGAAAAAAAGCCAGCCATCCTGAGGGTCAACGGTTAAAATAAATTGATGTAAAACAGATTTTTTTCATGTGTTTGTTTGGTTTCTGAGACAAATTCTCACCATGTAGCCCAATCAGCCTGGAACTCGTGGTGTAGACCAGGCTGGCCTTAGAGTCACTATTAGGAAACAAAATGAGGTGAGGGGGTACCTGGAGGGCCCATGACAAGATGTCCTCTAGGAAATCACACTATGCAACAGATTTGGTATAAAGGAGGTTTATTTGGGAGAAGGGATGGGAGTGAGGGGCTGGAGATGGGATGGAGGCAGACAGACAGGAGCAGAGCCGTGAGGTCAGAGAAGGGCAGAAAGGGGTAGGGTCCAGCCAGGTACACATGGGAACAGAGAGAGGACTGGGTAATGAGCAGCCTTACTGTATGCTGCCCACATCTGGAGGTGGCTGATGATGGCCGCAGATGATGACATAAACCTTTGCTAGGTCCCTGGGAGGAGCCTAGCAAAATTGCCTGTAAGCCAATACTCACAGACATCCACTCTCTGCCTCTCTGCCTCTCAAATGCTGGGTTAAAGGCATGGGTCTCCACGTTGTTAATCTTGGGAGAAGTTGTATGGGGCTGGTTACTAGTTAACAATAGACATCTTTACTGGTGTTCCTGGTGTTTACTGGTATTACTGCAAACTCAAGAACCCAGGAGAAGTTCCAAAGACAGGAAGATGCTAAGTCCTAATGGGCACGGGAAACCGGGCAATGTCAGCTGAAGGTTCTCATATTCAGTTGCCTGTCTGTGAATTCAGCTCTCTACTCACACTCTTATTTCATACTCTGCCGTTGTTTATCTGCTATTCTACATATTTAGACCTGCTGTGTGACCTTTGGCAAAGCATGCCACCTCTCTGAGCCTCAAGCCACTTTAATTGAAGTCTATAATTGAGTCCTTAGGGCAACATTTATGAAATGATTTCACTATGTAGCTTTGTCTGTACTGGAACTCGCTATGTAGACCAGGCTGACCTTGAACTCACAGAGATCTGTCTACCTCTGCCTCCTGAGTGTTGGGATCAAAGGTGTGAGCCACTACACCTGACTGCATTTAAAATTACTTAGTCCTGGTTATATTTGGAGAAATCCTGCCTCAAATATCTCTGTACCTAGCTTCCAAAGAACCCATTAAATAGTTTCTTGAAAGAATGAAGGCAAATAGCAGGCAGAAATAATGCTTGCAAATTGACATTCTTGCAATGATGTGTGTTTTCATAAATTTTATAAAATGTCCACAACTAGCTGGGTGGTGGTGGCGCACACCTTTAATCCCAGCACTTGGGAGACAGAGGCAGGCAGATTTCTGAGTTCGAGGCCAGCCTGGTCTACAGAGTGAGTTCCAGGACAGCCAGGGCTACACAGAGGAAACCCCGTCTCAAAAACCAAAAGCAAAAACAAAAAACAAAAAACAAACAAACAAAAAAAACAAAAGCAAGTCGGACAGTGGTGGCACACGCCTTTAATCCCAGCACTCGGGAGGCAGAGGCAGGTGGATTTCTGAGTTCGAGGCCAGCCTGGTCTACAAAGTGAGTTCCAGGACAGCTTGGGCTATACAGAGAAACCCTGTCTGGAAAAACAAAACAAAACAAACAAACAAACAAAAGAACAGAAAAGAAAAGGAAAAGAAAAGAAAAAGAAGAAATAACCACAACTGTCATGGTGTTTAGTTTTGTTCTAGACTGAACCCAGGACCTCTTGACTATGCTAAGTGCTTGACTTTACAGGAAGATGCCCCTCCCTGCTCACGGCTTCATTGCTCTGTTAATAGATTAATGGACTGAAGCCCAAGGAGGGTAAATAGCATGTCTAAGATTACCTGCCTAGGGTGTCACAGAACTGGAATGGCAAGTCAGATTCTTCTGAATCTGATGCTTCAGATTCGAGTTAATTCTGTGTGACTTTGGGAGGTAATGAGAGCCCATGGATGGGAGTCTTAGGGAACAGTGGTCCAAGTGGCCGGCTTGAAAGGTTGAAGAGCTTCCATCAGGGTATGTGATGGGTACTGAGGTTGGGGAGGAGCAATGAACTGTTTATTGGAGAGGGCTGGAGACTGGAGTAGTAACCAGGTGACCCTGAGTTGGTCCTTTGGTGTTCATAAGACAGTGTGTACGTGTTGAAAAGAGGCTGTAAACAAGGCTTCCAGGCTTTCTAAGTGAGTCTGGTTCTCAGTAGCCTGGGGCAGTAGGGATTTTACCACTGGGATAGTATCCTGTTGTAGAGGCTGAAAGATGCAAGAAATCACTAGTTTTATAGAACTGGGTCTGGAGGCAGCTCCAAGGGTCATCTCACCCATATCTGTCTAAGAGTGAGAGAGGAATCCAACATCTACAGAGGGAATATGATGTGACAACAGCCACTATCTCTACCCATCACTTGCCAGGTACCCCACAGGAGTGGATTCTGGTCTTGATTCGAGTCTTTTTTTTTTTTTTTTTTGTCTCCCTTGGAGACAAGGTCTCACTATGTAGCCTTGGCTGGCCAGGAACTTGCTAGGTTGGTCTTGAATGCAAATTCTCCTACCTCACTCTCCCAAATGTTAGGATTACAGGTATGTGCCACCAAGCCCAGAGCAGAGGTGTGTGTTTGGTTTTTTTTTTTTTTTTTTTTTTAGGATGGGCAAGAATTTAGCTGATGCAACATGGGAAAGACTTTTCTAAGAAACAGCATGAGTAGAGTGGGATTCTCAGACAGGCCCAGACAAGACTGATGAGGCCTTCTGTGCTCTGTGAAAACAGCGGGGGCCACCAAGATGTGTCCCCCCACTCCCTCCCCAAGGGCTCTAGAGGTAGTTGCTAGAGGACCTGAGAAGACCCCACCGGTTAGGGCTCAGCTTTCTTTTCTTTTCTTTTCTTTTCTTTTCTTTTCTTTTCTTTTCTTTTCTTTTCTTTTCTTTTCTTTTCTTTTCTTTTCTTTTCTTTTCTCTTTCTTTCTTTCTTTTCTCTTTCTTTCTTTCCTTCCTTTCTTTTTTTCCTTCCTTTCTTTTTTCTCTTTTGGTTTTTGGGAAACAGGGTTTCTCTGTGAAGCCCTAGCTGTCTTAAACTCACTCTATAGACCAGGCTGGCCTGAAACTCAGAAATTTGCCTGCCTCTGCCTTCCAAGTGCTGAGATTAAAGTTGTGCGCCACTACTCACGAGAAGGAAGATTCTTAATTGTGGGTGTGGGGTGTGCTGGACTAGTGCTTTCTGTCTCTGTGTCTCTCTCTCACCTCTCTCCTCCCCCAATTCCGGGGTACATATCTTATTGCCTTTAGGCAGCCTGGGCCCTGGGCAGTTCTGGGGTTAGGGTGGGATGGTCGCACCCTCAACTCAGCTTTGGAGCTGTGCGAGATCCTTAAGCCCTTCCCTTGCTGCAGTGATGCAAATCCGTTCCGGATTTAGTAAAGGCATTCTTTCCGTGAAGGAGACGCACAGGCGCCAGCGCCTGGCTGGAAGTGCATCTCTCTGCTGGCCCTGACCTAAGGGCCTAAGGGTGTTGGGACCTGAGATAGGAATTCCCTCCTGGTTAGGAATTCCTTGGCTCCAGCCAGGCTTTTGAGGGTAGAAGATGGGAATTCCTTGGCGGGGATAATTAATGTGGGGTACTGGGCTGAGAGAAGAAAATTGATGTCTAGCAAACCCTTTGGACTCAGAGCCCAACAGGAGTGACAATGAACAGGCGGGGACCCTGGTCTAGAGGTCTGTAGAAGGTTTTTGGTAGAGAAAATTTGAAGGTTTTGGCTTAGTGAGCAAAGTTGGTGGGGTGGAGGATTCTGGAATCTTCAGATCACAAGTTTGGCTAATTTGACCCATCCCTGTCCTGGGGACTTCCTCATCTCGCACCGGGGACCTGCTAGGAGCAGGAAAGAATGCATGGAGCTCCAGTTTCAGGAACCAGACCTGCCAGAACCGTGTAGCAGCCCGTGGTGAAGAGTGCTTATATGTGCAAGCATGGAAGCACATGTGCTGACTACAGCACGCCAGAACAAGCTTTGCAGCCAGGGACACATCAGGTGAGCAGGGGTGTTCACCCTACTCACAGCTACTCTGGAGTCAGAAGCTAAGAATGGAGTCTTTGAACCCAGGAGTTTAAGGGCCAGCTTCAGTAACCTAGTGAAACTCCTTTGCAAGCAAACAAGAGACAAGAGAAGAAAGACATGGCTGGGGAGTCAAGAGCACTGGCTGTTCTTATAGAGGAGTCAGGTTCAATTCCCAGCACCCACAGGGCAGCTCACAATCATCTGGAATTCCAGTTCCAGGGGATCCAATGCCCTCTTCTGACCTTAATGTCTGGTAGACAGACAGACATGCAAGTAAAACATTCATACACAGAAAAGAAAACATTAAAACCATACAGTTCTTTTTATTAGCAAACATATAAACCAATGTGGCTTTTAGGACTGCTCTAGCCATTTCCTGTTTAGCCTCGGACAATTCTTTAACTTTGACAAACCTTGTTTTTCTTATCATAAAATTGTAACAGGAATAGGTAGAGACAAGGTTTGTTGTGAGGGAGAAGGGAGTTTAAGAACAGTATTTAGAACCATTCTTCCAAAGTGGTATGAGAACCCTTAGCCTTTTGGAGGATTGGTAGAGTCAAAACCCTGGCAGGGTAGAAATCCCAGATAAGTCTGATTAGCTGCTAGTCTGGGAAATTGGGGAGGAAAAGAAGAATGTTAGTGACAGGGAACAACATGGTGGAGAAAGAGAACACAGTGACACATGAGGTATGACGCAGGGACAGTAAGATGGCGTCCTGAAATTGCCAAGGCTAGTTTTCACTCTGAGAGCCTCTGAGGGCTTTTCAGTAAAAGTAGGAGTTGGGTTCCCAGAGACCGTGTGAAGGCAGGGAGAGCTACAATGGAGGATGGTGTGGCAGTGTCACAGGGAAAGGGACTGGCAGAAAGAATGACAGTGGTGGCCTCTGGATGAAAAGAAGTGGATAGCTCTGAGAGAGATCGGAGATGGATTGAATGGAAGACATGAGTAAGGAGACATGCTAGTCAGCTTTCTGTTGCTATGACAAAATATCCAGGATTTTACAGTTTTCAGTCTATGGGCTTGGTCCTGCTACTTTGTATTTGTGGTCACTCGGTGTATCCTGGAAGACCTAAAGGCAGCCAAAAGTAAGTATGAGAACGGGACTGGGAACTGAGGTCCTAATACCTCCTTTAAGAGGTCCTAATACCTCCTCCAGTGACGTCCCTTCATTCCCAGTAGAGCCAGAGGCTAGGAACCAAGCCTTCAACACATGGACCTTTGGGGGACTTTGGAGACCCCAAACTCTAGTGGGAAGCATGAGAACGTTGTGCTTATTTCCAGCTTGGGTCTTCAGTGATGCTATTTTCAGAGGTAAGAAGAAGGAAGAGTAACATATTGGTTGAGAAGCTGAATTGAGTTTTGAACATGTCAGTGGCTGTACCAGTAGACAAGTCCTTAATAATCAGGGTCTTTCCATCTTGCCTGGCAATTACTGTATCCAGGGATAGGATGGGGTATGATTACCTATGGCTGATTGGCTGTTCCCTGGCTTGGACTGTTTGGAGACTGAAAAGGGGGTGCTGTCTGTGGTGAGGTTGATGTCACCATGGGGCAGGACCAGATAGGTGTGCCTCCTCATATGGTGTTTGAGTGCCAGGCTGTTTCTTTGGCTGCGGTCATGTTAAGTTAGCTCAGGAATTGGGTTGTCGGGAGAGGGTGATGATACTCTATGCCACCCCATAGCTGAGAAAAACTGAGGCTCAGACTTAAGTACGGAGCTGAGATGTGGATAAAGGTGTGTATAACATACTCTCACAGTAGTAACTGACATTTGCTCTAAGACGACAGGGAAAGTACCAGGACCAAAGTTCCTACGCGGAGCAATATAGACTGGAAGGTTAGTGAGGACCAGAGAAGGAAATAGAGAAAGCTTCCTGGAGGTGATGTCATTTGTCTAACCCTAGAGACACAGCCTCATTCTGAACTCCTGGCCAGCAATAATTGGCCAACAGCCACTGCCTACAGAGAAAATCAAGTCATCTAAGGGGCATGTAAGCAGAATGTGCCCACAGACCTCCACAAAGGCAGGCTGGGCTTCCTTCAGACAGGCTGCAGACCACAGGTTTTTTTTTTTTTTTTTTTTTTTAGCATCAGTCACCTCAGGATTTGGTTGCACGGCTGCAGCATGGAAGCCGGTACTTGTTCATGTTCTTATCAGGGTTTAGCACAAGATGATGTTCATTCCCTAGGTTTTATTTTATTTTAAAAGGTATGTGTGAGGGGTGACAACCAGATGACTTAACAAGTAGGGAGTCTGATCCCAGGAACTCGGCTTGAATTAAGTCTTCCTCTGACCTCCATGTGCATGAGCGACCTCTCTCCCACTAATAAACAAACGAATGTTTTGTTTTGTTTTGTTTTTAAAGGCATCACGTGATGAAGTGACGAGTCTGTCTAAGAAAGACTGGCACTCTGGGCTTGGTGGCACGCACCTTTAATCCCAACACGTGGGGGCAGAGGCAGTTGGATCTCTGTTCAAGGCCAGCCTGAGCTGGTTCCAGCCAAACAAAGTGAGACTGTAAAAACAAAGCAAGGGCTGTGTGTGCCTATGTGTATCAGAAGCCAGAGGACCGCACTGGTGGCCCTTGTCTACCATTCTGCAGTTACCTCTATACAAGGTTCTCAGTGAGCCTGGAGCTAGACTGAGACCCAGTGATTGAGCTACCTCTGCTCCCCTGGTCCCCACAGTGTTGGAGTTACAGGTGAGCGCACAACCGGACCTGGCTGTTTATGTAGGTTCTCAGGTTTTTGAACTGAGGTCACCATGCTGTGTACCCATTTTTCTAGCTCAGTGTTTTATTAGGGGATAACTTAGTAGGAGTGCTGACTGCTCAAGCTTGAGTATCTGAGGTTCAATCCCCAGCACCCACAGTAAAGCTGAGCGTGAGGTTGAGATTTGTAATCCAAGCAATGGGGAGGCAGAGGCAGAAGGCTCTCTGGAATCCACTGGCAAATCAGCGTAGCCAAATCAGGAATCTCAAGGTCTTTTCACAAATAATTTATCAGCTGGGCAAGGTTTAATCCCAGCACTTGGGAGGGAGAGGTATTGGATCTCTGTGAGTTCCATGCCAGCCTGGTCCACAAAGTGAGTCCAGGACAGCCAGGGTTGTTATGCAGAGAAACCTTGTCTTGAAAAACCAAAAAGTAGGGGCTGGTGAGATGGCTCAGTGGGTAAGAGCATCTGACTGCTCTTCCAAAGGTCCAGAGTTCAAATCCCAGCAACCACATGGTGGCTCATAACCATCCATATCAAGATCTGAGGCCCTCTTCTGGAGTATCTGAAGACAGCTACAGTGTGCTTACATATAATAAATAAATAAATCTTAAAAAAAAAAAGTTTCAAAAAAACAAAAAGTAGGGGCTGGAGAATTGGCTTAGCGGTTAAGAGCAGTGACTTCTCTTCTAGAGGTCCTGAATTCAATTCCCAGCAACCACATCTGTACTGGGATCTGATGCCCTCTTCTGGTGTGTCTGAAGACAACTACAGAGTACTCATACATACATATCTTAAATAAATAAATAAATAAATAAATAAATAAATAAATAAATAAATATTTAAAAAAAGAAAAAAATGTGGCATATTTACACAATGGAGTACTGCTCAGCTATTAAAAACAATGAATTTGCCGGGCGTGGCAGCATGCGCCTTTAATCCCAGCACTTGGGAGGCAGAGGCAGGCGNCTGGTCTACAGACCTAGATCCCGGCCAGACTGGAATACTCAGTGAGACTGTTTAAATCAACAACAACAACAATAAATACAAATAAACAAATAAGATAGAAAGAAAGAAAGAAAGAAAGAAAGGAAAGAAAGAAAGAAAGAAAGAAAGAAAGAAAGAAAGAAAGAAAGAAAGAAAGAAAGAAAGAAAGAAAAAGTATATAATGAAAGGTCAACTGTGGTGATACATGGTTGTAGTTCCAATTTTTAGGTAGCTGAAACAGGAGGTTCCTATAAGTGAAGGAATTCAAGGTCAGCTTAGAAAACATAGTGACATCTCATCTCAGAAAAACAAAAAGTTCAGGCTGATAAGATTGCAAATTTGATCCCTGGAACCTAGACAAAACAAAAACAAAACAAAACAGAACAAAAGCATATGCAATATCCAGAGGATCTGACTCTCTCCCTCTCTTCTCGTCTCTGTAGGCACTCATGCATGTAGTGTCTGCATGTAGGCAAAATTCTCATACACAGATGGTCATGGTAGTACACTATTTTTTTATTACATATTTTCTTCATTTACATTTCAAATGCTATCCCTTTTCCTAGTTTCCTCTCCGAAAATCCCCTATATCCTCCCCGTTCCCCCTGCTCTCCAACCCACCCACTCCTGCTTCCTGGCCCTGGCATTCCCCTATACTGGGGCATAGAATCTCAAAAGACCAAGGGCCTCTCCTCCCATTGATGTCCGACTAGGCCATCCTCTGCTACATATGCAGCTAGAGACACGAGTCCCACCATGTGTTTTCTTTGACTGGTGGTTTAGTCCCAAGGAGCTCTGGGGGGTACTGGTTAGTTCATATTGTTGATCCTCCTATAGGACTGAAGACCCCTTCAGCTCCTTGGGTACTTTCTCTAGCTCCTCCATTGGGGGCCCTGTGTTCCATCCAATAGATGACTGTGAGCATCCATTTCTGTACTTGCCAGGCACTGGCATAGCCTCACAGGAAACAGCTATATCAAGGTCCTGTCAGCAAAATCTTATTGCCTGGGTTTGGTGGTTGTTTATGGGATGAATCCCCAGGTGGGGCAGTCTCTGGATGGTCCTTTCTTCAGTCTCAGCTCCAAACTTTGTCTCTGTAACTCCTTCCTTGGGTATTTTGTTCCCCCTTCTATGAAGGATCGAAGTATCCACACTTTGGTCTTCCTTCTCCTTGAGTTTCATGTGTTTTGCAAATTGNATCTTGGGTNTTCTAAGTTCCTGGGCTAATATCCACTTATCAGTGAATGCATATCATGTGTGTTCTTTTGTGATTGTTACCTCACTCAGGATGATATCCTCCAGATCCATCCATTTGCATAAGAATTTCATAAATCCATTGTTTTTAATAGCTGAGTAGTACTCCATTGTGTAAATGTACCACGTTTTCTGTATCCATTCCTCTTTTGAGGGACATCTGGGTTCTTTCCAGCTTCTGGTTATTATAAATAAGGCTGCTATGAACATAGTGGAGCATGTGTCCTTATTACAAATTGGAACCTCTTCTGGGTATATGCCCAGGAGTATTACTATGTCCAGTTTTCTGAGGGACTGCCAAACTGATTTCCAGAGTGGTTGT
>NC_034595.1:67333542-67340402 GCF_900095145.1 Mus pahari
AGTGACTTTTGCCTTACAGAAGCTTTGTAATTTTGAGGTCCCATTTGTCGATTCTTGATCTTACAGCACAAGCCATTGCTGTTCTGTTCAGGAATTTTTCCCCTGTGCCCATATCTTCAAGGCTCTTCCCCACTTTCTCCTCTATAAGTTTCAGTGTCTCTGGTTTTATGTGGAGTTCCTTGATCCACTTAGACTTGAGCTTTGGGTAAGTACACTCTTAAACCCAGAACTGAGGAAGCCGAGGCAAGCAGAGCCGTGTGAATTGGAGGCTAGCCTACTGTATACATAGTGAGTTCCAGGCCAACCTGGGCTATACAAAGGTCCTGTCTTAAACCAAGCAAACAAAAACTTAACAAGCCACCACCAAACAACAAAACCAAACGATGACAAGACATAAAGTACAAATAAGCTTAAGTTAACAGAATGGTTACAGTGGTGGCTGTAGCGGTGGCTCATGACTTGTGTTCAGCTTCAGAACCCACAGGGTGTAATGAAAGAAACATTTCCACAATGCTGTCCTCTGACTCCCACACATGGATCAGGACACACACACATGCACACACACACACACACACACACACACACACACACACACAAATATACATGAAAAAATTAATGCAATGATGAAAGTCTCTGTACACATATTTTTTTTATATTTTAATTATTTTCTACTTTTTTTTGAAGTGGACTTACAGAAAAAGGCTAGTATAAAGCATGTTCCTGGAGACAGGATCTGAGCTGGCATGGAACTTACTGTGTAAATCTGGTTGGCTTTGGACTCACAGAGATCTGCCTGTTTCTCCTTCCTTGAATACTGTGATACCATGTTTGAGACAGGGTTTCTCTGTGTAACATCCCTGGCTGTCCTGGAACTCTCTCTGTAGGCCATTCTGGCTTCAAACTCACAAAGATCCACCTGCCTCTGCCTCCTGAGTGCTGGGATTAAAGTCGTGTGCCATCACAGTCAGTAGCTAGAATGTTCTTGAGGTGCCTATAGTCTATGGAAGAAAACAAAATCTGTGTATAATAGTTACCGTAAAAGCAGAGTAGGCCCAAGGGAGCAATAACCAAGAAGTCCCAGGGCTCAGTGATGAGCTTGGTAGAAGAGGCCCCATTTAGGCAGACCTTGGAGGAAAGACTTACTTTCAAAAAAAAAAAAATTGAACTTAGGTCCTCAGGAAGAGCAGCCACTGCTCTTAAGCACTGAGCCCCAAGGAAAGGCTTTCCATGAATTCAGGAGGAAGGAAATGGCGTGAGCCAGGCACCATGAGCCCAAGTCACAGTGGAGGAAAGGGCAACAGCCTGAGAGAGTCAGCATGGGCTGGACTGTGAAGTGAGACAGCTTGGAGTTACTCTGTGCCATTAAACACTTTTAGGCAGGAAGCAACAGAGTCATAATTATGTCTTCCAGTGATCCCTTGGGCTGCAGCTGGGTTGGGGGAGGGGGAGGACTGGCGTGGGACAATCCAGGGACCTGTAAGAGCTGACTGAGTGACTGCTGATGAAGCTGTAGGAATACAGATGGAGAGGATAACAGGATTCAAGGGGAAAGGATGCTGCAGCTCCTCCTGAAAGACCCTCAGGGTGCATAGAGGACTGGCTCAGTGTGGCCCAGTGGAACTGGGTTTTAATTAATTGTTATCCTGCAGATATACCTTATAAGAGAGGGGACTCGGGCACCTTCCTGTTTTGACATTGGACAAACTGCTGGGAATTGTTGTAGGTCTGGGCGGTTTAGGGACATTCTGGCCATTACGACTCCCTGTGGGGATCAGCTTTCTTAGCTGAGATTTCTTCCAGCCTTCAGACCTTGGATGGAGAGATGGTGGACTGAGTGTTAGTACTGGGGATGTCTGTGAACATGCAGCAGAAAGGGGATATTCCCACACAATCGTTTAAAAAAAATTGGTTGGGCTGGTGAGATGGCTCAGTGGGTAAGAGCACCCAACTGCTCTTCCGAAGGTCCGGAGTTCAAATCCCAGCAACCACATGGTGGCTCACAACCATCCGTAACAAGATCTCTTCTGGAGTGTCTGAAGACAGCTACAGTATATTTACATATAATAAATAAATAGATCTTTAAAAAAAAATTGGTTGATGTTGTAAGTGGCCTGTTTACCTCCAAGAAGAAGTCAAAGATCATTGACAATTTGATAATTTGGGGAAATGCTGAGTCAGTGAAGCTATTAAGTTGCTTTCATTTTTGTTTTTGTTTTTTTGTTTTTTTCAAGACAGGGTTTCACTGTATAGCCCTGGCTATCCTGGAACTCACTTTGTAGACCAGGCTGGCCTTGAACTCAGAAATCTGCCTGCCTCTGCCTCCCAAGTGCTGGGATTAAAGGCATGTGCCACCACTGCCCAGCCATTTTTATTTTTTAAAATTTATTTATTATTATATGTAAGTACACTGTAACTGTCTTCAGACACCCCAGAAGAGGGCATCAGATCTCATTACGGATGGTTGTGAGCCACCATGTGGTTGCTGGGATTTGAACTCAGGACCTTCAGAAGAGCAGTCAGTGCTCTTAACCACTGAGCCATCTCTCAAGCCCCTTCATTTTTTCTTTATTATTTATTGTCTGTGTTTGTGTATTAGCACACATGTGTCACAGCACCATGTGAAGGACAGAGGACAACTGCAGACGTTGGCTTTCGCTATCCAACATGTGGGCCCTGGGCATCTAACTGGGGTGGTCAAGCTTGGTTTACTTGCTGAGCTTTCTCACTGGCCCCTTGTGTAGCTTTCTGATTGAGAGACTGAAGGGGGAGTCTTGTGGGCAGCCTCAGGGATGGAAAGAGTTTCAGGGAGGGGGCCAGTACAATAGCCTGGCTGAGGGTTTGTTTTGTTTTGTTTTGTTTTAAATCAGCTTCAAACATTTTTACTCTCGTTAGCTAATTAACTGACCCTTTATCCAAGGGGAGATGAGGGATGGCAGAGGAATGGCGAGCTCATGCCTTCTCACTCTTCCAGAGGCTGGAGGAGACTGATAACGTGACTGCAGTACCAGAGCCAGAGAGTTTGTGTGTTTGGACAAGGGCTAACAAATGAACAGGAGCTAATTGATAGGCTCTTGGGGCCTGTGCATGATGGTCAGCTGATCTCTCTATAACAGTGTGATAAATGCCCCATTCATTTCAGGGGCAGTGACAGCTCAGAGACACCCAGGCAGACCCTGTTGCTGATCTGATGATAAGCACATGGGGTAATTGCTGCCGCCACACAGATGTCTTTTCTGGAGAGTTCTCTTGATTCCAGGAGGCAGAATGTGATTCTTCATGGTCAGAAATGTCACATACAATTCCGTTTTCCACAGAGGAAGTCTTCGCACTGAAATAGAGCAAGCAATGAATTCTTACTATTGCTTTAAAAGACAGCAAGCATGATGGCTTATAATCTCAGCACTTTGGAGACTGAGGCAGAAGAATTACCAAAAGTTTGAAGTCAGCGAGTTTCAAGCCATCCTGGGCTACAGAATGGGACCTTGTCTCAAAACAAAACAAAAAGCAGGGCCTGGAGAGGCTGCTTAGTGGTTGGTTAAGAACATTTGTTTTTGCAGAAGACCAGAGTTTGACTCCTAACACCCACATGGTGATTCAAAACCACCTAAAACTACAGAGGATCTATTGACAGGGCCCTACACAAACACACACACACACACACACACACACACACACACACACACACAAATAAAGAAATAAGTTTGGGGCTGGTGAGATGGCTCAGTGGGTAAGAGCACCCGACTGCTCTTCCGAAGGTCCGGAGTTCAAATCCCAGCAACCACAGGGTGGCTCATAACCATCCCTAACAAGATCTGACGCCCTCTTCTGGAGTGTCTGAAGACAGCTACAATGTACTTACATATAATAAATAAATAAATCTTTAAAAAAATTAAAAAAAAAAGAAAAGTTCAAAATATCTTAGCCGGCCGGGTGTGGTGGCGCACTCCTTTAATCCCAGCACTCAGGAGGCAGAGGCAGGAGGATTTCTGAATTCGAGGTCAGCCTGGTCTACAGAGTGAGTTCCAGGACAGTCAGGGCTACACAGAGAAACCCTGTCTCGAAAAACCAAAAAAAGAAGTGGAGGCATGAGGATCATCCTTAACCATATACTACGCTCCAGGCCAATTTGGGCATTAGATAGCATTACAGATGGTTGTGAGCCACCATGTGGTTGCTGGGAATTGACCTCAGGACCTCTGGAAGAGCAATCAGTGCTTTTAACCACTGAGCCATCTCTCCAGCCCCTTGATATGCAATATTTACCAAAACTTGAGTTTAGGGTTTTAAACTCTTCCCATTGTTTTATTTTGCTTTAAACTCACCCCTTTTTTTGCGGGGCACACATGCTATGGTACATGTGTTCAGGTTAAGAGAAGCATGGAGGGCTGGAGAGATGGCTTGGTGGTTAAGAGCACTGACCACTCCTCTGAAGGTCCCGAATTCAAATCCCAGCCACCACATGGTGGTTCACAACCATCCATAATGAGATCTGATGCCCTCATCTGGGGTGTCTGAAGACAGCTACAGTGTAGTTATTTATAATAACAACTAAATCTTTGGGCAGGATTGGGGTTGACCGGAGTGAGCTTGGCCTGACTGGGAGTGAACAGAGGTCCTAAATTCAATTCCCAGCAATCACATGATGGCTGTACACAACCACTTGTACAGCTACAGTGTACTCATATATATAATAAATAAATCTTTTTTTTAAAAAAGAGAAGCCTTGAGTTGGTTCTCCCTTCCACCATGTCCTCCCATCATGTGGATCTAACTCATAGGATCTAACTCAGGTCACCGGGCTCAGCAGCTAGTGTCTCTACTGAGCCATCTCACCAGCCCCCACAGTCCTTTTGGTTTTCCTTAAATGATTAAGGAAACATGCAAACAATTATAAGGAAAAGAAACTATTTTAATGGTTGGATTCTAAAGAAAGAAAGCCAAGATTTTTGTTTTGTTGTGTTGTGTTATGTTTTTTGAGACAGGACTTGTTTGTATAGCCCTGGCTGCCCTGGAACTAACTCAGTAGACCACGCTGGCCTTGAACTCAGAAATCTGCCTACTTTTGTCCATAGAATTCTGGGATTAAGGATGTGTACCACCAAGCCCGGCTAAGATATTTTGTTTTGTTTTGTTTTGTTTTGTTTTTGAGACAGGGCTATGCCTCCATTTTTTAAAGGGTTAAGAGTACATGTGGGGGCTAGAGAGATGGCTCAGTGGTTAAGAGCACTGACTGCTCTTCCAGAGGTCCTAAGTTCAAATCCCAGCAACCATATGGTGGCTCACAACCATCTATAGTGGGATCTGATGCCCTCTTCTGGTGTGTCAGAAGACTGCAACAATGTACTCATATAAATAAATAAATAAATAAATAAATAAATAAATAAATAAATGAATTTTTTAAAAAATTAAAAAAAAAAGAGTACATGTGAATACCACTATGTTCAGCTTTTTAAAAATCTTATTTATCTTGGGGGTGTTTTGAGACCTCAAGCTCACATACTCCTGCCTTAGCGTTGTAACACCTTGCCAGGTTCCTTTTAAACCACTCTGAAAGCAAGTAATAGTTAAAAAAGATGGGTCCCTGGAACTCACTGGCCAGCCAGCCTGGTTGAACTGATGAGCTCCAGGTTCAGTGAGAAAAAAAAAGATGGATTTGGGAGAAGGCAGTTTTAGAAATGGCTCAGTGGTTGTTGCTCATGCAGAGGGCCAAAGTTTTGATTCCCAACACCCACATGGTGGTCCAGTCTTTCATAACTTCGGTGGCAGAGTACCTGACACCATCTTCTGGATTCCAAGGGCACTAGGCATGTAATTGCTGCACACACATAAATGTAGGCAAACACACACACACACACACACACACACTAATAAAGTTAAAAACTTTTTTTCATTAAAAAAGATAGAGAGCAAAAGAAGGAGACACTTGAAATTGACCTTTAGCCTCCACAGACATAAACGTATGCACTCACATCTGTACATAAGTAACAGTTATACATACACATACCATAAATGCATAATACACAAATTAAAATAGGATGCTGGCAGGTTAGTGAAATGGCTCAGTGTTAAAAGCCCTGGCTGCTCTTGCAGAGAACCTGGATTCAGTTCCCAGATTTCATGTGGCAGATGGCTCACAACTGTCTGTAATTCTAGTTCCGGGGGATCTGATACTGTCTTCTGGACTTTGAAAGCACCAAGCAGGGATGTGATACACACACACTCACACACACACATACATGCAGAAGAATACATAAATAAGAATAATATTATTTGAAAAAAAAAAAAAGAGGATCCTGGACCAGAGGTGGGGTGGGGGTGTAGTATAAGCCTTTAATCCCAGCACTCAGGAGACAAAGGCAGGTGGATCTCTGAGTTGGAGGTCAGCCTGGTCTACAGAGTGAGTTCCAGAATAGCCAGGGCTACACAGAGACACCCTATCTCAAAAACCAAAGACCAAAACAAAGAATCCCACAGTAAAAGTTGATGTGGAGCACAGCTCTTTGACTAGCAATGTAAAGGAAGATGACTGATTTTGAAGATATTGAATTTGAACTGAAACTCAGCGGAAAGGAAGGTGGCACACAAGATGTGGGAAAAGGAACATTCTAGGTAGAGGGAGGACAGATATATACGTTCCTGAGGCCTCTCTGGTCCTGTTCTCTGGCTGAGGCAGAGGTAGAAGGAGGTGAAACAAGACACAGAGACTTATGGTCAGAACTCTGCCTACCTTCCCTAGTTCCTAACACAAAAGCTGCTTACATTCTACATTTTAGGCAAATGTGAATATTTTTTTGTTCTTCAAATATGCTGTTCTCTCTCTCTCTCTCTCTCTCTCTCTCTCTCTCTCTCTCTCTCTCTCT
>NC_034595.1:67341858-67344381 GCF_900095145.1 Mus pahari
TCCAGCCATTGGGTGCTGGCATCTTTATTGATTGATCAAAAACCAATTGGAGACAAGGATCTTTAGCATTTGGACACACAGATTTCCGATTCAATCAAAGCATTAGAATCAATCTCCAACAAGTTTCTTCCTTTCATTTGGTTCTCACTCAAATGTCTCCAGAAATACCCTTTTCTATGTCTTTACTGTACTTTGTATGTGTAGCTATCCTAGTAGCCCCCTCAATGAGCAATGATGAAGAGGCTATAAAATGTCCCACACCATGGTAAATGAGGGGTTTGCAGTTTACACAGAAGGACAGATACAGAGTAAATATTTGTGTAGTGTTCTTAATATATTCTCTGTGAGAAGAGAGCTGGAGGTCAGCACAGCCATCCTTCATTCTTTTCTCCTTCTCAACTCCCATGTGTAGTTCTATGAAAACAACAAGGAACGGAGAAGTCTGAATATCCCAGATCTCGAGAAACTAACACAGTGGGAAAGAGGAAGTTATGTGTAGCAGAACAACGGTGGTAGTTATCCTCACCTAAAGAGCCACTTTCCAAACTCACCAGGACAAAGGGAATTATCGCTCCTAGAAGCCAACATCATTTGCTGCATGTGATCACTACTGGAGATGGGGCAAGTTCTTTGGTGCATCTGCCACAGAAAATGCAAAGTGGTAGAGCTGCAAGATGACCAAGCACAGAAGGGTTCACTGTTGCCCTGAGAATCATCAGACCGTTGACTCCTACAAATAGGGGAGGATTTGTTCATGTTACAATAATTTTAATTAATAAAAAAGTTGTTAGTCTGAGTAGTTACAGAGAAATGGCCCAAGGATATATAGATTATACATTCTATCTGAAAGTTTAAAAAAACTTATTTTATGTTAATTATGCATTGGACATGAGTACAGGTGCCTGAAGAGGCCAGAGGAGTGTGTAGATCCTCTGGAACTGGAGTTATGGGCCATTTTGAGCTGTTTGTACATATTGTTAAGGTCTGAGCCATCTCTCCAGCTTATCTGGGGTCATTGGAAGATTGTTGAAGATTATATTTACTACCTCTAGAGAGAAAGCACATTGTCACCAGATGTGGTAGTGTATGCCTTTAATCCCAGAACTTGGGAGGCAGAGGCAGGTGGATCTCTGGAGTTAAGAGGCCAGTCTGGGGAGCTGGAGAGATGGCTCAGTGGTTAAGAGCATTGACTGCTCTTCCAGAGGCCCTGAGTTTAATTCCTAAACCCATGGTGGCTTACAACCATCTGTAATGGGATCAGATGCCCTCATCTGGTGTGTCTGAAGACAGCTACAGTGTACTTACATATAATAATAAATAAATAAATCTTTAGGCTGGAGCGAGTGGGGCCGACCAGAGTGAGCAACCTTCATTCCTAGCATCCACATGATGGCTCACACTGTAGACAGCTACAGTGTACTCATATACATAAAATAAATAAATAAATCTTTTTCTTTTTTTTTTTTTATCTTTTTTTTTTTTTTTCGTTGTTCTTTTGAGACAGGGTTTCTCTGTGTAGCCCTGGCTGTCCTGTAACTCACTTTGTAGACCAGGCTGGCTTCGAACTCAGAAATCTGCCTGCCTCCCAAGTGCTGGGATTAAAGGCGTCTGCCACCACTACCCGGCAAATAAATAAGTCTTAAAAGAGAGAGAGAGAGAGACCTTAGCAGGGTCTTTAGGAGGAAAGACACTGTAACCTGTAACCTCCCTCGAGTTTACTAAGCATGCTCCCTAGTCCACAGTCCAGAAGTCTGACAGGGAACAGAGATAACAGCGTTGGGTGAGACTGGAGCTTCTCCTATCTGTAAAGATGATGCACTGCTTCAATTCACTAGGCACCTTCAAACTCTCTGAAGTTGTCAGACTGGCACCTTACAGCTTTGATACAAGATTTTTACCAAAAACCTGAGTTTTATGTTTTGAAAATATCTTATTCTAGCCAGGCAGCGGTGGCACACACCTTTAATCCCAGTACTCAGGAGGCAGAGGCAGGTGGATCTCTGAGATTGAGGCCAGCCAGGGAAATACTGTCTCACAATAAGAAACAACAAATCATATTATTTTTTAAATATTAAATTAAGGGTTTATTATAAAACACAAAATGTTAGTTTCTCATTGTCAGTAATTCAAGAGAACAAAGCTGTGAACTCTTGGGGGGTCTGGGATCAGGACACCTCTGTGAAGGCCTGGTGGACAAAAGCTACATTTAGGAGCACACTGACAGATGCTAACTGGCAACCTTTAGCAAGAAGTAAAACAACACTTTTAAAAAGGTTTAAATCTCTATTTTATGTGTATTGATATTTTGCCTGAATGCATGTTTGTGCCGTGCCTAGAGAGGCCAGAAGAGGGCGTTAGATCTCCCTGGGACTGCAGTTACAGACTGTCAGCTGTTATGTGGGTGCTAGAGGTGGAATTTAGGTCATCTGGAATGGCAACCACTAAGCTATCTCATCAGTCCCTGATGGGACTAGTGTAAGATAAGACATCTTGGTTATCTCCTCCTCCTCCTCCTCCTCCTCC
>NC_034595.1:67344648-67347976 GCF_900095145.1 Mus pahari
CAGAGTTCAAATCCCAGCAACCACATGGTGGCTCACAACCATCCTTAACAAGATCTGACTCTCTCTTCTGGAGTGTCTGAAGACAGCTACAGTGTACTTACATATAATAAATAAATCTTTAAAAAAACAAAACAAAAAAAAACATTTGAAAAAAATTACTATATACTTCTTCATTTTTCAAGACAGGGTTTCTTTGTGTAGCCCTGGCAGTCCTGGAACTCTTTTTTTTTTTTTAATTTTACATATTTTATTTTATTTTATGTATATGAGTACACTGTTGCTCTCTTCAGACACACCAGAAGAGGGCATCAGACTCCATTACAGATGGTTGTGAGCCACCATGTGGTTGCTGGGATTTGAACTCAGGACCTCTGGAAGAGCAGTCAGTCCTCTTAACTGCTGAACCATCTCTCCAGCCCCCTGGAACTCATTCCAAAAACCAGGCTGCCCTCAAACTCAGAGATCTACCTGCTTCTGCCTTTCTAACGCTTGGATTAACGATGTGCATCACGACTGCCTGGCTCATAACATATATTTTTGAATATGTTCAGCATGCCAAAAACACATAGAAGCCTCAGACAGAAGTCATTGACCTAATTGCTGAGGGCAGTGAGAAGAAAGGCCATTCAGTTAACCTAATGACTTGGGAGGACCTGAAAGTTGATAGTATTGGGGAAAAAGTCATTCAGAGTATGAGGAAAGAGATTCCTTGCTCAGAGCATCCCACTGATCCGCTGAGAATGTTGAGTAGCAGACATATAGCATGATGGAGGAACTTCTTAGAGTGGTGAGGGGAGGTTTCAAGGTCTCAGGGCTAGTTGGCTAAGTGCTGAATGCTCTAACAGGCAACTACAGGGCTATTCAGATAATCTGCTCTGTCAGGGAGAGGGTATAAATACAGCTTCATATGAATTGGGCTTGGATAAATTCCCATGGAAGGCAGAAGGTCTAGTAATCAGAAGTCCGATCTCCAGTTGACAGATCCTGTGGATAACCACAGAGGATTAGACCTGTTCCAGGATAAAGTTTTGGGAGAAATTCCAGCTGCCAAGATTGTTGACAATAATATAAGGAAAGAAATGAAGACTGGGGGCTGGTGAGATGGCTCAGTGGGTAAGAGCACCGACTGCTCTTCCAAAGGTCAAGAGTTCAAATCCCAGCAACCAGCAACCATATGGTGGCTCACAACCAACCATCCGTAATGAGATCTGATGCTCTTTTCTGGAGTGTCTGAAGACAGCTACAATGTACTTACATATAATAAATAAATAATTTGTTGGGGGGGGGCTTTTTCGAGACAGGGTTTCTCTGGCTGTTCTGGAACTCACTTTTTAGACCAGGTTGGCCTCGAACTCAGAAAGAGTTCTGCCTCTGCCTCCCGAGTGCTGGGATTAAAGGCGTGCACCACCACACCCGGCAATAAATAAATCTTAAAAAAAAAAAGAAAGAAAGAAATGAAGACTGATCAGATCACCAAATAAAGAAAATGCAGTTCTTGCCAATTTGTTCCCAGTCCCAGCTTCTTAGGAGGCTGTGGCCATTAAGTTCTCTTGAACTCAGGAGTTCAGGACCAGGCTGGTGAACACAGTGAGACACCAGCTCTTAACAATATTAAGAAAAAGACAGGTAAAATCATTCAACAGAAGTGATTGTAGATGTCCATCAAGGATTCCGGTGATTCACAACTTTATGTGTGAGGATGAGACAGGAGAAATATCTAACAGAGGGCCTTTTCAAATATTTAACTTTATTGTTTTATTTATGTGTGTGTGTGCATGCATATATGCATTCATATGTGTGCAGCTGCCTGCAGAGTCCAGCAGAAGACATCAGATCTTTTGAATCTGGAGTTATAGGCATTTGTGAAATGTTAGAATCTGAACTCCGGTCCTCTGATGGGGCAATAAATACTTAACCAATGAGCTATCTCTCTAGCCCCTAGTGGTGGATCTAATAGTAGAACTCTAGGTTCTGGGGAGAGAAGCATGAAACTAGAAAATAAAAGACAGAATACGGGGGCTGGTGCTGTGTTGGTAGACTGTTTATTACTATGCAGAAAGTCATGGGTTCTATCTCCAGTACTTCATAAAAAACAAGCATGGGGAATAGTAATAGCTTAGTTGGTAAAGTGCTTGCCATACCAACATGAAGATGCCAGTACCCATGTGAAGACTGCAGTAGCACAATCTATAACCCCAGTGCTGGAAGGAGGTGGCTAGAGATAGGTGTGGTCTTAGAGCTCACTGTCCGGACAGCCTAGCTGAACTGCTGAGCTCCAGGTTCAGGTCCCAAAAAACAAGTTAGAGAGCAATGGAGGACACATCAGAAGTCCATGTCTGGCCTCCACTGACGTGTGTACCTACATGCACAAGTACATATACATTTATGCATACATACACACACACTAAAATCAATATTAGGTATGGGGCACATGTCTTTATCCCAGTACTTCAGAGGTAGAAGCAGAAACATCATCTTTGGCTACACAGCAAGTTCCAGAGTAGCCTAGGATGCCTGAGACCTTACCTTTAAAAAACAACAGCAAACAAACAACAACACTGAAAGAGGTTGTGAGTAAGTAAGCAGGACTCCTAGCCAAAGAGGGATTCCAGCAATAGCATTCAAGGTTGAAGCACATTAGTGACAAAGAGAAGGGATGGGCCTGGCGTTTCAGCGATACTTAGCTCTCACAAGAGGAGGCCACAGCCAGGAAAGGAGCTCACCTTAGTCTGGTGGATGGAGAATCCCGGGAAAAGGGGTGACAGCCAGAAAACTGCCAGCTTTTAAGAGGCTGTCATTATTATTTTAAAGACAGGAAGGAGTCTTGCTACATAACTCCAGATTGCTTCAAATGCTCCTCCACTCCCTGACTGCTGAGATTATAAGCATGTTACTACCAAGCCCATTTTCCTGAGGTTTTTAATGGAAAAATTCATATGTAGAAAGCACCCAAGCCATCTCCCATCACAGAGGGCCACATTTAAGCTTAGCACTCAAGTGTCCTACACAGCTTGAAAGTGAGGAGGGGTGAAAATGTATTTGATCATAGACCTTGGTGGTATTCAGGAGAGGTAGGCACATTGGTGGGGATCAAGGCCAAACCGAAAAGTGTTTGAAAAATACAGGGATAGGGTACCTGAATATTCTATCTTCGTCTGGGTATAGAAGCCATAGAAAAATAAAAGCAGAAAAGAAGCCAGGCAGTGGTGGCGAAAGCCTTTAATTCTAGTACTGCAGAAGCAGGCGGATTTCTGAGTTTGAGGCCAGCCTGGTCTACAGAGTGAGTTCCAGGACAGCCAGGGCTACACAGAGAAACCCTGTCTCAAAA
>NC_034595.1:67348091-67362045 GCF_900095145.1 Mus pahari
TCTCTCTCTCTCTCTCTCTCTCTCTCTCTCTCTCTCTTGTTGTTGTTGTTCCAAGAATGGAATGTGACTTAGGGTAGTGGACTTAGGGTAAACACAAGATATAGTTTGAGAACTCAGACTCTAGGAAATAACCCAGGAAGTCTGTATTAACTGAGAGGAATTAATTTTGAAATCACCTTAAACCCATTGATAAACTTTATTGTTTCTGGGTTCTCTACATCATAGATTCTACTTTATTTTTATTTTATGTGTATGAATGTTACCTCACCAGCCCCTACATCATCATTACCATCATTAAAATAAATGAATTTAAAGAAAAAGAAAATGTTGAATTCTAAAGAAAGGAAGTCAATGGTGGTGTGTGCTTTTAAAGGGAGGCAGAGGCAGGTGGATTTCTGAGTTGGAGGCCAGCCTGGTCTACAGAGTGAGTTCCAGAACAGCAGGGCTACACAGAGAAATCCTATATCAGAAAACCAAAACCAAAACCAAACCAAAGAAAACATTCTCTTTAACTAAACTCAGCGAATACCTCCAGGGCGACCATGTGACCTAATGGGACAAGCCTGTCCCCCAGAATTTCTCTGTTGCCATATCACAAAACTTATATTCTATTGGATGGGATTGCTTTTGGGGCAGAGTGAAAGCCTGGTCTGCTGGATCCATCCTTGGGGAAGCATCTGAGGGGAAGGGAACTGAGAACAAGTCAGATTCTTTTTTTTTCTTGCTGTTGTTTTTTGTTTGTTTTTGTTTTTGTTTTTTCTCCAAAACATAGTTTCTCTGTGTAGCCCTGGCTGTCCTGGAACTCACTCTGTAGACCAGGCTGACCTCAAACTCAGAAATCTGCCTGCCTCTGCCTCCCAAGTGCTGGGATTAAAGGCGTGCGCCACCACCGCCTGGCTTACAAATCAGATTCTTGCTAACACTGTGTTCCAGTTACTTTTCTGCGGCTGTGATAAACACCCAGACCAAAAGCAACTTGGGGAGGAAAAGGTTACAGACTATCAAGGAGGGAAGTCAGGGCAGAAGTTCAAGCAGGAACCAAAGCGAAAACCATGGAGGAATGTTCCTTACTGGCTGCTAAAAAACTTCAGCTACCTTTCTTACATAATCTATGACCCCTTGCCTCGGGATGGTACTACCACGGTGGTCTTGGTTCTCCTACATCAATTACCAATCAAGAAAATGCCCACAGACATATACACAGACTAATGTAATTGGGGAATTCTTCAACCGAGGCTCTCTCTTCCCAAATACGTTGACAGCCAAGATTAGCTCTCAAACATGGTTACAGCACCTCTGCCCCTCTGTTCCTGAGGTGAACCTTTATTTGCCTTAAGCTGGGTTTTAGTCACAACTAAAGTCATATTGTGACAACAGTGGTAGTGGCCCCTATGAAAGACTCAAAATTGAAGGTGTTCCTTTATAACTTCAACAATTTTGCTTAACCTTCATAAAAGTTGATGACAGGAACTATCACATAGGACAAAAACACAGGCTATGAAAACATTTATATTGTTGTTGTTGATAGTATTATTAGTTTTGGGGATTGAACCCACAGCCTCAGGCATGGTAAGTGTGCTAAGACTGAGTTACTCCCTTAGGCCCAGAAGATCCCCCAGATAACTGCTCCTACTTATGAACCCCAGGAAATCAAAAACAATCACAATGTTAATGAGGAACTCATCCAGGCTCCTAAATGTCCTTAGTGTTCTAACTTTGTATTTGACATTGTCAGGCCAATCCAGGGTACCAAACCAGAAGCTTAAGATCCAGAAGAAAGCCAAATCCCTCATTCCAGAAATTCACTCATTTGGAGGTCCAAGCTTGGTAATATGCTATTTATTTAGGTTTCATCCAAACAATTTTGTTGTTATGTTCTGTTCTGCTGGAGACAGGGCTTCTCTGTGTAGCCCTGGCTGACCTGGAACAGCTCTGTAGACCAGGCTGGCCTTGAACTCGGAGGCCCGCTTGCCTCTTTTATCTCTCTTAAAGAGGCAGGGTGTCAGTCTGTTGACCATTAGGTTAGGGGTCTTCCTACTTCTTTCTTGTTGCAGAGCAGCTGGGAACCCAGACATGCACTATGATTCTCAGTTGTTTTGTGAGCGCCATGATATATCACTAGACACACTCACAGGCTCCTAAGAGTCAAGCTGTCAGGCAGGTTCAGCAGGAAGTTCCTGTCTTTCTTAGATATCATGCTCATGGTGGCATTTGACTGCACACTTCAGAACAGATTATTATTACTCAATCTATGAATGTGAAGTTGGATGGAGGAATGATAGATGCAACTCACAGCAAGGGTATGTCCACCATTCCCAGAGAAAACTACAAAGGCTTTCCGAGGAAGAGGACCAGAATTTCTTCCAAGGGAGACAGCTCCAAGACCTGATTGATGAGATTATAGAGGACATTTTACACTCCTTGATGCCTAATATCTGAACACTGTTCTCATTTTGGAGTAATGCCAAGCCAGATGAGAGGCAGAACTCATAAACTCTGATATGATATTGAATATAGTTTCAGAAATAAAGTAATATTTTAGGATTTGGGCTACTAAGTTCAAAATCTCTAATTAGTGATATAGTATACATACTATATATTGTTGGGAGAGTAGAGTCACAATGAGTAATCTAAAATAATTTTCCAGGGATGGCAGAACTTACAGCAAAAGCTACTACCTCTTTGCTTCTGGCACATTTGGTAGGTATTAGGGCTTGTACCAGACACCACTCTAGCCCACCAGGGAACAGACAGTAAAACTGGCAGGGGCCTTTGGGATTCTTGAGTTGCAAGAAACAGAATTTAGCTGGGTCATAATTTATATAAATATTTATATAAACAGTTTCCATTAGAACTGAAAAAGAAGCAGCTCTGGTTTGGACCCTGAGTCTAAAGGGTCTTTCTTGGGCCCTTTTCTGTGCCAACTTCTCTCCTTAGTATGAGAAATCCATGGGGGCAAAGGGAATGAATTATTTACCCCAAATCCTTGCCTCTTACTCCTCTCACTTCTGGACCATCCTCAGTACCTGCTCACAAAGCCTGTTTGCTTCCTCTCTCTCTTCCTCTCTCTCTCTCTCTCTCTCTCTCTCTCTCTCTCTCTCTCTCTCTCTCTCCTGTCTGTCTCTGTCTCTGTCTCTCTCTCCTTCTGTCTGTCTCTGTCTTTCTCTGTGTCTCTCTCTCTCCTCTCTCGTCTGTCTCTGTCTCGCTCTCTCCTCTCTCCTCTCTTCTCTCTCTCTCTCCTCTCTCTCATCTGTCTCTCTCTCTCTCCTTCTGTCTCTGTCTTTCTCTGTGTCTCTGTCTCTCTCTCTTTCTCTCTCTCCTGTCTGTCTGTCTCTGTCTCTCCTTCTGTCTCTGTCTTTCTCTGTGTCTGTCTGTCTCTCTCTGTGTGTGTCTCTGTGTCTCTGTGTCTCTGTCTCTCTCTCTCTCTCTCTCTCTCTCTCTCTCTCTCTCTCTCGTCTTCTTCAGACAGGGTTTCTCTGTGTAGCTCTACCTATTCTGGAACTCATTCTGTTGACCAGGCTAGCCTTGAATTCACAGAGATCTGCTTTTGCCTCCCAAGTGCTGGGATTAAAGGACATGCACCACCACCTCCTGGCTGGATGTGTTTTCCTAAGGCCAGAAATCATAGTGCCAGCACTGTTAGACCCAAAGGTGGTCAAGGGTCAGCTGTCAGGAAGGGATGGGTGAAAAGAGCTTGGATATTTAAACAAGAGCTACTCTAACAGTACAGGATGAAGCCAGGAGTAAGAAGACAAGGGGTCACCTCTCTATGCCCTCCATGTTTCACATGTGTCAGAACTCTGAGGATCCTCGAATATTAAATTTGAATTTAGTCTTCTGGGTTCTCATGAAGATGTATTTGATATAAGTGGACTTTATTTTTATTTTAGTTTAATGGTGTGTATTTGACCTTTAATAATTTTGACAAATGGCATGTGGTTCTCCATTAATACTCTTGCCCCAAGCCCTACCAGTGTTAATATCAGAACTCAGTCTGGTGTCAGGAAACTCTAAACTGATGTCGCAATGTTATATTGTTATAACAAAATACCCAAGGGTGGGTACTTTATTAAAAAGATTTCCCTTGCCTCGTGGATTTGAAGGCTGAAAAGTTCAAGCTCAGGCAGTCACATCTGATAAAGATCTATTTTTAAAAGTTTTTAATTAGCATATTTTGATTATACATAATAATGGGTTTCACTGTGTCATTTTCATAAATGTATATGATGCACTTGGATCATATTCTCCTCTCATTATCCTCTTATCCCTCTTACACACTCACTAGTCTTCTCAACTTGTTCCCTTTCTTTTCAAGTCTCTGTGTGTGCATTAAGGTTTTATGCAGGAGAGTTATTTATAGGAGCATGGGCAATTGACCAGTGGCCGCATCACTGAAGAAAATGTCTCTTCCACCACAGCAACACTAATTGCCTATAGATCCTCCGGGGGGTGGTGAGGCCCCATGAGTCATTCCTTACAAAGAGCAGTTAACTGCCTATAAATCTTTAAAGAGGGGTGGGGCCTCAAGAGCCCCTCCCACCGTCATGTCAGAATGTTGACCAGCTAAATCTTGCACATGTCTTATTCTTGGGTCACAACTTGCCAGGAGTTCAAGAGTACAATGCTATGTCATGGCAGAAGACAGTATTCTGCAACACCCCACCCCTTTCCCACTCCGGTTCTTCCATCTGTTTTGTAACCACTTCTGTGATATTCCCTGAGCCTTGGTGTGATACAGATGTTCCATTTTGGACTGAACACTCATCGGTCACTTATTCTCAGAATTCTGACCAGTTCAGACTCTTTGATAACTGCTGCCCACTGAAAAAAAAAAGCTCCTCTGGCCAAAGCTGCCAGCATTACACAACAGCAGACATTATGCATTGGAGGTGTGAATGAGAGCTGTAAGCCTACAAGAGAGAGAGCAAGAGAGGAAACCAAGGAAGCTGGACTCACAATGTATCAATTCATACTCAAGGCAATTAATCCAGTCTCTTGAGATCTAATGGAGGCTCTGGAGATGGGCCTTAATCTGTCCCTCAGAGTCATGCCCCATGACCCAATTCCCTTCCACTCAACCTTACTCTTTTTTTTTTTTTTTAAGATTTATTTATTTATTATATGTAAGTACACTGTAGCTGACTTCAGACACTCCAGAAGAGGNATCAGATCTTGTTACGGATGGTTGTGAGCCACCATATGGTTGCTGGGATTTGAACTCAGGACCTTTGGAAGAGCAGTCGGTACTCTTACCCGCTGAGCCATCTCATCAGCCCTCAACCTTACTCTTAAAGGTGACACCACCTCTCAATTATATTGTGGATCAAGTTTCTAGCACATGAGCTTGCTTTATTGTGATGTTTTCATACAAGTATATACTATACTTGATCATGTTCATCTCTCCATTGCTCTCTTCCCCTTTTCTCTCCTTTGGTCCCCCTTTTAACCTTCATGCCTTTTTGTAAAACTCTAGATTACATATAGGAGAGGGGGGAAAGCCTCATAGTTTTCTTTCCCACTCTGGATTATTTCACAATACAATAGCACATCCATCCATTTCTTAAAAAAAATATTTTGGGCTGGAGAGATGGCTCAGCGGTAAAGAACACTGACTGCCCTTCCAAAGGTCCTGAGTTCAATTCCCAGCAACCACATGGTGGCTCACAACCATCTGTAATGGGATCTGATGCCCTCTTCTTGGGTGTCTGAAGACAGCTATAGTGTACTTATATACATAAAAATAAATAATTCTTTAAAAATATTTTTTAGGAGATTGGATATGATGGTGTATGTCTTTAAACCAGCCCTACCTATGGTGGCAGAGGCTAGCTGGGGAAACATAATGAGACCCTGTCTCACAATTTTAAATTTTTTGATTTATTTTTATTCTATGTGCATGAGTGTTAGCTGTAATGTATGTCTGTACTTTATATGTCTGGCCAGCACCTGCAAAAGCCAGAAGAGAGCATTGGAACTCCTGGAACTGGAGGTATGTTGACTACTGATATGATCATAGATATCAAGGATGATTCCATAATTTGGATATTGAGAATAGTGTCATAATAATGATGGGTTCCAGCAGGAGAACTTTGGAGAATCAGCCATATTCAAATCAAATAAACTCAAGAAATTGGTTACTCCTTGTATTCATTCACTCATTTAACTCTATTCTATTCATACAATTTCCTTCCTTCCTTCCTTCCTTCCTCCCTCTCTCCCTCCCTCCCTCCCTCCCTCCCTTCCTTCCTTTCTTTCATCTTCAACATTGGGGTTGAGCCTAGGGTCTTATGCATGCTAGATAAGCACTCTGTCATACAACTCTATCCTTGTAAAAGTATCTTTTACTTACTCACCTGATGTGATTGTCATCTCAGAGGCTTACTGCCTCTGACTGCTAGCCTAGGCCTAGTTCCTGAAGTCGCCATAGAACCTAATCTTGGTCTAGCATAGAACCTAATCTTGGCATAGAACCTAACTTTCAGCCTCTGAGACTTGCTGTTGAATTAGCTCACCCTTTCCTATTCTGATCACTGGCTAGCTGACTTAACTCAGCTGTTCGAGCTCAAACTCATCTCTAAGATGATTGATTGAATCTGGCTTCTCTTAGCTCTGTCTCTAGCTGTCTGCTAATCTGACTCCTTATTCTCTGGCTCCTTCTGTCTTCACCTGTGTCTAGCTTGTTCTCTTTCTCTCTGTAACCCGTCTCTGTACAACTGTCCTAGTAAGACTGCCCTTTCTCCTCCCTCTCTCTGCACTGCTATGTAGCTTCTTTTTTTCTGTTGTTTTCCTGAGAGTTGAGTATATACTAATTCTGTCAAATCTTTCTCTGATTCAACATTTTGTCTACCACTCAATTAGACATCACTTTCAAACATGGATTCTTCCTTCTACAAACTAAACTTTACCTTCATTGCTTGGGATTAAAGGTGTGTATTAAAGGCGTGTCTGCATTCCAGCCAGATCACACAGACCTAGAAGGTCTTTGGATGTGAAATTCTTCTACATATCCTCAAACCTCCTCCTCTGCTCCTCCCCCCTTTTTTGAGACAGGGTCATGCTATGTATCCTGGCTGGTCTGGAACTCTTTATGTAGTCCAGGATGATCCTGAACTCCTAAAGATCTTGCCTCCTAGCCTTTTTACTTTTCTGTTTTGAGACAGGCTTTCACTGGACAAGGCTGGCCCTGAATTCACTCTGTAGCTCAGAAAGTCCTTGACCTTGTGATCTCTATGTCTGGAAATGTAGGTAGTCCTACCAGGCCCTGCCTTCTTTGGTTTCCTTAAGAGTAGTTTCCTTTGAAATTCAGTGTTAGGGTGAACAGTATCCATAGCCAACTCCAGAGGTTGGTACTTTGTACAAGTCCAATCCTTTAAAAGTCTAATTTGGGTGGAGGAGTACTATTTCCAAATATTTATGAAAGGAACACTAATTAACTTGGCCTGGGTGGGGTCACATGGCGAGGAGCAAAGTCCTGTGCAGATTAAGGAAGGAGATTTCATGTTGAAGGCATCACTACAATGTGCTAATAGACTCACCAGCCTAGGACACAAGTTTCACAGTGTCAGGCCATAATCCATAAGCAATGCTCTTTGGGCTACCTGATCTAGACTGCAGGGTCCTTGAAATGAATGAATCATTCAGTTTCACAGAAGAAAATATATGAAAACATCCTCACTTATTTTCTTATAAAAAATTATAAAAGTGCATCCCTCTCGCCCCCCAAGGATACTGCATAGAACTTGACTAGATCTCAGATCCCTCTGCTTCTGACTCCCTAGTAATGGGATTGAAGGTGTGCACTACCATTCCCAGAGCATGAAACCATTTAAAAATAAACAAATGAACTAAATGGGAAAATATTTAAAAATTATGGAACGGAGTATGATGGTTTACCCTTCTAATCCCAACATTTGGAAGACTGACATATGAAGATTACAGTGAGTCTAGAGTCCGTGGGCCAGACAGCTTGGGCTCCAGAATAAAAGTTTGTCTCGAAACATTAAAAAATAGAGGAAGAAGAAGACCTGGTATTTGTGGCATTACTTCCCTAGGATTGAGATAATGTCTTACCACAACTGGCTAGCTTAAAACAATAGAAACGTATTCTTTCACAACATTAGAGGGCTGAAGTCCAAAGGTTCAAAGCCAAGATGTAGGCAGGGTTAGTTAGCACTTTCTGGAGACTTAGAGAGATTGCATGCCTTCTCCTAGATTCTGTTGCATGTAATTCTCAGTGCTTTCTGGCTTGTAGAGGTATTGCTCTGATCCCTGCTATTGTCTTCAAACAGCTTTCTGTGTATGGCTGGGTCTCAGATCTACTTCATTTCTTTTTTTTTTTTTTTTTTTTGGTTTTTTCGAGACAGGGTTTCTCTGTATAACCCTGGCTGTCCTGGAACTCACATTGTAGACCAGGCTGGCCTCAAACTCAGAAATCCGCCTGCCCCTGCCTCCTGAGTGCTGGGATTAAAGGTCTCTGCTTGTGGACGTTGTACATCGTGGTGCGCACTAGGCTCCGCACCACGATGTACAACGTCCACAAGCAGTTTCTTTTTTTTTTTTTTTAAAGATTTATTTATTTATTATATGTAAGTACATTGTAGCTGTCTTCAGACACTCCAGAAGAGGGTGCTAGATCTCGTTATGGATGGTTGTGAGCCACCATGTGGTTGCTGGGGTTTGAACTCAGGACCTTCAGAAGAGCAGTCAGTACTCTTAGCGGTTGAGCCATCTCTCCAGCCCACTTCTTCATTTCTTAATAAGGACATTTGTCACTGGATCGAGAATCCACCTTGAACCTATGATAATCTCACTGCAAGATTTTTACTTACACCTTTGAAGACTTCTTTTTCAAATAAGGCCATATTTAGAGCTTCTGGGCTTAAGGCGTATATACAGATTGTTAGATAGAACTGGCTGAAGTGGTACTAGGGTATAATCATTTTCTTCAATATATGACTTGGTCAGAAAAAGAGAAAAAAACAAACCAAACAAACCAGAGAAGTCTTAGTGGTCTGTTACTGAGTTAAGCATTCCAGAGATGAAGCAGTTCGGGTGAGATGGGTACTGCCTGGCTCTTATTTGCAGGTCCTGGCAAACACTGCAGAAACAGCCCACAAAGCCCCATATCAAGCTAGGGTTCTGGGCTCAATTCCTCTATTGTCTTGGGAAAGAAGACTTAATCCAAGGGATGTGTTTCAGTTGTGGTTGGGGAATAAAGCCTGCAGTGAATTCCACAAGAACAGAATCATGAGGTTAGGACTCAGCAGTCAGAAGTCAGGGAGAGGCCAAGAGAGCTAGGCTGTTGGAGAGGAGAAAACAACAACAACAACAACAACCCTGAGAGGGCCAAGAAAGGGTGCTGTCTCGTCCTGGTTTTAGGGCCCCAGGGAGAATGAGTTAGTTTGAAAGCACAAAGGTCATGGAAATTGTTGCTTGTTCTTGTAACACTCCCTTATGATATAGTGGGCTTATTTAGGACAAGTAGTGTCTTCTAGAGTGCTCAGCACAGGATTGGTTCAGAGGAGAGGTTTAGTTGAAGTTGAAAATGAAAGCTTGTGATGTTGGACCATTCTCTCTCTCTCTCTCTCTCTCTCTCTCTCTCTCTCTGTGTGTGTGTGTGTGTGTGTGTGTGTTTTCTGAGACAAGTTTTCACTGTATATCTCACTTGTACTGTGTAGCCATGCTGATACAGAAATCTCTATGTAGCCTGGGCTGCCCCAGTGTCACTGTGCCTAGTTTTTACTGTGGTGGGGATTTGAACTCAGGTCTGCATACTTGCACAAGTATTAGGTTTTCTTCTTTTTTTCTTTTCTTTCTCTCTCCTTTTTTCTTTTCTTTTCTTTCTTTCTTTCTTTCTTTCTTTCTTTCTTTCTTTCTTTCTTTCTTTCTTTTTTCTTTGTTTCTTTCTTGTTAATTAGTTTTTCGAGATAAAGAGTTTCTCTGGGTAGTCAGTCCTGGAACTCACTCTGTAGACCAGGCTGCCCTGAGAACTCAGAGATTAGCCTGTCTCTGAGAGTGCTGGGATTAAAGGTCTGTGCCACCACCACCCATCCATATGCATTGCTTTTCAATACACATTTCTCAATACCTTAGAAGCCTAAGTTCTGAAAATGATGTAATTCAGAATTTTATACACTGGCACTCAAAAGAGAGAAATAAGATCTTAAATGAAGTTTCGTGTATAATAGTGATCTTTTCTAAGTGTTGTCTCTTGTGCAAAATGATTGTAATATCCTCCTCCCCCTCCTCCTCCACTTCTCCTTGAGATAAGAAAAATCTGACATGGTGGTTCATGTTAGTAATCCCATATCTTAGGAGATGGAGGTATGAGAAACAGAAGTTAGCCTAAGTTAGCTTCAGACTTGCAGCACTACTTCTGCCTCTGTCTCCTGTGTGCTGGCATTACAGACCCGTGCTATCATGCCCAGCTTCTTCCTTTTAATTAAAGAACTCTTTTTGAGTGTATGATTTTTTTTTTAATCAAATGATCAAACCTTTTATTGTTTTTGTTATTGGAGACAGGTTTCCTCTGTGCAGCTCTGGCTGTCCTGGGACTCACTCTGTAGACCAGGCTGGCCTTGAACTCAGAGATCTTCCTGCCTCTGTCTCTCCAGTGTTGGACTAGAGGCGTGCAGACCAGGTCTTTTGTATTTCATGCTTGTACTTTTCTTACTCAGAGATTTTTTTTAAAAAAAGAATTTACAGCTGGGCAGTGGTGGCACATGCCTTTAATCCCAGCACTTGGGAGGCAGAGGCAGATGGATTTCTGAGTTTGAGGCCAGCCTGGTCTATAGAGTGAGTTCCAGGACAGTCAGGGATACACAGAGAAACCCTGTCTCGAGAAAAAAAAAAAAGAATTTACTTATTTATGTAGACTTATTTATTTTATGTGTTCGAATGTTCTGACTGCATGTATGTAGGTTCGCTATGTACATCCCTGGTCAGAAGAGGGCACTGGATCCCCTGGAACTAGATACCCTGGATGTAGGTGCTAGGAATCTTCAAGAGCAACAAGTGCTAGAAACCACTGAGCCATCTCTCCACTCCCTCATCCCTGGAAGCTACCTCATTTCACCAGGTCTCCGGGATGATGCCCCTGTAGAGACTGATGTGGAGGTTGCAGAAAACCACTTGTTTTACTACAGGTATTACACAAACCACTTGAGTGTTTCCTGCTGCTTGAAAAGAAAACTGTTATCTCCACTCTCAAACTGGGATTGTCTAGTAAGAAAACTGGGCTGGCTTTATCCTCCGACAATGATAGATATTAAATGCTTTATGCATGGGGAACTGTGGCATTATATGACAATCAGCTATACTCTGGAAAGGCAGCACAAGCAGCCGACTGCTCGCTCGTGACTACTGAAGGAGGACAACCTCAGGAGGGAGTGTGCTTCAAAGCCCTATATGGAGTTACAGTTCAGAAATGAGCTGGGTGGAAAAACAAAACCCATTCCTTTCCTAGCTGCTGAGCTTTCCTGAATTCCCTACAAACTGCTTGGAATTTTTCAAACAATTCACAGCTGATAAAATAGAAGGGTGGTGGAACTTAACGTCTGTGGTGAAGACCCTGGAGGCAGCCAGCGGGAGAAGGTCACTGTCTGTCTCCTAGTGTTCCTGTAACCAAAGAACTGCTTTTTTTCTTTTCTTTTCTTTTCTTTTTTCTTTTTTTGTTTTCTTTTTGTCCTCTCAAATCAACCAGGAATCAGGAATCAGCTAAAGAGCCACAGGAAGAGTTACTAGGGTAATCTGAATTTAGAATTCTGTACAACCTCCTTGGAAAATGTAACATTTGGTGACCACTCAAAGTGTGTCACACCCTTAGCTGGGCTTGGGTGACTCAAGGACCTGCCCTCCACCCACAAGAAATTCTTCTTGTTTTTAAAGATAGAATTTCTCTGTGTAGCTTTGGCTGTCCTTGAACAAGATCTGTAGACCAGGCTGCCCTCAAACTCAGAGATCTGCCTACCTCTGCCTCCTGAGTGCTGGGATTAAAGGTGTGAGCCACCAAGGCCCACACCTTTTTTTTTTAAAATAAATCTTTTTTTAAAGATTTATTTTTATTTATTATATGTAAGTACACTGTAGCTGTCTTCAGACACTCCAGAAGAGGGAGTCAGATCTTGTTAAGGATGGTGGTGAGCCACCATGTGGTTGCTGGGATTTGAACTCTGCACCTTTGGAAGAGCAGTTGGGTGCTCTTACCCGCTGAGCCATCTCACCAGCCCCAACTATTTTTTTTTTTAAGAAAACTTAAAATATTATGTGTATGGATGCTTTTCCTACATGTACGTCTGTATACCTCAGGCATGTCTGGTACTCACAAAAGCCAGAAGAGGTCACTGGATCCCCTGGACCTAGAGTTTCAGTCAGTTGTGAACCTCTAAGTTGGTGCTAAGGATCAAATCTGGGGCTTCTGGAAGAGGGTGACCAATGTTCTCAACTGTAGAAGCAGCTCTCTAGCCCCGGGAATTGTAAGGAACACTGGAGAGCTAAATCTAACAGCACAGGCTTTAACATATAGTCCCAGGCTGTTTAGAGGGTTGGTGTGAGCAGTCTTCTTTTTTTTTTTCTTTTTGGTTTTTCGAGACAGGGTTTCTCTGTGTAGCCCTGGTTGTCCTGGAACTCACTCTGTAGACCAGGCTGGCCTCGAACTCAGAAATTGCCTGCCTCTGCCTCCCGAGTGCTGGGATCAAAGGTGTGCGCCACCACGCCTGGCTATGAGAAAGGAGTTTGCCATCTTATACTGTAGTGTCCCATGGAGGATAGACTTTTACGGTTCTGATGCTTGTGAATACTTTGCTCTATCTAGTGTGGTGTTTGCACTAAGGAAGGCAAGGGGATTAGGGAGAAGCTGGTCAAACGTGACTCAGGAAATTGGAGGATTCTGGGGACTGCGGACAGAGCTTGACCTGTAGGGCATTTGCCTCATCTGTATGAGGCCCTGGGTTTAGTCCCCAGCACTACACACAACCAGTTATAGTGGCACACGCCTATGATACCAGGACTGAGGGCGTGAAGCTGGAAGATCAGAAGTTCAAGCTCATACTTGACTGTATAGTGAATTGGAAGCTGTTGTGGTAAATATTCAACCCAAATAAGCCCGTGCAATGAAAACACAACTCAATTAATATGAATAAATGCTGCGAGCGATCTACCACTACACTACCATCTTTCCCAGCTATGAGATCCCTTATAACTTGCGATTTCTCCAGGCCACGTGCTTTGCTCCATTTTCTTTCCACCCCCTCCTCTTCCATCCTCCTCTCTCTCCTCCCTCACCCCCTTCTCCCTAAAAATTTTCAGCTCCACCTCCCTTTCCACTGTCTAATCATGGGCTCTAGCCTTTATTTTACAAGTTAAAATGGGGAGAAGGTTCACATGAAGTCACCTGATTACGTGATAAGTCTCAGACAGCACCTCTTGCAGAAGCAGAATTAGCATCAAAATACAAACAGCACCAGGCCAATCTACATTTCCCTCTTTTTGTCCAATTAAAAGGCTCTTTTCCCTGATATAAAATTGAGTACAACTATTGCCATTCTACAATTTATAAAGTATAAGATACACTTAACACCCAGTCTATCAATTTTGTCAATTAAATAAAGCACTCTACCATCTATCCTAACTTAAAAGACTTACAAGTCTATACCTGACTTATGTCCTGGTTTTAGATTGTATGTTATCTGAAAATCAACTGGGCTACATGAGAACCTACCCTATGTAAATAAAATAGACAAAACAAACAAACACAATTGGCAAGCTGCAATTTGGGCTACCTTTTTCAATGAAAACTTAAAAAAATATGCATATATGAGCTGGTGAGATGGCTCAGTGGGTAAGAGCACCCGAGTGCTCTTCTGAAGGTCCGGAGTTCAAATCCCAGCAACCACATGGTGGCTCACAACCATCTGTAACAAGATCTGACGCCCTCTTCTGGAGTGTCTGAAGACAA
>NC_034595.1:67362275-67371830 GCF_900095145.1 Mus pahari
ATATATATATATATATATATATATATATATATATATATATATATGCTAGGCTAAAACTCAGAGATCTGCCTGTTCTTGCTCAGCCTTCTGAGTGCTGTGACTAAAGGCACACTCCACCACTCCACTCTGGCTTACAATATATGTTTTAATTATTTTATTTTATGTGTATGAATACTTTGCCTGTATTTATGCCTGTGCACTATATGCACACCTGGTGTCAAAGCCAGAAAAGGGCATCAGATCCCCTAGAACTGGAGGTACAGACAATAGTGAGCCACCATGAGAATGGTGGGAATCTCTGAGAGAGTAGCCCGTGCTCTTCACTGCTGAGCCATTTTCTAGCCCCTCGGTGAAACTTTTTCAGGCTTGAAGGTAACTGTATGTATTGGAGAAATAGAAATAAAGAGACCACAGCTTTGTAAAAAGTTCAAGGAATCCCAACTACTGAGAAGCTGTGACTTACCTGCACATGCATCTAGACCATCCTTCTTCGGGGCTCCCACAGCTTCCTGTCAGTCTCACTTTCCATGCCTGTCATTATTTGTTCCTTTGCTGGCCCTCCTCTATCAGTCTAGAGAACTCACTGTCAAAGATTCTTTCTTACCCATTTTGAATATCCAGGTAAAAACATTTGCCGAAACATAAAGAGGTGAGGGGCTAGAGAGTCTGGCTCACCAGTTAAGAGGTCCTGAGTTCAATTCCCAGCAACCACATATGGCTCATAACCATCTATACTGGGATCTGATGCCCTCTTCTGAAATAAAAGAATAAATAAAGATAAAGCACTCGTACAAAAAAAAAAAAAAAAAAAAAAAAAAAAAAAGCCGGCTGGTGGTGGTACACACCTTTAATCCCAGCACTTGGGAGGCAGAGGTAGGCAGATTTCTGAGTTCGAGGCCAGCCTGGTCTACAGAGTGAGCTCCAGGACAGTCAGGGCTGCTCAGAGAAACCCTGTCTCAAAAAAACAAAAACAAAAACAAAAACAAAAACAAAAACAGGAAAAAAAAAAATGGTGAAACTATAATGTCACAGAAAGGGAATGGACCTGTGGTGGAGTCCTGGCCTCTAGTGTCAGCTCTGTTACCAAGTGACTGCATGACTTTGAACAAGTTCCTTCACTGCTTTGGGTCTCAATTTCTCATCTGTAAAATGAGACTAAAAATACAATCGTCTTCCACAGGGTTATGGAGACTGCATGAGGTAACAGAGCTCACCAGAGCTCACCGGCTGCTTGCCCTGTTTGTGCCCTGCCCTAGCAAAACAGCCTGGACTATTGTTCCTGTCATTTGGATCTCATTTGCTCTGTCTCCTGGTGAGAGCCAAGCTGAAATCTGTTGCCTTGTTGGAGGGGACATTTGTAGAAATGGCATACACATCATCCAGGTGGCCTTTGTGTGCTGGAAGGGCAGATATTAAAAGAGAGGAACATGTCAGGCTACAGGGAGATAGACTTTCATACCCCTGAAAGCTGAAGGAGAATCCAAGGTGGGAGAGTATGGCAGGGCAGATTTCCACCACCTGTGATGGACCTAAGCCCCCTAAGCTCAGGACTTCATCAATGTTTGGACAAATGCCACTTTTCTAAAGCCCACTCATTCATCTACTGTCATAATTCTCAGGGCCTTAGGCTGATATGATTAACTCTATTATGATTAGTCAAGTGTTAAAAAAAAAAGATGAGGGGATGTTAAAAAAAAAAAAAAAAAAAAAAAGGCAAATGCCATGAAAGAGCCATGCTATTCAGAATGTTAGGCACAGCTATCTCAAGCGATGTCTATCAATCCCCAGATGAAATGACTTTCTAGAAGAGCTACTAACACTGCTCTTTTTTGCAATCTAAGGGAAACTTTTCCACCCCAAAGCACATGGATTAGGGAGGCCCTAGAAGCTGCAAGTGATAATTTTTAGTGCTTTCTTTGGTTTCCATTTATTAAGCGAATTTCTTTTGCTGCATGGGCTAGGTCTCAGGAGATAAGTGGTCAGGGAAGGTGATGGGGGTTGGGGGTGGGGGGAGAAGAGATTGAGGCCAGTGGAATTCTTCCTGAAAGGCTAAAGTTATTCCTGATGTCAAAGCTAATGACCTCAAGGGAAAAGGTACGTTTCCATTTTGCCAAGCTTTAAAAAAAATTTTGTGTTCAGATGGTACCTTTAATCATGAAGAACTTTTGGCTGAGTTCCAGGCAGAGTCTGCTGGCACAGAGAACTCTGAGATCATCCACTATATTCAGAACATAGAAGAAAATTCTCATCCATTTCTGAAATATAGAGAAGGGGGGAATGGAGCATATTTGAACAGTTTTGTAATAAAACAATACCAGGGTTTTAAGTAGGAAGTGCATTGGAATTCAGAAAGGTACTATCCTAACTATTAAGTGGCATTTTTTTTTTAATTCTTAGAACTTCAAAATAAATTAAGTAGCTTGCATAAATCCAAAGGCAATCTCCAAGTTCAAATATATAAATGAAGGCAGATAGATTTTGTAATTTACCTAAGATTAATTTAAAGTAAAGAAAGGAGAGAGGCAAAAGAAAGAAAAGAGGAGGAGGAGGAGGAGGAGGAGGAGGAGGAGGAGGAGGAAAGCAACTCTCAAAGCAGCAGGTTATGACCCAGAAGTCTGAGCTCTGAAAGCTGAATTTAATCCACACTCAGGCCAAATATAATCCTGCAGTATGGAAGTGGTCCAGTACACCAGAGCTAACATTTTTTGTCTTTGCCAAAGAGCCAGAGGCAGTTAAATGCCATGAATCAGAACCTTGGTTCTGTTTCTTAACTGAAAGAAAAGCCAACATCCTGTGATAGGCACTTCCCACCATGGTAGGATGCTGACTGAAGCCCATCTTAAAGGGAATGCTTTCTTTCTGGACATCATCATAGCCTCTTGTGCCACCCATCCCTTGGAAATCTCCTATTCAAAGGTCTATTTAAACTGGAGATTTGGATCATACACTTTTGGTGGTAAGATTGAATTACTGCAGTCTTAGGGTTACTATTGCTGTGATGAAACACCATTACCAAAAGCAACTTGGGGAGCAAAGGGTTTATTTCCCTCACAGTTCCTTAGAACAGCTCATCATCAAAAGCAGTGAGGGGAAGAATTCAAACAGGACAGGAGCCTGTAGGCAAGGGCTGAAGCAGAAGCCATGGAGACAGTGCTGATTACTGGCGTGCTCCCCCTGGCTTGCGTAGGCTGCTCCCTTATAGAACCAGGATCACCAATCCAGCGATGACATCGCCAACAATGGGCCTGGGCCCTTTTACATCAATCACAAATGAATAAAATTCCCTATAGGCTTGCCTATGGGCCTATCTTATGAAAACGTTTGTGGTTGTTATTGTTTTGTTTTGTTTTTCTGAGCTAATGTTTCTCCATGTGGTCTTAGCTGTCCTGGAACTCACTTTGTACACCAGACTGGCCTCTAACTCAGAGAGCTGCCTGCCTTTGCCTCTTGAGTGCTGAGATTAAAGGTATGACCACCACTGGGGTGGCTTAAAGGCATTTTCTTAATTGAAGTTCCTCTCTCTGAGATGATGCTAGCTGTTTCAAGTTGACATAAAACTATCCAGCACAATTGCTTGAATGCCATGTATCAACCTTGATCATTAGACTTCTGCTGTGTTACCTTTTCACCCTGTCCTGCTAAACCCTAGATATGGTTAAAGCCTGGGTGATTACTCTGTATATCAGAAAGGGAAACCCATCACTAACTGGTCAAGCTCGGTCCAGGCAAAAAGTTGCTGTGGAAACATGAAAAGCCATTATTATCTTTTCCACACTTTTGTCTCTTCAGTTTCATTTTCTTTGGGAATGCACAGGGAGGGACACCTGTGTACACCAACTTGCCCTTGACTGACTGCTCAGCCTTTTGAGTTATCTAATGTGAATACTTTTGGCACTCAGATATGGTGAAGTAGAGACTGCTGGGAAGCCAGCCACAAATTAGAGTTGTTCTTCCAATATCTTCTACCTGAAGGAGCAGTTCAGGAGATTAAAATTAATGAGCCCTGCCCCAGAGCTGCTTAGCTTTTGAAATACATTTCAACTGAAGAGACAAAAGAAAGCATCTCCAGGATTCTAAAAGAATTCTGGTGTGCTTTTCCAATTTGTTTCCTTAGTGCTTTACCCTCTCTGTATTTCCTGGATTTTTGTCCTTTTTACTTTGTATCCAGTTTGTACACATTTTGATTGTTTCCTGTTTTTGTTTGTTTGTTTTGACTGTACCTGTTACTGTCTCAACTCAGTACACACACACACACACACACACACACACACACACACACACACACACACACATCCTCTTCCCGCTTTTTGTTTTTTCCAGATAGGATTTCTCCGTGTAGACCTAGCTATCTTGGAACTAGCTCTGTAGACTAGGCTGGCCTCAAACTCAGTACTTGAACTCAAGAGATCTGCTTGCCTCTATCTCTAGAGTGCTGGGTCTAAAGGAATGAGCCACTGTGACTGGCTTAACTCAGGAAACTTTTAAGAAAAGGCAGAACCCAGCTGGGCAGTGGTGGCACATGCCTTTAATCCCATCACCTGGGAAACAGAGGCAGGCGGATTTCTGAGTCTGAGGCCAGCCTGATCTACAGGGTGAATTCCAGGATAGCCAGGGCTACACAGAGAAACCCCCGTCTCAACAAAACAAAGCAAAAAAAAAAAAAAAAAAAAAAAAAAAAAAGAAAGGCAGAATCCTTTAAGAGGTAGAGGATTAAAAGTGGCGACCCTTCTAGAGGCCAGTCAATACACAGAGCTACTCAGGATAGGTTTTGCTCAAGCTTAAATCAGGTTGTCAACTCAAACACAATAGGCTTTGTTACTCCAGTGTAAAGAGGAAACAGCCGTTTTTTTGGCCTCCTCAGACTGTATTGTATGGCAGGATGGCAATTCTAGGCACAGGTTAGCTATTCAGGGTTCCCCAGCAAGTTAATTAGCTGTTTCTGAAATGCATGGAAATGTTCAGCATTTCTATACTTAAGCAAGTCTCAGAACTTTAAGCTTGGAGGGAGGGACCTGTGTATTAGAAGTGGGAAACAGAAAAGCGCCTTTTTGGCAAGAGAATCCAACACCTGTGACTTACTTCAGAAAGCACACAGATACTGTAATTAAAAAAAAAAATCTATTTCATTCTTATTTTTTAATTTTCTGATCTGAGTATTAGAACTAGAGGGCTTGATGAGACGCCTCACTATTTACTTGAGCGTAACTATGGGCTTAAAAGTCCTTCAGTGTGAAAGCGGAGTAGCGGGGCAAAATGACTCCCCAAGGAACATTCAAGGTTCAGGTACCCTCAGGGAGTTGGGAAGGGGGAGCGATGGGGACCTTGTCTGGACAGAGTCCTGCAAGTGGGCTTGGCGACCTTTGCTGTATCTGATGATTTAACACCGGGGTAGGGGAGGGCGAACGCAGCAAGGTGAAGAGGTTTGTGAGGAGGAACTCTGCCCAGAGACTTCCAATGGAGCAGAAGAGTGTGCGCCCCACCAAGTGACAGCACGCCCCGCTGCCGCCGCTCCCCTCCCCCCGCAGCTAGTCTCCAGGCAGAAGAGTCTCGCGCCAGCCCGTCCTCCCCCTCGTCACTCGTCCGGGAGGACCGAGCCACAGCGGGAAGCCCCGCCAGTCTCCGGGCAGCTTGAGCCCCCCGAGCGCTCGCCCAGCCTGTCAGTAACCGCCGTTTGCGCCTTCTTTCTTTCTCCACACCCCCTCCTCTTCCTCCTTCTTTTCTTTTCCCCTCTGCCTTTGTCCCGCTTAGTAACTGAGGTCCGACCAATCGCCGCCTTACCGGCCGGCGCCGGCTATCTTCTGATTGGCTCGCTTGGGGCGCGCAGCCGTCTCCGCTCCTCAGCTGGAGCAGGGCAGACAAAAGACGCAGGCTCGGGCTCCGGCAACCGGGCTCAGCCAATCACCATCCGCCCCCCACTCTTGGAGGAGCTCGCGTGCGCCCGGCTCCGACTCCTGGCGAGCGGCCAGCGCCCGGACTGTACCATTCTGAGCGAGGCTAGGGGGTAATGGCAAAGTCTGATTAAAGTGTCGAGTCTCGCGGGCCGACGGGGAGAGTTAAAAGTCGAAGCGGAGGATGATGGCAGCTCTCGTTTCTTAGGCACTTGACAATCTTTGCAGTTAAGCTGCAAAGGAGTGGAAGGGACAGTCGAGCTACCGGCTGTTCCTCCTGTCCCGCCCGGTTGGGTGGCGCCTCAGCGGGGGTGTCAAGGGGGGCGGGGGAGGAGGTCCCCTCAGCGCAGTTAAAATGAAACTCTAGTGGTTGGAGCCAGGGCAGAGCGTGAGGGGAGCCGGCGCTGTCGTGGTTGCCTTTACTACTCGGGCACAGTCGAGCTGACTGGACTCTCCAAGGGGTCGCCATCCCGAAGCTGCGGAAGCTTGGGTTCCCAGCCTGACGCGAATAGAGCCCGAGTCCCAATCCCAGAGGGAATCGCTCTCCGCAGACCAGTGGGACCCCGAAACTTGAACGCAAACCCCCTTTTCAAGCCTTTGTCACTTCCCCGGCTTTCTCCCAACGCGTTCTTCTTCTTCTTTTTTTTTTTTTTTCCCTCCTTCCTCTCCATTCTCTCTTCTCCGAAGGACACAAAAGTGGCTTCCGCTGAAAGATTAGGAGGCGGTGGGAGCTTTTCCCTTTGGAGAGCGATTGTGTAGGAAGGATTTTCGGGAAGCTGCTTTTTAACACCACTGCTCTTTGCTTTCCGAGCTTCCCTGTAACCCTCTGAGGTAAAAACCCCGTAGCTCGAAAGTTCGGGGTATTTTGTTGGGTGCTTTAGGAGGAGAGAAGGGGAGGACCTTGTCCTCATCCCAGTAGTTTGGCTGGACTTGTACTGGCCGTTGGAAACCCCCAAGTACATTTCCGTGTGGAACTTTTGCAAATATATATTTAGATTTTTAAATATCAGATAAAAGATATATATGCTTTTTATATATTTCCTGACGACCTGCCCCTGACAGCGCGATGTACAATACGGTGTGGAGTATGGACCGCGATGACGCAGACTGGAGGGAGGTGATGATGCCCTATTCGACAGAACTGATATTTTATATTGAAATGGATCCTCCAGGTATTTGAGAACAAACTTGTTATTTTTATTTTTATTTTTATTTTTTGGATGGGTCTGATTTGTGCTTAACAAAACCCCGGTGACGTTTTCAGGCCAGAAGTATTCTTGGGTGCGCCAGGTTCGGGATGAGGGGTAGATTGCAGTTAGCTGCAGTAAAACTGCTCTGGCTTACACCTTTAAAGTTTGCATTTAGGACCCTGATCCCATTGTCCTGAGGGGGTGGGGGCGGGGGCACTGGGGTGGGAGAAAAGACCCGTTTTTGGTTTGGCCTTTGCATGTCATTCAGGGTTTTGACGGCCCTCCACTTTTTTTTTAAGTAATTCAAGATTTCTGCTGGCAAGGGATGTTTTGTAATCCATGCTTGAAGAATTTCCCTTTGTGGCGATTCCTTAAAGCTTATACTTTAGTGCAGTTGTCTGCTATGGTTCGTTGTTATTTTACCTTGGTTAACTTTAGAAACTGAGTTGCCTTTGTGATTATTCATTTTGAGACTCCGTGCTTCTCTCATAGAAACCAAATGCCGGTTAGTGATTTTCAGGGATTGGGCGTTCTTATTCATTCATGGCCTTAGTCTGAGGCTTTTTTCTCCTATGCATATAGTTTCTTAGGTCTGCATGTAGTATTTTACTACTCGTTAATTAGTTTATGGTGATTTAACTTAATTTGGGGGATAGAATTGATATAATTTCGACTCTTAAAAATAAAAAAATCTTTTTCTTTCCCGTGAATGGGATATATTTATATGTGATAGATTTATATATATGTACATGTGAATTGTACATACAAATATATTTTTATTTGAGAACTTTGAGGCCACTAGAGTTATTTTGTGTTTCTCACAGTGAAGGTAAAAGAAAAAAAAGTTTTTTTTTTTTTTTTGTTCTTTAAAGTGTGCCTCATGTTATGGTTATTATAGCTGTCAGATATTCAAACCCTCTTTGCATTTATAGATGGTGCTTTATGTAATGATTTTAAATAAGCAGAGGTTCTTTGTGATTCTTTGTTTTTAATTGAGGATAAATTTGTTGCCTTTTAAACTGTGTTATGGTTAACCTACAGAATAAAGTGTTTCTCATTAGAGAACCCTGCTTTTATAAGACTATATATTTTTGGAAACATTTGAAAGGAATGGAGTCCATGCAAATATAATGGAGTATAAATGTCTTGTAGAAGGTAATAGCAATTATTTTTGCATCCTTGTAAGTGGTAAATTATCTTCTTTAAAAATTAGTGATAGTGTTAAATGATGCCTTAGAAAGTAATAACAGTATTGAATGACCCTTTTCTGAAAACTCTTAGTGACCACTAAGAGTTTTTTCTCTTTTCCTTTGTCTTAGTACTGTCTTGGTTTACTTTTGTGATTGTGGTTGTGATCCACATGAAGCTCTCCAGTGTTTATAAAGTTTGTGAGATTTGCCACTGTCTATTGTGTGTTTTCCCTTTGTTTCCCCCAATGGTAAAGCAGAGCCTCTGTGACATACATTTGTCATTCATGTGTTCAGAAATCCAAGACATTACTGGTCTCTCTCCGGTAAAGAGTGAATAATGCTATATATCTGTATTTGTAAGAATTATATATTCACATTGCCTTAGAATCATGCTGGGTCATAGAGTATCTTGCCGTCCAGACATACAAAGGGGATTTATTGGGCGGGGAGTTGAGTAGGGAGGAGGGTAGTAAGTAAAGAAGGTACTAATAATTGGAAATTTTTAATTTTGTAGAAAAATACTGGCCAAGTTGAGCTGAATATATATATTATTTGTTTATTATTGAGGCTGAATCAAACAATATAGCTCAGGCTAGCCTGTAGCTCTATAAGGTCTAGACTGGCCTATCAAACTTGCATTCCTCCTGTCTCATCCTCTGAAGTGCTAAGATTACAGGCATGTGCCACTATTTTTGGCTCCAAAATAATTTTTCAGAAAGCTATTATAATTATACAAAATGTGGGTTTTAATATGCATGTTTAGAAAATTCTGATCCAAATTTTCTTTTTCACTCAAATAAACTTTTGAATTTAAGATGTTTATCCTTAAATGAAATTCTGTATACTAAATATTCAGAACACTGAAAATACAGTTATACTGTGTTTTATATCCTTACTATAGGATAATAAAGAAGCTACTTTTTTTTTTTTTTTTTTTTTTTTTTTTGGTTTTCCGAGACAGGGTTTCTCTGTGTAGCCCTGGCTGTCCTGGAACTCACTCAGTAGACCAGGCTGGCCTCGAACTCAGAAATCCGCCTGCCTCTGCCTCCCGAGTGCTGGGATTAAAGGCCTGCGCCACCAGGCCCGGCAAGAAGCTACTTTTAAATATGCTGAAACACTGACTATAAATTGAATTTATTTTCTTTCCTCCTTTTTTTTGTTTTTTGTTTTTTGTCTGTTTTTTTTTTTTTGAGATAGTAGATTGTCCCTGTCTGGTGTAGAACTCAATATATGTAGACTAGGTTGGCCTTGAGATCTACTTGCCTCTGCTTCCCAAGTGCTAAGATT